>NC_090939.1:883112974-883416004 GCF_040938575.1 Ambystoma mexicanum
GTACGCATTCATTTATGCCACTGTTAGAAAAAATATCCATGCTGGCTGGGCCAATATGCGCAAGTATCTACATGAAATTATAGACTTGAGTTAACTTGCCCATATGTACTAATACCCCTGTAAGAAAGCATGTCCATACTAGCTGTGCCAATATAGTCCCACATAATTACAAATGCATGTTTGTGTCACCCATAATACCAGTAATGACCTATAAAAAGGCATGCCAAGACTGGCTGCAGCAATTTATGTAAAAAATCAAATATAATACAAGTGGTGTTGTATAGCACCCTTCTGCCATTTTTAAAGGCCTTGCTGCAGCTTGCTGGCTCTGTAAGAAATAAGGAAGGTAATTCGAGGGAGAATCAGATGTAATACCTGTGGCGTTGATATGTGCAGGTCGGAAGTTCCCGGTTCTTGTGTGGCAATCTCCTTTCAATGGGTTTGGCAGAGTTACTTGGGAGTATGTTATCAATAGGGAAGAGACCACAATTAAATAAACTACAGCACTTTGGGTCTGGTAAGCCACTGATCTGGGATAGTGTGATAGGGCTAAAGAGGGGAGTGTAGTCATGGCTCGATTCATGTGGATGTGCTAACAGGTACGCCCATATATGTCAGCATTACCATATAGGAACTCTCATGTTGGCTTTACCCATAGTGCACTCATGTCACTGTTGAATACACCAATGTTTGCAAGTATGCCCAGTAATTACACACTCATATTGGCCTTCCTCATAGTGCACTAATGTCACTGTAAGAAAATATGTCAATGCTGGCTGCACCATCATATGAAGGCATATTACCACATAATTACATCTTCATGTGGGCTTATACTATAATATCATTAGCGAGCTCTGAGAAAAGATGCCAATGATGGATATGCCAATAAATGCCATTATCCCAATAGAATTACACTAATTTTAGCTTTGTGCCTAATGCAATAATTCCACTGTGGCAAAACAATGTCCACGCTGTCTGTTTCAACATGCGCATGTATCTACACGTAATTATAGGCAAAAGTTAATTTTTCCTATAGTGTACTAATACCAATGCAAGAAAATATGTGAAAGCTAGCTGTGCCAATGTTTGCTTCGCCTGTAATACCAGTAATGACTTATAAAAAGCCATGTCTAGACTGGCTGCACAAATGTATGTAAATAATCAAATATAACGTAAGTGGTCTTGTATACCTTGTGCCACTTTCAGTGGCCTTGCTGCATCTGGCTCTGTAAGAAAAAAGGGGCGTCATTAGTGGGGGAGTCAGATGTGATACCTGTGTTGTTGATATGTGAAGGTCATAAATTCCCGGTACTTGTGTGGCAATCGTTTTTCAATGAGATTGGCAGAGTCATTTGGGAGTATCTTATCCATAGGGAAGAGACCAAGATTGATTAAACTACGGCACTTTTGGGTTTGGTTAGCCACTAATCTGGGATAGTGTGATAGGGCTAAAGAGGGCAGCTAAGTCATGGCTTGATTAATGTAGATATGCTAACAGCTAGGCCCATATCTGTCAGTATTCCGACATAGGAACCCTCCTGTTCGCTTTACCCATAGTGCACTAATGTCACTGTAAGAAAGCAGGTCACTGCTGAATGCACCAATATTTGCAAGTATCCCTAGTAATTACACACTCATGTTGGCCTTCCTCATAGTGCACTAATGCTACTGTAAGAAAACATTTCCATGCTACCTGCCCCAATGGTGGGCCATGCACAGTGCCTGAATAGAATAGACAGAATAGACGCTGTTGTGCTAGTTAATGGATGTAATGCAAGTAATACATCTTTCACCTAGCTAAAAAAACAAGGGGTGATTCCCTAAAATAGGAGCCAACACCATCTGTGTGGTTGCGCGCATTTAGCTTTCTTGTGCTCTACAGCCCCTGCCACCATGACAGTGCCACAGTCCTCAAATGCAGCTCCCCTAACCCATTTTCAGGGCAGGTGCAGCAGTGGGTAACTGCGTGGGCGTAATTTTAGGGGGGGCAGGGGTGTTTGCCCCCCCCCAATTTTCATTGCACGCCATTTTGTCCCCATTCATTTGTCTGGGGTACCTTTTCTTCAGATGTCATGTCCCCCCCAACATTTTCAGCAACGTTACTCCACTGGGTAACTGCACTTAAAGTGGACCCATCCCCACCGAATGAAGCTGAAAATGAGCAGGGGGTTGACGTTGGGGCTGCCTGTGTTCTATTGCGGGGGACGTGTTTTGTTTAGTTATGAGGCCTTGGCATTCTGCTGTGAGGAACAAGGAATGCCAAACGTAGGGGGGAGGCTCTCAGTCCTCCCTTTTTTGCAGGTCATTTTCAATTACTGAGTGTACAGAAGTGTGATCTGGCCAACCAAGCAGCCTGTTTTACCCTCAGACGGTACAACGATGTTTAAACACACCCTTTATACACATATATGTGGGGGGTATGGGATATTAAAGTAATATGGGAGGTTGCGGCGGGGGGGTCTCCTATTCTTGTGGTGTAAAGGGGGCTTTATAAAAAAAAAGTCACAGTGATCACATAGATCTGTTAAATCGCCTGTTAATTTCGATCCGTTTTTTCAGTGTTTTTTCTATTTATGGGTTGGGGGCGGGTGGGGGTTATAAGGGGTAGTCGGTGTGGAGAATAGGTAGTAAATAAATAATAGGGGAGGGAGGATTGGCGGAGAGAACCTCCACAAAATAAACATTTACGATGAGTTTTTTTTATGGCAAAAAACGGTCGGTGGAAAACACTCATTAAAAAAAACGATGTAAAAACATAGAACCCATAACCAGGGGTCAAGTCCTAAAAATTAAAATGGGGGGACTCATAAACAAACGGAATGGGATGTGACTGAGTCCACTCTCTGAATAAAGTGGGTGGACCCCCGTCATCTCCCCCCCCCCTTATCTCTCACTGCTTCCCCCCGCCCCCTCCCCTATACCCTGACTTGAGCTCTGGGATTGACATAGGTGCTGGTGGACAGAGAGAGTAACATTTTGGCATCTACTATTTTAATCGAGGCGCAGCCAAGCAAAACTGATTGTTCCAACAGAAAGTTTGAACCTCCAAATGCTGCGTCATTAAGAATCTTCCAGTTCCCTGAAAGGCGAGCTCCCCCTGCACAATGGGCCGCACAGCCAGATTATCTCTGCTGACTGCAGAGCGAGGCCCTGCCCGAAAATCCAGCAGGTGTAACTGAAGCCCGCTGCCCAATTTAATTCTTATTACGCGACTTGTTGAGTGCGACTGTGAAGTTTCACGATTTTACTAGCTCATTTTATTGCTTTGCATTTTCAACGTGATGTTGAAAGACTTGGCTCAAGAGTCAGCTTTGTTGCTTTTGTAGCTGTTCCAGTAACTACCATAGCAGCGCCCGCCTTTTAATAACGCATGCCCGGACATGAACGTTAATGATTAACAGCTGGACCTGCATGCAACTGTTCCCGAGCACAATCCCATTAGGTCATAGCTGCAGAATATCACTCTCTTTTTAAAATCCTCAGTCCCATTTCTCTGGTTTTAAATTCTACACTGCGCTGCACATTCTAAATGAAGCATATTACTGGAAGTGTGGCCTACTGGGGGGAGAATGAAGCGGGGAAATGGGAGGCCGCGCCCCAGTACCACAACCCACAGCTTCTTCCCTCACTTTCTGGCAGCGCTCGGCTTCCCCGATGGTGTCTCCCCGGAGTCTCTGCCGTGTGTCGCCGCCACCTGCATCATTGGTCCAGTGTTATCATTGTTTGTAAAACTTGGGTTGGGAAGGGCATGGTGAAAACATGGTATTTTAATCACTTAAGGGCTGCACTGGAGCGCCCCCCGTAATTATATCGAGTGCCTCAAGCAGTGCCGTAACACAAAATGTGGGGCCACTGTGAGACTTGATGAAGGGGGCCCGCCACACAGGTCCTTGAAAAGGTGCAGGCCGAGACAGATTTGCAAGCCGGTCTGGGCCAAACACGCATAGGCAATACGCCTGATAACCGTGTTGCCAGCTGGGCACAGTGTAATAGTTGAAAGTAGTCATTTGATTAATCAAAGCTTACCTCTTTCACCTAGTGTACAAACAAGAGGAGCGGTGCCTGTCGCCCAAATGCATCACTGTGTGCAGTCAACACATGTCAAGTACATGCTACTAGCGGAGGCAGACTGCTCCTCAGGGGATTCTAATAATGTAAACAATTCAATGTCAGCAGCGGCCGGCCGGTGAACATTTTTAGTGAAGGGGACTTAACATCTCCCATAAATTGATGCAAGCGACCAAGGAAGGCCCAAGTAAAGGCCCAATTTCCATGCCCAAATCACCGAGAATGCGGGCTGGTGGGTCCAGCTTCTCAGTCCTGGCAGCAGCGCACTGGAACGCTCTTCCACCTCACATGAGATCTATGGAGTCCCACATAGCATTCAGGAAAGCACTAAAAACCATGCTGTTTAACTAAACTGTCTCTAGGTCTTTCTACCGGGGCAAACATTACGTTCGTCCTCTGCCTTCATGTACCGTGTAATGTAACTGAACAATATACTAATAGCTGTAACCATATATGTTTCTTCCTGCTACTGTAATCCCAATCTCCTGTGAAGAGGAATATCCTGTTTGCAAGCTCAATGTAACCAAGAGCAATTAACTTGAATGTAACTAAGAAAACGTCACGTTACTAAGACATTTTCTCTTGCCTCGATGCCCTTGGGCTGTTAGTGCGCTTTACAAATCAAAATAAATAAATAATGTATGGTGTTGGGCGGGTAAGAGGGTCAACACCGGAGAACAATAAAATAATGTATTTAAATAGTGCATTTTACAACACAAGTTTGAAAACATGCAGTGAAAGCCATTTGCAATTGGTTCACTAGGGTAATACACATACAAATCAGGTAGATGCCATGTCGCCAACAGTACACATAGAATTGCACAATGCTTTCATAACACCTCTATTCACAATACGTCTTAGCATTGATATTGTAAGTCATATTCATACAGCGTTGGCCACGATATAGGCCAGAATTGCCATTGTAAATGACATTGAAAAACAAGGAGGGTTCTGGAAATCTCTCTACCGGCACGAACACGGCCCATTGACCTGTTCTTGACCTGTTCCTGCATGGTTGGCCCCCGGGAGATTCTCAACCAAGTTTTTAGCTCACTGTCCCTTTCACAAAGGAGAAATATCCCTGCATGTCAGTCTTTGTCCTGCCCAGGGGCAGTCCAGTACCGAAATGCTAGGCAACTTTCCTCTGAACAAGAGTACCAACAGCAACCCCAGACATGTGTTTTGGCCTAGTTGGGCCTCATCAGTGAGGTGAGCTGTGCCTCTTTAAGAACAGTGAGCAAGGGGTCCACGTCTGGATTCCCCTAGTAACTTAGGATGAGACCCAAAGTTACTTAATATGCAAATCAAGGAGGGTTCTGGGAGTCTCTCTACCAGCACGAACATGGCCCATTGACCTGTTCTTGGGTGGACGGCCCGGGGGAGAGTCTCACTGTCCCTTTCACAAAGGAGAAATATCCCTGCATATCAGTCTTTCTCCTGCCCAGGGGCAGTCCAGCACCGAAATTCTAGGCAATTCTCCTCTGAACAAGAGCCTCTCTAAGAACAGTGAGCAAGGGGTCCACGTCTGGATTCCCCTGGTAACTTAGGGTGAGACACAAAGTTACTTAAAATGCAAAACAAAGGGTGGTCTGTGAGTCTCTCTACCAGCACGAACACAGCCCATTGACCTGTTCTTGGGTGGATGACCCCTGGGCGAGTCTCAACCAAGTCTTTAGCTCACTGTCCCTTTCACAGAGGTGAAATATCCCCGCATGTCACTCTTTGGGCCTCCTTCCGAGGTTGGTGGTAGGGGGTTATTGGCGCCGGTAAGGGTGCCGGAGCAGTCAACCCCTTACCACCACATTACAAGGTCCTTTAGCGGGTCCCGCTAAGGCGGCTGGTTTTACCAGGCGCCCTTAGTGGGAGCCACTAAAGGACCAGCATGCTAACAATGGGCCCGTTATCAACGGGCCCGTTGTTAGCATGGTCCCCATTCCCATTGAGCCCTATAGGGGCTCAATGGGAATGGGAATGGGTTCCCTGAATGGGGAAATACTGGGTCCTCCAAGGTTGCAATGGCCCGGTAATTCCCCATTCAGGGAACCCGGACCTGGTATGCGGTAAGGGGGTAGCCATGGCGCTAATACCTCAAGCTAAAGTAATCCTGAATCTAAAGAAGATGAGGTAAATTATTGACCAATAATTGTAAATACGCAGTAACACAAGGTAGAAAGAAAATGTATAGAAGCTTGCTATAGAGGAATATATAACGTGGCAAGGACGGCCATAGTAGGAAAATGGACGCTTGCTCATGTTGAACTTAAGCAAGCTACCTCAGAGACTGTTACGCTCACCTGGTCTCTGTGGGGACGTTGGGGCACGGTTGCAGCCCTCCCAGGAAGTAGGACCCCCCGATCTGCTTCATCCCACTGCAAATAGGCTGTGGGCATGAATTGGAACCCTGCTCCTGAGTAGATATGAGAGGACATAAGTTTACTGGCCTGCAAGTGAATTTCCTCTCAAACCCTTCCTCCCATAGTGTGGTGAGCATGCATCGTCCCATTAAGGCTCACCTGTAGATTATTAATGGTGAACTCTCCGCCCTGCTACTTCTGGCAGGGGCGCATGTACAATGAGGACCGAGTTCCTTCACTTGTCCATTATACGTGGTGTCCAGTCCAGCTGCGACGATTCCATGCCTTTCTGGTAAGTGTCTTTCTGTTTTCTGTTTGTCTTGAAGTATTGGTATTGTCTTGTTCACAGCCTGTTATCAGCTCTGTAACAATGTCTATCTTTCTCCCCAAATAGGTGTGATTGCGGTCCAGCACAGCAACAGAGTCCAAGGTGGCTCCTGAAGAGTAGCGAAAGATTCTGCGCGGTCCGGCAGCAGGTAAGTGAGCTTTTAAGGACATGCACGAAGAAGTTTGCAGGCGCGACCTTAAACTGCAGGTTTGTATGTCTAACCTTGCCTTTTGTCCTTTTACAGGGTCTGCTTTCATGGAAGAAGAAGATGTCGTGCTGTGGAGCCCAGAGCCGAAGTCCCACGTGTCGGAAGATGAAGAAGATGTCGTGCTGCAGTTCCGCGTGCTGGAGGTGAAGAAGATGTCGTGTTGCGGTTCCGCGTGCTGGAGATGAGGTGGATGTCATGCCCAGAGCTGAAGTACTGCGATCCGGAAGATTAGAATTCCAGGCTCAGCAGTGAAGAATGCAGATGTAAGCTGACTCCAGGAGGTAAGCGTATGGACTGGACACTGGATTCCCAAGGTAAGTGCTATTTAACCCAGGCGGCGGTGAGCGTTACGCTGCATGCGAATGCAGATTAACGCGAAACGTGTGCCTTGGAGTTGGGCTGGCTTTTATAGCTGAGCTCTTAATGCCACGCCCACTAGCTCAGTTCTGCTTGCCACACCCTGCTACTCCTTGAAGTTGCACATGCAGCTGAAGATAGAAAGCCACTCCCAGACTGATTGCACACAAGTGGAAAGTTCTTGAAAGCGCTCCGGCCCATAATAAGAGTCTTGCTTATCTTTCAAGCACTCCTGCCCATAATAAAAGAGTCTTGCTTATGTTTCTCCATGAGCCTGGCGCCAAAGGTGGCAGGACTGAGTCCAACTGGGCCCCAGTGCATAAACGTCCCAAAGGGACGTGCGTGAACCATGGTGCCCCTTTCTCCCTCCACCTGATGGTGCAGCTCCTGTGATCCTGGGCAAGTGGCCATGACAGCACTCCCCCTCAAGGCCCCTCTCAAGGGTGGTCCTCCTCCTAGTCCTGGTTTGGTGGGGTTGTTGCGATGGAACTGCCTAACCAATCGGGGAGCATGGACATGTTCGCTGGGTTCCCAAGTTCGGACTTCAGGCCCGTATCCTTTCCAGACAATGAGGTAGTATAATTTGGATCGGACTACCTTATAGTCTAGGATAGTTTTGACTTCATACTCCGGCTCCCCCTCAATTATCTCAGGATCTGGTGGAATGCCGATACGTGTACCCGGTTCCATTGGTTTTAGAAGTGAAACGTGAAACACCGGATGAATCCGCATGTTGGATGGCAACTCCAACTTTATGTCGGCAGGATTGATTATGGCCTTGATTGTGTAGGGCCCCAAGTATCTGGGGCGGAAGGCTCTTGGTCCTTTGAGAGGAAGGTTCTTTGATGCCAACCAGACTTTGTCTCCGATTTGGTAACTGGGAGCTTCTCTTCGATGTTGATCAGCAAACCTTTTCTGTCTCTCCTTGGCTCTGGTCAGATGCTCAGTTGCTTCTTTAAAAACCTGGGTGATGGTTTTGTGCAGGTTTGCTATTGCTGGCATTTCTAAAGTGTCGAGTGGATCAAAACCAGATGTCCGTGGATGCCTTCCGTACACAGTATAAAACTGACTTTGCCCTGTACTGGTGTGAATGTAATTGTTTCATGCGTACTCCACCAACCAGAGGATGTCTTTCCAGGAGTCTTCAGATTGTTGTTACATGCATCTTAAATACTGCTCTAGAGTCTGGTTGGTTCGTTCGGTCTGGTGATCGATTTGGGGGTGGTGACTTGTGGATAGCCGAAGGTCGATTTTGGCAATTTTACAACACCTTCTCCAGAATGCTGAAACAAATTGGGTTCCTCGATCCGATATCAATACCGATGGGAATCCATGCAGTCGCACAATCTGCTCTAGAAACACTGCCGCGAGAGCAGAAGCAGTGGGGAGCCCTTTCAAAGGAATTAAATGGGCCATTTTGGAGAACAAATCCACAATAACCAGGATGGTGGTGTAACCGTTGCAGGAAGGGAGATCTGTAATAAAATCCATGGACAGTGTGCCATGGTGCTGATGGTTCCATCAATGGACGTAGTAGACTGGCAGGGTTTTGCTTTTGAGATTTGTGTTGAGCGCAGACACCACAGGTCGCAATGAAGTGGATAATGTCCTTCCTCCAAGTGGGCCACCAATAGTGTTTCTTTACATTAGCCTGAGTTTTTGCTATTCCTGGATGTTCTTCCACCAAGGAATCATGATAGTTGGCGATGATCTGGTTTTGTAGTTTCTTATCCGGAATGTACAGTCGCTCTTGGAAGTAGGGTATATCGTCTTTAATGGTGTATCGTTCTCCTTTTCGAAGTCATTCCTGTTGGGCAGATTGACTCATCTGGCATTGCAAGTTGGAATGTAGATCGTCCAAACAGGTTGCAGCGACAATCATATTGTGGATCTGCTCTTCGGGAATGAAAGCCACAGGGTCCGGTGAAGTGAAAGCTTCCTTTTCCTCGCTCATGCCAGAGAGGGCATCCGCTTTCCCAATAACAAACTCCTGGTCTATAGGTAATGACAAAGTCGTATTCTGCAAAGAAGAGGTCCCAACGAAGTTGGCGCGAAGATTGCGCTTTAGCAGACTTTAAGTATTGTAGGTTGCGGTGATCTGTGATGACAGTGACTGTATGTCTGGCTCCGAGAAGATAATGTCTCCATGCTTTAAACACTGCCTTGATTGCTAGCTTTTTTTTTTTTTTTTTTTTTTTTTTTTTTTTTATTTATTTTATTGTTTCGGTAGTAAATTTTACTTTACACCTTTACAAATATTAATAAACATAAAAACATCTAAAGATCTCTTATGTACACATACAACCAAATTTCATTTCCTCTAAAACAGACTTTAAAATAAAATCCTTCGGGTGAGCGGAAACAGGGTGTTAGCAATCATAAAACTACTACAATATACTGTAAACGTATACAACTTAACAGGACAACCTCCTCCCAAAAAGCACCCTTATGGATGATAGGGCAGAGGTGAGCGAAAAAGGAAGGGAGACACAACAAGCAGTCAATCAAAGTTCAATAACACACAAAACATAATTAAATACGACCGTAAGTTCATATCCAAACTAATCATGTCAGCCAAATCTCCTGTTACCTATGCGAAAGAGCCAACCTTATGCTGTTAAAACTTGCGTGATTCATCATCAATAGCTGTTCTTCAATCAAAGTAACCAGTCTAACAGTTGCTAGTATAATAGCATTCGAGGAACCCTGCATGCATCTTATCCATACTAGATTGGCTTCAAAGCTTGAGTAAGAAAAGAACAAAGAAGCCAAGCAACACAATCTTTGATTCGCAAAGAATTTACAGTAGATAAATAGATGTTGTAGCGTTTCCTTTTCCAATCTGTTCAAGCAAAAACGACATCCATGCCCCATTGCCGACTCTCCATAACCGGCCCAAGACCGAATCCGCTCTCCCGTGTGGATAAGATCCAAACGGAAACGCATATAGGTCTGTCCGGCCCTTTTATCAGGAAAGCATAAGATATAAGGTAACCTTGGGGTCACGGCATGTCTGAACAACGCATAGGTCGCAAAGGAGGAGTATTCCCCGACCTTGTCAGAATTTAGAGCCCACGCATTGCAAAAAAAGCGAGTTCTAACTTTGCTTGGGGTATTAGTTAGGTCTGTCAAGGTCATATTGAGCGTAGCCAGAGTCTCCATTATTTCCTCCTTTACTTCCCGAACCGATGCCGGGCAATGGTTTTCCATCATTATATGAAACTCTTCATAGAGTGAGTTAGGGGGAGGCACAAGAACTTTGCAAAAGGCATTTACCTTCCTCCAAAGATATTTATCAGCTAGAGAATAGAGTCCTAACTCATGTAATATGATGGAATTTGGTAAATAGCTTGGTAGCCCTAGAATTTTCTTCCAGAGCTGACCTTGGATTTGATTTAACAGGGGCCCCAACTTCAACAGGCATATATCAAGAGTATAAAGCAGGATGGGCTCTATCTTCATCGTATAAAATTGGATGAGGGGCAGGAGAGAGAAGCTGCAGTATTTAGCGTTGATTATTCTCATTTGTCCCATTAACGGGCCAAGCTTCTCTTTCAGCAGGGCCCGCCATCCATCAATTGAGTTCCCATTAGACAGCTGATAGCCCAGGTATACGATCGCATCTTTCCTAGCAATGGTCTGCTGGTTGATAGTAAATGTAAATCTAGGCAGTTTTTTTTTGGCCGTAAAAATCATAATATGGGATTTCGCCGGGTTAATTGTCATGTTGTTTTGCAGACAATAATCATGAAGTGTGTTTAATTTGTTCTGCAGACCGAAAGGCACTCTGTCGAATAGAACAATATCATCGGCAAAGGCTAACCAATGTAAACGCATGGGACCCAGTATTACGGGGAAAGAATTAATCTCTTTCCATAGGTTCTCAATATCAGCGAGATATAGATTGAATAAGACTGCAGCTAAATTACAACCCTGCTTGACCCCTATGCTCGTAGGAATAATAGCAGAGAGGAGCCCCTTAGCATTGATCC
This sequence comes from Ambystoma mexicanum, assembly GCF_040938575.1. Classification (NCBI taxonomy): domain Eukaryota; kingdom Metazoa; phylum Chordata; class Amphibia; order Caudata; family Ambystomatidae; genus Ambystoma; species Ambystoma mexicanum. The sequence continues at coordinate 883,124,282 of NC_090939.1, forward strand.
GAATCTGACATGAGGTATTGGTGTGGAGTGCGGCAATTAAGGCCACCAAGGAGGATGGAATGCCATAGGCCAACATCTTACGCCAAAGTCGAGCACGAAGAACATTATCGAAAGCACATGTGAGGTCTATGGCAGCCATATATATGGTGCCCTTTGATTCTCTGTGCACAGCTCTCCTTAAATGTGCTAAGATTGAGGCATTTAATTGAGTACCCAAAGCCCTACGAAAGCCCACCTGAGCTTTAGACAAAATATTATGGTTTCTTATATGGTCTTCTAAATCAACCAGGAGCAGTCGTGTAAAAATCTTTGCCGCTGTGTCAATCAACGCAATAGGTCTGAAGTTCACAGGATTACTTAACACCCCCTTTTTGTGAATGGGGATGATAATGGCTATAAGCCATGATGGCAGAATAATCCCGGTATGGTAAATCGACTGATAGCATGACAGTAGATACTTAGCCCAAAAGTGGGGATCAGATTTGTATACACAAGCGGGCAGCCCATCAGGGCCGGCAGCTTTTGATGGATTCAATTGCTCAATTGCCCATATGATATCCTTTACTTCCCAAGGACAGTCCACTGGAAGAGGCAAGTGCACCGGAACGCTCTCTGAAGCGGTATGTCTATCAGGTAGCGAGAATTTCAAACTAAAGAACCTCTCCCATTCCGGGCCTGAAATCACCGCCACCATGCGCAGATCAACTTTTCCTACAGGATTTCTTAAGATGGCCCATAAGTCTCTGCTTTTTTTTTTACACAACAGGCCAATCATGTATTGGTTGGCTAGAATATGGGCTGCACGACGCAACAGGGTAAACTGTTGCTTATAATGCGCCTGAATCATGTTCTTTTGGCGAATATACGTACACTGACATATCATTCGCTTCCTTAGTATGCAGAGATCGCAATTTCTTTGCTTTTTTAGACATGCGACCTGAGTGGCATTGACCTGGGTAACCACAATAGAGGACTTTTCCAAAGGCTCTTTCGCGACATCTACCAAATGCATATGAATCATTTTAGCATTCATTGCGTTAATTTTGGTTACATTCGCTGTGGAGACCTTAACATCCCAATGCACTAAAATATCCCTATTTACCAAAAAAGACACTTTCCTGCATCTGGCAGGGGTCCAGTTTACAGATATTGTATTCCTGTCACATGACACTAAGGTTGCAGGGGCAGAAGTTAGATAACATTCCACTCCCATGTGCAAGCAGGAATATAGCATATGATGATCACTCATATTCAAATCTAATATCTGTATTGGTTCAAGCAGCCCAGAGCATGCTTTAGAGGCAAGTATGTAATCAATGAGGGAAGTGGATGAACCTCGCTGCCAAGAGAATTGAATGGAATTAGAAGCCAATTGAATTGGGTAAATCCCCCATAGATGGAAAAGCGATAGTAATTTCTGGCCTCTATCCTTGGCCTGTTGCATGTAGGCTGAACTATTAGAAAAGGGTCGTGTTATGCTCTTTAGATATAGATAGCAATTCAAATCACCTCCAATCATGATTTCATAGTCAGGCCACTCCCTAGCTGCGGTAGATAGAATCCGTTCTAGGTCTTCAAGAAACCTATCTAGCGAAACCGCTTTGGGATTCCAATAAATGGATAATAATAGCAGGTTCAGATCTTTGGAGCTCTTAAGCGTCAGTTTTACCAGCACACAGGAGGCCGAGGAATCCACTGTAGAAGCTGAGACTTTCAATCTGTTGTTAATAAGAATCGCTATACCTCCTGCAGGGCGACCTGTGGTAACCCTTTCTGCCACCCTGGAGAAACAAGAGAATCCATCTAGGCTAAAGGGCTTTAATGCCACAGTCTCTTGCAGAAATAAAATGTCAGGCATCTTGTCGGGCTCAACTTGCTTGTACCATGCAGTAAGATTGCCTAACCCACAACAATTCCAAGAGGCCACATTCAAAACTGGAAATTATGAGCCTGGCTTGGGCTCAGTGTTGGCGACAGACGCTTTTATTAAAGGTTCCAACCAGGATAGACCACTTAAGGCTTGAGACAGTGACGCTAATTGCAACGATAATTTATTGACTTGTGAGTCGGGAAGATCGCCCGCCAATGCAGTGGGACATGCTGGGTGAGAGGGTTGAATCCAATCAAGAAACGCCCAAGCAGATTCCATATCATAGAACAATCTAGGAGTAAGACCAATAGAATGAAAGTCCTCAGCAAACTCGAAGAGCATTTTGGTAATAATTTGAGACTGTACTCTACAGAGAACTCTGTTGTTATTATGGGACGCTAATTTGACCCAGTCCAGATCTTTGGATGAAAGATTTCTTAGTGCTGGAATCTGAAAAAATGAGTTCATTAAAAAGGATCTATTTATACGAGCCGGCCCATTTATCTCTGGATTACTAGACCAGCCTACTATTAGTTTCATATCCTTTGGTGTATGCACAAAGGAAGGCTCTGCCAGGTCTGACCCTCCCTGGGCAACTAGGGGAGGGGGTTCAATATCAACACAGGGAGCGCTCATCAGAGACCTAGAAGCCAAGGCAGTAAGTGCTGGCCCAGCAGTGTTATTTGGCTCAATATAAGGTACCTCCTGTGCGGCAGCGTGACCCACTGTCCCCTGGGCCTCCAGCTCAACAGTTGCAGGTATTTCCTGGATGGCCAGGGGATTCTGTAGGGACGCAACCGCTGCTTCTAGCTTGGGAGCTGGCGACCCAGTAGCCACTTTTTTAGAGGCAGTGTTGGGGAAAAAGCATTGCATCTTAGGTTGTGATTTATCAGGGCCTGTCCTTAAAGGGAGGAGAGGCATGGTCTGCACATTGCCGCTCTTCAGGGCGGCAATCTGCAGATGCCGCCTACTTTCCTCGTCTAGGTCGTATAAGGCCATTCCTAAGTCGTCATGGCACGTCTCATTTTTAAGACAAGGCCTCGTCTCCGTCACCGAGGCCCTATCAGAGCCGGAGGTAGCCACGTCGACTTTCTTGAGCCGCGCTTTGGTCTGTTTTAAGCGCTTCTGAGCTCTTAGGAAAGATTTCCTAGCTTTTCGTGAAATAAAATTTCTACCATCAAGTTCAACGGGTTCATCCTCGGGCTCTGAGGATGGTATAATGGCCATGTCGGAAGACCTAGACTGAGCATTTACCAAATCCACCAGAGTGGAGGGGCTGTCAGGCGGGGAAGTTTGTCTATCTACGGCCAAGACAGCCCCTCCTTCAACATCCTGAGGGCCTGAAGTGCGCGGAGCAGCAACAAGCTTATATACCAGCTGCTCCATCTGCAGCAGCCGCTCATGTTGGAGTTTCAAAGCCTCAACCACGTTGATATCATCCACCCCCTCTTGTTCAAATCTGTCATCCTTCACACCACTCACCACCTGTGAATAAGATCTTTGTGGATGTTCAGTCGCTAACACAACCCTGTCTGTTTGAGTACTTTGCGAGGAGGTCATGACACCAGTTGTAGATTGGACGTGGGAAGCTGCTATCTTTTCTAGAAGTGTTTCAACTTGGGCCACATAAGACGATCTAGAACGTTCTTCAGCTATAATAAAGCCCTCCATTTTTGCCATTTTATCTCTCATTAAGGAAAGCGAGCCCTGCATCTCTCTGATGGAATAGTGCGTGAGTTCGTGACCTCTATCCAGTAGGTTGAGCAAGCTTGAAATTACGGGAAAGTTAACTGCTTCATTATTAGGGGCGGGTATCCTCAACTCCTCTGGGGTTGAAGCTAAACCGCCCTCTCCTTTTGGAGCCGCAGGATCAAAGCCCTCTGATCTGGAATCGAAGGGGCTGCCACCAGCTGACTGAGTGGGACCCGTAGTCGCAACTCCCCCAGCCTTGTGGTCCTCATACAGGCAGGCGGCCCCCCCGTCGATATCTCTACATGACATCAACCCCAGCTTACTCGAGGTGCCTCCCGCATTTTCGCTGCTATATAGTGGGGGCTGGTGTAGGTGAACTTGTTCACGAAATGGGAAGGAGGAGGCAGCTGGAGACGACGGGCCCAACGAAAGCCGCATTCTTCGACCCAATTCGTTAGCAATTGTGGGGGCCAAAATCGAGGTATCAGAATTGCAAGAAGACCTTTGCTGGGCCTGGGGATAAGAGCACATTGCAATCTGACCCAAGCAATGCCCATAACCCCCCTCACCTAAGGCATCATTCGCCTCCTGTAAGGAGAAGGATGATTGCAGTAAGAACGAAGGCTTTCCAGCCAAGGGTGGGGGCTTGGGCGAGCATAGAGAAGCCTCATGATCATACTCAAGTTTGCCCTCGCACGTCACCCCCTCTACCAGATCCTCCTGGGGGCCACTCAAGGGCAATGGCATATTGCTAAGCGGAGGCGACAGAGGGGGCAGCGCGTTATCTAGGCTGTTGGACAGATGCTGGGTAATCCCTTTGGAGGCTGACCCGGATTTTCCACTTCTTAAAATGGGACCCATTTTCCCTCGGTCCACTGGCTACCAGACCACCTGTGCGGCAAAACGCAAAATGGCCGCAACCCTCTTTTAGGGTAGCGTATATAGCCGAAGCCAAACAAGGGTAGTTAAAGCCTAAGTGCTCCTCACCTCACGTCCCGCGAACCGCGAACAGCCAACAGTACTTAGGATGTACTTGGCAGGTGCGCGGCGCGGGTGCGCGAGGAGGCTGAGGTTAACAAGGCTTCCTGGGCGTCACTCGACCCAAGGGGGCGGGGCCTAAGGGAAAAAAACACAGAGAGAGCACATTACCACCCCTCCAGTAACACAGTGGAAACAGCAAAAGGACAAAAAAATAATGTAACAGAGAGGGGGCCCTAACGCAGTAATCGAAACAGGGGAAGGAGGAATGATAAGGCAATTCAATGGGAAGTTCAATGGGCAGGGGCAGGTCGGAGCGTATTAGACAGTCACCTCCTATCCACGGGCAGGGGCCAGGCAAACTGTGTGTGACACAGAAAGACGTCCTCCAGGCGTGAAAAACGCTCCGAGCCGTAGACACCACGGCCAACAACAGATGGTAGAACAGCGCAGAGCAGAGGCGGCGCTGCAAGGAAGTCCAGGAAACAGCGCAGCCCAGTCCGAGTCCACAGCCAACAGTACTTAGGATGTACTTGCTAGCAATTCTTTGTCAGTGATTGCATAGTTCAATTCGGGAGGAGAAAACTTACTGGACCAGAATGCCACGGGGTGTAACTGTCTGGTTTCCGGCTTATGTTGTGACAATACAGCTCCCATTGCTATGTTAGAGGCGTCAGTTTCAACCACATACAGCAAATCTGGTTGCGGATGTCGTAGAACGGGTGCTGTGGTAAACGCTTGTTTTAGTTTCTGGCTTCCTCTGCCTCTGGGGACCAGGGGAATTGTTTGTTTTTTCGCAGCAGAGAGGTAATAGGGTGGGCGATCTGAGAGAAACCGGGTATGAACCGATGATAGAAATTGGCAAATCCGAGCACACTTTGTACTCCTTTTGTAGACTTCGGTGAGGGCCATTGAAGAATAGCATCCACTTTGAGTGTATCCATGCAAACGCCTCGTTGTGTGGGAATAAAGCCAAGAAATTCGACCTCTGTTACATGGAAAAACACTTCTCCAACTTGGCAAATAGTCGATGTTGCCGAAGCTTTTCTAGCTCTGCCTGAACATGACCAATATGCTCTTCTTTGGAAGTTGAATAAATGAGAATGTCATCAATATGGAAAAGTGTGCAAATGTCCAGTAATTCATGGAGCACGTCGTTCATAAAGAACTGGAATGTCGCGGGGGCATTACATAACCCAAAGGGCACAACCTGGTATTCGTAGAGACCATATATATATTTTTTTATAGTTTTAAAAAAAAGATTTTTATTAATTTTATTCAAACCAAACAACAATACAAATCAAACACGCAGTGCAATTTACAACAGTTCAATTGTTCACTACTTAATCTTGGTCACTGCTCTCCCATCCCACCCCCCTTCATGAGCCTGTTTGTTTCTCTCACCCTGTATCCGCTACACGTGGCGGGGTTTCGCTTCCCGCGGATTCTGTCGGATCTTGTATTGCTCCAAACAATTCAGCTATTAATGATTTCCATGCCATCAGGGTTCCCGCCTCTTCCTCCCCCCTATATTGCTCGCCTCTTGCCATACCATCGTTTCAGCTTCCACCCACTTCTGCAACTCCTTCCACCACACCTCCACCCGTGGCTTGTGACACGTCTTCCATCCCATGGCAATCCTTCGTTTTGCAAGCACATATGCCAAATCTTTCAGTTTCCCAACATGCTTAGGTTTCTGCGATCTAGGGAACCCTCCCAGCAAGCAGGCCCAGGCTGTGTCTATGATGATCGTGACCCCCTTTTCCGCCAGTTTCTGTGCCACTTCACCCCAGAAACGCTCAATTACTGGGCATGACCAAAACATGTGTGTCATGTCAGCATTTTCCTCACCGCATTTGGGACATGCCTGTCGTCCCGCATTTTCAAACCTGGATATCCTCATAGGTGTCATGTATGTCTATGCGTTATATACAGTTGTATTTGTTTTAGTCTTGCATTCTTTGACATCTTCTTGTGGTATCCCAGGGCACGTTCCCACATCCCATCCTCTATCGGGGCTCCTATTTCCGCTTCCCAGTCTAGTCTCAATTGTGTCAGCTCCTTCCCGACCTTAGTCATCACCATCTCATACAGTCTAGAAATCTCATGCCCCCCTCTGATATGTCATATATTGCCCCCATGATAGCATCTGGTTCTTCTGCCATTACTGTTTCAGGCCACGTTTTCCGAATTCTCTGTACCAATCTATGATACGTAATATATTGGCCCGTATGTAACCCCGCTTCTTCTCCAAGCATTCCGAAATCCTTAATGGTCCCCTCTTGCCAAATGTCCCCTAGCGTTACCAACTCCACCGATTCCCAGTGGGTCCTGATAATCACCTTTAGCTGCATATCTTCCCCTGTCAATGCGACTAGCGGTATATGCGGGGAGCATGGGAATGGGTTCTTCATCAGCCGGCTTGCCCGTTGCCACATTTTCCAACCAAGCATCATCATCCCGGGGCGCTCTCTCATTTCTGACTCAGGCAGCCAGATCATCTCTCTTAGGTAAAATGGGGCGCAGTCATGCCCAAACAGCCTTAATTCGGGGGTCGCTTCATCTGAGAGCCATTTGGCCACATATTGCAGCAGGCTCGCTACATAATAAACCTTGAAATTAGGAAGCTTAATCCCCCCCTTTTCATAAAAGTTCTGCAGCTTCCATAGTGCCACTCTATTTCGGGTACCTTGCCACAGGAAGACCCTACACATACTGTTCAATTTAGTAAAAAACTTCTTGGGTTTCATGTATGGAATATTACTGAAATAATGCAGGAGCCTAGGTAGGACCACCATCTTCAGCATTGCACCTCGCCCCATTATTGCTAGGGGCAACTTCACGTAGAAATTCATACATTTCTCGATTTTTACAATAGCTACCTCGGTGTTGTGCCTATGTTCCTCCTCTGCTGTGTGGTACATGTCTATCCCGAGGTATCAGAAAGAACTAACCGCCCATGGTATTTGTAACACCGGTAACCTTCTAACAGGGGTTCCCTTATAGCTGCCCAGCGGAAAAATGCTTGATTTTTGCGGATTCACCGATATCCCGGACAGCCCTGCATACCTCTCCATCACTTCCAGGATGTACTGAAAATTTTCTTCCGGGTACATTAAGTATAGTAACAAATCATCTGCATATAAGGATATCAGGTGTCTTCCCCCCCTATCTCAATACCTATCATATCATATTGCTGCCTGATATATATTGCTAGGGGCTCCAGGGCTAGAATGTAAAGCATTGGGGATCAGGGGCATCCCTGCCTGGTGCCTCTACTAAGTAGCCACCTCTCGGATATCACTGATCCTGTTCGAACTCTGGCTAGCGGCTCACTATATAGCATCTTCGCCCATCTAATGTAACCAGGCCCCATTCCGTACCCCTCTAGGGCCGCCAGCAGCCATGGCCACTTGACCGAATCGAAAGCTTTTAACGCGTCTAGAGACACAATCGCCATTTCGCCTTCAGTCTTATTACCCCATTCGACCACCCGTTGGAGTCGCCTGTGATTATGAGTTATGTTCCTATTCGGTACATAGCCCGTCTGGTCAGGGTGTATTAATTTGCTAATTAACCTTCGTAATCTGTTTGCCAGGACAGCCGTCAATATCTTGCTGTCCTGGTTCAGCATCGACAAAGGTCTGTAAGAGCCACAGCTATGCCCCGGTTTATTAGGTTTGGGAAGCGGTATTATGATCGCCTCCCTAAGCGACTCCGACACCGTCCTACCTCAAACACTTCATTAAGCATTTCTAGCATTGGGGGGAGCTCTTCCTCTTCATATACCTTATAAAATTCACTCGGGAACCCATCCGCCCCCGGGGTCTTGCTGGTAGGCAACTGCCTCACCACTTCTTCTAACTCCTCCAGAGTGATTGGTGCATCTAGCTCTTCTCTTTCCTCCCCACTTATTTTAGGCAGTCCTATATCCTCTAGTGTTTCCCTTATTTCTTCGTGGCTGCCTCCCTCCCCATCCCCATACAGCACCTTATAATAATCTGCAAACTCCTTGTTAACTCCTTCTTGGGTGTCTGCTACCCCATCATCCTCCCTCGTTACCGTTCTGATCGGGGGTCTGGGAGTTTCGCTCTTGTACAGCCATGCTAAAAGCCGTCCTGTTTACCCCCTCCCGTAGTTGAGGTTGCAGAGCCTTTCCCAATGTTCCGCACATTCCTGCTGCAGCTTAAGTGCCAGCTTCATATCTACGCTGCCACCCTGTAATACTCTTTCTAGTTCCCCTTCTGTTCTTTGTAGGTCAGCCAGGACCCCACCTTGCAGGCCTTTTGATTTTGCTATGGCAACCCCCCGCATCACTACCTTGAAGGCTTCCCACAACGTGCCTGTCGAGTCAACGCTACCGGTATTCACCTTGAAGTAGTTAGTAATCTCTTCCCTTATGTCCTCTCTAAACACTGGGTCTTTAAGCGCCTCTGCACGGAGGCGCCAAGTCGGGATCCGTGCTCTCGGGGGGCAGTATTGCCACCCGAGAACCAGCAGCGAGTGATCCGAGAGGACCCTCGCTTTATATTCTATCTGAGTGACTTCTGTAATTACATCCGACGTGGCAAAGACATAGTGCAGTCTTGTGTGTAGTTGCTGAGGGGTGGAGTAATGCGAATATTGCCTTTCTTGGGGGTATTTTGTTCTCCACACATCTGCCAGGCCAAAGTCGTCTAGCAGTGTCTGTAATGCTTTAGCTGCTGGGGCGGGCCTATCAATCTTGCCATCTGATCTATCCACCTTGGGGTTCAAGACCCAGTTAAAATCCCCTCCCCAGATCACTGCACTACCCACACACATACTAAGGTGCGCAGTGTCCTGAAATATGATGCCGTGTTTTGGTTGGGGGCATATGTATTTACAATGCTCATCTCCTTATTCTCCACCAGCCCCTTCAATATGACCATCCTCCCATCCATCTCAACCACTTCCTGTAATAGTTGAAACGGGACATGCGGCGGCACCCAAATAAGTACTCCTCTAGCGTAAGCAGAGTATGGCGAGCCCACCACAACCCCTTTCCATTTCTTTACAACCAACTCCATCTTTTCCCGTGTCAGATGCATCTCCTGCAGTAGTGCAATATCTATTTTTTGCCTTCGCAGATACAGCATGACCTTATTCCTTTTCAAATAGCTATTAAGTCCCCTGACATTCCACGTGATTATTTTAAGATCACCCATGGCTCATTAAAGATCTTCTCCTTTACCTCCAGCCGATCCCTCCCGCCCGCGTAATACAGATTCAACCATCCAACTCTTCTATGTAGGCTCATGTTCAAACTTAAACTCCCCATGACTATATACACACCAAACTCTCCCCCTCCCTCCCCTCCCCCCTCCCAACCCTTCCCCAACAACACCCTCACCAACTGTTTCCCAGCTCCATCCCTGGATCTCAGGCACCCCCACATCTAGCCCTGTCTAGCACAAGCCTATGCTCAGGGCTCAGTAGGGTGAAGTCGCCCTAATGGCCACTCAACTACTAGTTCTCAGGGGTGGATTGCTTCCGTCCCATTGCTCCCATTTCTTATTACGCTTCATGTCAGCACTATGCAGCTCCCACATGCATTTTATCAACTATATTCCAGTCCATGCGAAGCACAAGGCCCGAAGGCTACACATTGTCCATCTAGTCTCATTTTTCCCAACTATATCAGGGCCACCCTCCCACTTACCCCCTCAATGTCCATGGCACAGTCTCCTCAGTTGTCATGCTCCTGTCGATCTCGATCTGCCTCTTGTTCCCTGCCTCTTGTTCCGGGCAACCCTGCAGGTCCAGCCATAACACCACCTCCTCTGGAGTATCAAAGAAAAGCGCTCTGCTCTTATGTAGCACCTTCAGTTTCGCCGGGTACAGGAGCATATACTTAATGCCAGCCGCGCGCAGCCTCCTTATGACGGCCACGTAGCTGTACCTCTGCCTCTGCACCAGCATTGTGCAATCCGGGTATGCCGTGATGTTGGTGGATGCTCTCTCTATTGTTCCGCCCTTACGAAAATATTCCAGAATCTTCTCTCTGTCTTTATAGTTCAAGATCCTCGCAATTATCGGTCTCGGCGGGGCCCCAGGTTGTGGTTTCCTCATCAGGGCGCGATGCGCTCGCTCCACCGTGAACCCCTTTGAGAGCTTGTCTGCTCCTATCCCCTGGAGGATCATGTTCTCCACATAGTTCGTGGGGTCCCGGCCTTCTTCCCCCTCCGGCAGGCCGACCACCCGTATGTTATTTCTTCTCACTCTTCCTTCCGCTTCTTCCACCCGATTTTCGAGATTAGCAACCTGCTGTTTTAACACGTGGACCTCTTTTGCGTTATTCGCGCTGACATCCGTATTGGTCTTCACAGCGCTTTCCAGACCACTCGTTCTCTGCCAGCGCCCTAACATCTTGTCGTAGCAGGGTAAGTTCAGTTCCTACCGCATGAATTTTGTTCTCTAGGGCTGTCCGCAGGTCCGCCATTGCCGAGCCCCTTTTGGTGCTCAGCTTCGTTATAGCCTCCAGGATCTGATGCTTGTCTCCTTCTGGGGCTTCTTCCGCGGGAGTCACAACCGTGCTTTGTGTCAATGTTGTAGGGGTCCTCTGCGCTTTTGCAAAGACCTCCATTGTAGGTTGTTTGGTCTTGGCTCTCAGCCCTTTCACCGACATAGCGCTACCCTTCCTACGTGTCTGGCTCCAATTATGCGCTGTTGTTGGGACACTTCCAGTTCTTTCAGTGGTTGGGGTTGCTATCTTGCAACTTGCTTGTGTTATGGCGCATGAAGTTGTTTTTCAGATGGATTGTGTCCTCCCACGTTTTATTCTCCACATACAACTCTTAGTGGCACATGTTTCCACTGACACCTCCTTCTGTGGTCAGGTTGCCTGGGCACATGTAATATAAGCAGAGTTGGGTGCCACTCTGAAGTTATGTTAAGCAGACTCACTTATTGCCTATTGGTTCTCCCTATGTAGCCACCCTGTACAACATTAGGGGGTACAACAGTGCTCTGCTTCACAAGTTGCCTGCAGCCTCCTAGGTTGTCCCTATAATTGTTCAATTATGTTCACGTCTGATTTTTTGTTCAGTCACTTGCTATGCGCTCTGTGCACCTTCCAGCTTGCTCATATATTAATGAGCGTTCGCAGGCCTGTTTTTTGAGCTGATCGTGCAATGGCAGCCCTCCATGTGCGAGTCGGCTTTGCAGAGCCTGATCACGGTGTCCTTGGCAGGCGACGCCCGCCCGGAGCGCTTCCTACCCGCGCCGCGGGTCACAGTGTATGTTCACCGTTATAGCGGCTTGACGTGTTGCAGGGCACGGCTACTCTTACACCCACGCTTGGTGTGCTCCCACAGAGACCCGAGCCTTCAGCTGCATCAGCAAGGGGCAAACCGCCCCCATGCGCTCCGCTCCGTTAGTTTGTGTGTCGGATTTGGTGCCGCACACTGCTGCCTTTGTTTTAGGGAACTGCGTTGTGTGCCTCACGCCAATGCAATCGGCTCGGCCGCACTTAGGGCTTCACTGCCCACAGACACATAAAGCTCTCAATCAATCAATCCTTATTGTGTTCTTTGCCGCTGCTTGCTCCTCTCGTCACAGATCACCGTGACTTCCAAGCCCGCTGCCTTCATGAGCGGCTGGGAGCCGCGGCTGCATACCTCGCCCCTCTGCTGTTATTGTATCTGTTCGCGCGTGATACATGTATCGTGTTTCAGGAGCGCAGCCTCGTCATTTCAGCATTTAAGGATAATATTTAATGCTGGCTGCTGGCGGCCGTCGTCTTCTCACTTCTTTTGATACGGCAGGATTCAGCTGCCTATGTACACGGCTGAGTGCCGCCCCAGCCCCCGGAGCTTGTTTATTGTTCCTGTAGCAATCTCCAACTGCTACAATTATTCAGGCCCGGGAGCGCTGATCTGTCAACACGGTTCCACGCAGGAGAGCAATGTTTAATCCTTGGCAGCCATCTGCATCCCGCTCCGTGCAGTTGAGGGATTCGTTACACTTCCAGACTACGCCAACCTCCCTTTGTTCTCCGCCATCTTGGCAACAAATTATCCACACGGCCGCTCCCAGCAAAGTCTATTTATCTTTCAATCCGCAGGCACGAATGACTCACTCTTCAGGATTTCTGCAGTGCATATGTTCCGACGCTCGTCCCTTCCATTTCCAGGCACTTGCATCATTTTTCAAGAGTAATTCATCGGATAAATGTCGGATCAACAGGAGCTCAGCACAAAGCACGTCCTAGTCCATGGCTAGTTAGCCACGCCCCTCGTAGAGACCATATTTAGTACAGAACGCTGTCTTCCTTCCACTTGTCTCCTTCTTTGACCATTACAAGATGGTATGCCCCTCGTAAGTCCAGTTTGGTGTAGATCTGAGCGTTTTTTTACCTGATCCAAGAGTTCTGGGATAAGTGTAACGGGTATCTATTCTTCACAGTCGTTTGGTTTAGTGCTCTATAATCAATGCATGTTCTTAAGTTGCCCTCCATTTTAGGCACGAAAAAGAGCACTTAGGAGGCAGGGGATTTAGATGGACGGATGAAGCCATTGGCTAGGTACTGGTCTAGGTAAGATTTTAGGTGTTGGTTTTCCTGCTCAGTTAGAGCATAAATCCGACTGCAAGGTATCTGGGCTCCGGGTATGAGATCAATTTGGCAGTCGTAGGACCTGTGCGGAGGAAGGACGTTTGCTTGTTCCTTTTGAAAGACATCCTGGTATTCTAGGTATTCGAGTGGCAAGGAGCCAGTGAGACCCAGTACGGTTCCTTTCTTATTCTTTGGGTTGGTGGGCCTTTGAGCGTAGCAGGTGTCAAAACAGTCTTGGGGAAAGGTCAGAACTAGTTTCCGCCAATCAATCTTAGCGTTATTGGTCTCCAAGCAAGGCATTCCTAATATCATCTGGAACTGAGGAGCACTAATGATGTCGAAGGTAATGTCCTCTTGGTGACCGTCCTGACACAAGAGCTTGACTTTTTCGGTATAATGTGTTACTGGACCAGATGAAAGTTGAGATCCATCTACCGCAGTGACATTTTCTGATTTCAGACATTGCTGGAGAGGAAGGCCTATTTGGATAGCCAGATCTTGGTAAATGTAGGTTCCCACAGCTCCGCTGTCAATGTATGCTTCCAAAGCATGTATTTTTGATGGTTGTTTGTTGTCTACCACGAGCACCAGAATGACTAGATGTGAGGTCTGTACAGGTTTGTTTTTATCGCTCAACAAGTGGAACCCTACGCTTGCCGGGCGTTGGATTTTCCGAGTCTTGTTCTCCTTCGTTTTTGTCTGTTGCTCCGACTATTTTCCTGGGTGGTTTCCCTGGGCATTCTTGAAGAAAATGGCCTGCTTTTCCACAATACAGGCAGAGTTGTTGTCTCCTTTTGTCTCGTTCTGCCTTGGTGAGAGAACTCTGTAGTCCCCCAAGTTGCATAGGTTCCACCTGTTCATGTGACTTGGGTGGATTATCACGAGCCCGCACATAGACCAATCGCCCTTCCGCCCTAGTACGATCCATTTTTCGATCCTCCAGCCTGTGATTGAGTTGTACAGTTAGGTTGATGTATTCAGCACAGCCCTCTGGGGGATTTACCACTTGAGCTAAAACGTCCTTGAGTTCTCCCCGCAATCCACGGTAAAAGTGTATAGTCCTCTTCCCTTCTGGCCAATTTGTTGGACCTATAAGACGATTGAATGATCCGATGTAGGTTAACAAATCCTGATTTCCCTGTCTAAGTGACAGTAATTTGTTGTCCAAGGCCTGTCCTTGAGTGTGTCGTGCAAACAATTTCTCCATTTCATGCTGAAAACCTCCTATGTCTCGAAGCAAAGGATCATCTTGATTTACCAAAGGTATAAACCAGTCTGCTGCACTGCCTCCCAAATATGAGAGTATGAATGCCACTCTGGCTTGGTCATTGGGAAAAGCCCAAGGTCTGCATAAAAAATGTAAGCAGCATTGATTCATGAATATGGCGTACTTGTTGGGGTCGTCTGTGAAATGTTCAGACGGGACCAGAGGAACTGCTCCTGGAAGAACCACCTGGACTGGTGGTGACTGTTGTAGTGTGGGAGTAGGCCCTCGCAATGGAACCTGGCCTGCTTGTACCTGGAGTAAATGTCTTTCCAAACCATCAGTACGCTCTCGGTTCACAATAAGGTCCCTTCTTAAGGCACTGGTTTCCTGCCTGGAAGCATGAACTTCAGCCCGTAATTCACCCAAAGTTGGGCCAACAGGTCAGTCTCAGAGGTATCCATAACGCCCATGCAGAGATTCATAGTTGCTTTTCTTTCTGTTACGCTCACCTGGTCTCTGCGGGGATGTTGGGGTACGGTTGCAGCCCTCCCAGGAAGTAGGACCCCCCCCGATCTGCTTCCTCCCACTGCAAATAGGCTGTGGGCTGCTGCGATGAATTGGAACCCTGCTCCTGAGTAGATATGAGAGGACGTAAGTTTACTGGCCTGCGAGTGAATTCCCTCTCAAACCCTTCCTCCCATAGCGATGTGAACATGCATCGTCCCATTAAGGGTCACCTGTAGATTATTAATGGCAAACTCTCCATCCTACTACTTCTGGCAGGGGTGCATGTAGAATGAGGACCGAGTTCCTTCACTGGTCCTTTATACGTGGTGTCCAGTCCAGCTGCGACGATTTCACGCCTTTCTGGTAAGTGTCTTTCTGTTTTCTGTTTGTCTTGAAGTATTGGTATTGTCTTGTTCACAACCTGTTATCAGCTCTGTAACAATGTCTATCCGTCTCCCCAAATAGGTGTGATTGCGGTCCAGCAAAGCAACAGAGCCCAAGGTGGCTCCGGAAGAGGAGCGGAAGATTCCACGGCGGCCCAGCAGCAGGTAAGTGAGCTTTTAAGGACAAGCGCAAAGAATTTTGCAAGCGCGACCTTAAAGTGCAGGTTTGTATGTCTAACCTTGCCTTTTGTCCTTTTACAGAGTCTGCCTTCGTGGAAGAAGAAGATGTCGTGCTGCGCAGCCCAGAGCCGAAGTCCTGCGTGTCAGAAGATGAAGAAGATGTCGTGCTGCGGTTCCGCATACCGGAGATGAAGAGGATGTCGTGCTGCGGTTCCGCGCGCCAGAGATGAAGAGGATGTCGTGCCCAGAGCTGAAGTACTGTGAACCGAAAGATGAAGAATGGACGCCAGGCTCAGCGGTGAAGAATGCAGATGTATGCTGACTCCAGGAGGTAAGCGTATGGACAGGACACTGGATTCCCAAGGTAAGTGCTATTTAACCCAGCGGCGGTGTGCGTTACGCTGCATGCGAATGCAGATTAACGCGAAGCAGGTGCCTTGGGGTTGGGCTGGCTTTTATAGCTGAGCTCTTAAGGCCACGCCCACTAGCTCAATTCTGCTTGCCACACCCTGCCACTCCTTGAAGTTGCACGTGCAGCTGAAGATAGAAGCCACACCCGGACTGATTGCACACAAGTGGAAAGTTCTCGAACGCACTCCTGCCAATAATAAAAGAGTCTTGCTTATGTTTCTCCATGAGCATGGCGCCAAAGGTGCCAGGACTGAGTCCAACGGGCCCCCAGTGCATAAACGTCCCAAAGGGACGTGCGTGAACCATGGTGCCCCTTGCTCCCTCCACCTGATGGTGCAGCTCCTGTGATCCTGGGCAAGTGGCCATGACGGAGACAGGCCGAGGCTGCAGGATCAGAAGACGCAGAAAACAGCTCTGTGTGCAGAGCCGACGATGAGTCAATGTTGGCCCCGAATTAAGGTTGCTATTGTTAAAGGATATGCACAGAGCACAAAGGGAGTACATAGATAAGCTCTGAATGTGGGACAGTCTTTGTAGATAAAGTAAGAAGAAAACATCTGTGAGAGCCACTCTGCTGATCAAAATTAAAAGCACAAAGTTCATATGAGGTAGAGTGAACAAGTATCTAGAGGCCAACAAGAGCAACAGCACCCTGCATAATTAAATCAAATAGCAGTAAATAGAAGGCTGAAATAGACAAATTTGTGGTCTCTTTACCCTTGACTCAGAAGAGAAAAACAAAGGCTATTCATTAGAGCCTTAAGCTACGATAGTGGTGTGCACACACTCCATTCAATGTTCCAGGACAGTGAGTAGTTTGTATTAGATTGTAAATCAACCATTAAATATATTAATTCAAAAACACGTGAAGGCTTTTTGAATTTCATACAAGATTTGAATCTATATGACACCTGGCGATTTCACAACCCGGCAGCTAAAATACTTTCTTTTCCTCACCTCATGCATCTTACTCTCGATTAGATTAGATTGGTGTTAATTCCAATCTAATATCAACATTGCAATCTTCTCATATAGGCACTTTAACTATCTTTTATCATGCTCCAGTCACCTCCACCATTGAATGGAAAAAAGACACCAGTACACTGAATAGATGGAGATTTAATTATTCCATGCTGAAAGATCGAAATTTCATACAAGGAATTAAGGAATTCACATCAGAATTGTTTAGGATAAATCTCCTTAAAGAAACATTTGTGCAAAACAATTGGGATTATTACAAAGCGCCTTTTTGGGGTCATATTGTACAATATGCCTTGCATAAAAACAAGCTTTAAATAAAAAATCATCTGATTTGCTTACTGTCATTAAAAAGCTTTAGCACTTTTATTATGAGAATCCGCACAAATCAGTTCTCAGAGAATGTATATCTAGCTGCATTGAATACAATAGGATCAGTAATGAGAAATCAAGTTGATTAATTCTTAGAACCAATATCATTATAGGTCCAATAAATCTGGGAAACTTGTAGCAGCCTACTTGAAATACAAGAAGGAGAAATCTATGTTTGCCTCAATTGTTAATGAAAGGGGAAATCAGAGTACACATATGTCTGGTATCTCCAAAGGATTTCTTGATTAACACACACAACCTTTGGAATCCACTACAATAGAGGACAGTATTGCTGAATTTGTATTGGCAATTAAAATGCTAAAATCCATGCAATTGATCTATCGTCTTTACAGCAGACCATTACTTTAGATGGCATTATTAAATCAATTAAAGAACTTACATCTGGGAAAGCACTGGGCCCAGGTGGATTTTCAATAGATTTGTAGAAGAGATGTTCTACTATCCTTGCCCCATTACTACTTCAATTATATTCTATTGTGTTTACTTCTGGGGAAAGGTGTTGCATCATTCACTGAAGCTTTTTTGATTTTGTTTCCGAAACGCAATAAAGATTCTGTACTTATTAAAAAATGATCGCCCATGCGCCTTAATTCAGATGGCAAAATGTATGCCTAGCAGAATTTAGAAATGTATGCCTTATCCAACTAATGCTGACTAGACAGGTTTAATTAAAGGACAATACAAGTCTTCCAATATACGTTGTCTATGCAATGTTTTAGCTAAACTGCACAGTGTTACAACCCCCTAACATTTAATTGCATTAGAAGCAAAATAAGCATTTGATAATGTTTAATTGCACTTTATGTTTGAAGCACTTGCATTGCATGGTTTTGGTCCCAAAGTTTGGGAATTTGAAAATATTGTATATTACTCACCCTCCTCGCATATTGTTTTTAATGGTGAATGGATCTTATCCTTTGCTTTACTGAGAGGGTCTCAACAAGGATGCCTGGTATCGCCTTTACTTTTTGTTTTAGCCCTTGATCCAGTACTTTAAATGATTCCTATGAATACTAATATATCCAGTATTCAGAGTGAAAATCACAACTTAAGTTATCCACATATGTGGATGACATTTTATTATATTTTACTAATCCTTCCATCTCATTTTCTAATCTTCTAAATGTTATTAAAAATGTCAACCGTTTCTGGTTATAAATTGAATCTTGATAAGTCTGAATTTCTACCCTTAGCTAACAAGTCATTGCTGTAACTTTAATACTCATGAAATGGTATGATGTACTAAATATATTAAATACTTAGGTATTTGTATATAGTGCTTGGGATGAATGCAGAAGCTGGTGATGGAAGATAGAATGTTTGGTGTGACTGAGAGAGTGTTTATGTGTGAGTAGGAGAACGTGTGGGCAGAAGGTTCTAGAGGCATGCAGTTGGAGAGCCCCTGCCACCTGGGTAATGGGAGCCATTGGTTATCTCTGTAGGATCTTGATGTAACTTACTGAATCTGTAAGAAAGGAAATATACTGGAACCTACTTGTGAGCCATGAGGATCTTACATTATTTCACTTGCGACGCGTTGGTAATCTTGAAGACTGGAAACAGACCTGCGTGGCAAAAGAGAGATGTTGAAGGTGACCAGTCTGCTACGGGGGTTGCAGTATAGAAGAAAGAGGATCCACTGCCCCAACAAGTAATACATAATACCCAGGGTGAATTAAGTGGGAGGAATTCCCATTACTCCAGGAGTAGAGAGGTAGCTGTGACCCAGAAAAAAAGAGGGGTAACGTCCCCAGAAGAAGGGGAGCTCTACCCCAATAGATCACCTATGGGAAAGTAGAGTGTGAAATGCCTTAGTAGAAGAACCATGAAGAAGTAAGCGCTAATCTTATTTCATGCCAAGTAAAAATGGGCAAAGAAGAAGCATGTGATGTGAGTGCCTCCAACCAAGGTGTAAGTAGCATTGATCCTGACCTGTGGCTGTAGGCATGTAGGAGCTGGTACGGTGTGGAGTGCGACCAGCGCGGACTGTTAGCTGGGCAGGAGAGCGGTCACCTGCTGTTTATGATGCCTACTGTGTGGATGGTAGACATAGCAGCGTGTTGACTCACCCAACACCAGTTCTGGCCATTGGAGTTCAGGAGCTCCCTTGCCCTCCGTGGTCGGGAGAGCAATACTGATGTCAGCCATACTGTTGTGGGGAATGGTGATCGAATGGAATGCCGAGGATGGTGTAGCTACGATCCATTCCAGCGTTCATCGGCCTGCTGGTTTGCTTCAGAGGAAGTCTGGCACATAAGAGGAAAGGACCTTGATGCGTCCTACTTGCTGTGTTAATGTCATCCTAGGAAGAGACTTCTCAACGGTCATCGTGAAATGGTTCTATGACCATTTCTTGTAAGGAAGCAGAGCAATGCGAACACAAGGCTGCATCTAGAGACACAGTTAGAAGGCGTTTCGGAAGGCTTCATGAAGAGCGCGTTGTCTGGAAGTTTTAGCTCCTTCCCGGTGATGAGTAAGGAGAAAGCAGGCGTACCAAAAAGAAGTGGGATGATTCATGTGCTGACTAGGATAAGGTACAATGTTAACAGATGTAGAACTATTATTCCAGAGTTTTGGAAATCTAAGAGGTGGTGAAATGCCTAGTGTGTCCTGGGAGGCAAAATGATGTAGGGGAAATATTAAAATGGCAGGGTTTATCATTTACGCTATTGCTTTGATGAGTTCGAGATGAGGTATTATCCCAGTTAAAAAAGTTAAAAAAGAAAATTAAAAAAGGGGAGCATAACAAATGTTTTTTTGTTGTGAGCAATTCAACACCATGCTGCATTGTGCTGCATAGTAAAAGATGAGAGGAACCAGTGCAATGTCATGTATTGGGACATGCAATGGAATTTAAAGCTTTAAGTTAAATGTTCAGTGAGAACATTGGACCTTTAGTAGTAAAGTTGAAGTATTAGTGACCATAGAGTGGTAAGCATTGTGTTGACCTTTTGGAATGGGTGAACGTTTACTGTTTAGAGGTAACGTCTGGTCACAGAGGACATGATAGTGTCAGTATCAAATGTGGAGAATGCAGCTAGATACAACATGTTTGAGGCTTTTCAGGTTAAGGCTGACATCAGCTAAGGACTTTTAGCTTAAAATATGGCACAATGATAATCTTTGCACATATTTGAGTGTGTTTGGCAGGTGTGCTGGGGGGTTGAGAGTGCTAGAAAAACTCATTTGAGGAATTTCAGGATTAAGGCTGAGAGAAAGCCATGGACTTGTAGTGAAATATTCTAAAATGTTTACTGCTGCACATGTTAAGTAGATATGGTTTAACACATTATGAATCTGAGAGTTCTGAAAAGTGATTTTGGTGTCCCAACATGTTCTAGTATTGACATGTTTGGGAACTGAAGGGGTATGTCTGCACAAGGAACTTAGGTGTGTCAGTGTATTTATACCCAATTGTAGCGTGAACCTACGCGGATTGCGGCGGTATCTGCAGGGCGGCATTGCTCGCTAAAAAGGTGTGTTTATGCTTTTGACTACCATCAGTAGTATTCTGAAGTAGCCACAGGAGAGGGGTTAATTATATGCGGTTTGTTTAACCCAGTATAGCTAGGGGGTGCATCGTCCGCATTGAGATGAGCGGCACCTCTCACTAATAAGGTGTGTGTATGTTGTTGGCTACCATCACTAGTACTCTGAGGTAGCCACAGTAGAGGGGTTGATTATTTATATATTTTTTACCCAGAAGAAAAAGGGGTTTGTCCTCCGCACTGTTGAGAGTTGCACCTCTCATAAAAAAGGTGAAAGATGAGAGGTGTGCGGTGTGGATTTAGAGGGTCTTGATGTCTGGCGATGTCTGGCTATGCATGCTGTAGTGTGCTAGGGAGGATTGTTATTTGATGAAAGGTGCTTGCCTGCTTTGTAGGAGGGTAAAGACATATGGCTCCCACTTGCCTTTGTGTTCTTGCATAGCAGTTGGTGCTGCCCCTTCTTATTTCATAAGTCCTACTTTCTCCCAGCTTGCGGCTGATATCGGTAGTGGTGAGTGTGTGATGTGTGTGTGTGGATGTTGCTTAATGTAAAGAAGGGAGATGTGTTGTGATGTGCTTTGTTGGGTTGTGGTGAGATCTGGAAGGAAGGGAGAAGTGTTATGGTGTGCTTGGGATGAATGCAGAAGCTGGTGATGCAAAATAGAATGTTTGGTGTGACTGAGGGAGTGTTTATGTGAGAGTAGGAGAATGTGTGGTGAGAAGGTTCTAGAGGCAGGCAGTTGGAGAGCCCCTGCCTGGGTGATGGGAGCCAGTGGTCATCTGAGTTATCTCTGTAAGATCTTGATGTAACTGACTGAAGCTGTAAGAAAGGAATTATACTGGAACCTACCTGTGAGCCATGAGGATCTTACATTATTTCAGGTATTTTAGTTGCTAATGATTTAGAAACTACCATCAGATGATACCCTTCTGCAAAGCGAGACAAAACACACGATTGCACATCAAAATGATCTTCATTATATCTAACGTGGTGGGTATATCTTGACTAGTAAGATGATGGTTACTTCCAATAATTTAAACATGTTATCCATTATTCCCATTTCTCTTCCAACCTCCTTTTTTTAAAAAAACTTGATAGTATACTTTTAAAAAGTTTTTAGAAGAATAAAACAACCAAAATAGCTTTAAATAAACATATGCATCCCAAAATATATGGTGGTGTTAAATTCTCTGACTTCCTTACTTATATCTTTCTCTCTGTGTCAGTTATTTGAATCAATAATAACAAACTATCCATAGATCCCCCCCAACCTTGTGCATAATTGAATCTGACTTTTTCTCCCGATTTTATATTCGAGAACTACTCCAAATAACTGCAGAGTCAAATTTAAAGCTATTTCCTAAACTCTGATTCTTCAAGATTGCTTGTGAAGATTTACTGAGCTCCTCCCATTGATTGATCATGACCAATAATGTCTATATATGATACAATAAACTGTTGCTGATAAAAGAATATACTTGCATGATAAAATAGATTGCATAGTAAAGGAATCATGTATGTTAATCATGTCTATCATAATAATACCTCAATTCCCTTCCACACCCTCACCACTTTATATAAATTAGATGGCACTGATTACAATTCATATATCAAAATTACAAATTCTGTTATTAAGGATCTTCCTGTATTTATCCCAAAAAAACTTCAAAACAATTAACTCTCTTACTGGATAATATTTCATTGAAAGCTGCAGAAATGTATGAAATGCTCAATACTAAAGAGGACATGAATATTTTTTAAACGTAACTGTTTATAAACTGGAAAGTAGGCGTGGATCTTCATTTAACATCTGACATCTGGGAACAAATCTGGCAAAATGTTTCAAAACTTCACTAGCTGCAAATCTAACACAATCTATGTTTCTCATTCTCAATGTTGCTTACCTTAAACAATCAATATCTAGATTCTCCCCTTATGCCGCCAGTCTTTGCTCAGCATGTAAAACGCCCAATGCAGATACTATACATAATGCAGTGTTTAATGCTCCTCTTAGTATTCAAAATTTGATCAATGGTCCTTTAGGTGTAACTGATATTACTCTAATTATTTCTCCAAAAGTGTTTAAACGTTCTATTCCTATGGGTTTTCACCTAATCAGTTCCAATTGAAAATACCCAGATAAATTAACATATATAATGAGGTGGATTCATGCATATATTTTGTAAATAGAATAGAGAAATGTTATGCGCATAATGTAGATGAAATAACAAATGGATGGTTTTGATTAATGTTCTCATCGCTTCTGTATCTAGTATGCTTTAATACTATATATCTAATAGTTAATAGCACTTATGAAGTATAATATGATGCCAAGTTTAGCTTTATTTCCCTTCCCTGCTGCCTCCTTGTCTAAATCGTCTCCTCCCACTGTTTGTCTAAAACTGCAAATTGTAATTTCACATAATATACATACACTGATATTTATTAACTATCTGTATTTCACTTGATAGTCAATTCATGTTACCTTTAGTTAATACTATTTTGTATATCTTATGCAATATTGTATACTTGATTTATTTTATTTAATTACACGTTTGAAATTGTAATGTATTGCTACTTTGTTAAAATGCTTAAATAAACATTATTTAGAACCTTATTTGGAGAAAGAAATCACTCCCAAAGACACTTTATGAAACAATGTTGCTATATCTTAAGCTAGGTACGGGGCCTAGTTGGCGTGGGTCAGATAGGCTGATACCATTCATGTATGCAGATGCTAAAATACGGACCTCATTATGAGTCAGTTTATAAAAAATAGAAACAGGAGAGATGTGGAATATCGCCTGTTATTACCAAACTAATATTGATAAGTAGGATATTGCATGAAATATTTTCTGCATGCGGTACAGGAATAACCTGCATATGGTCTTTGAAGGGCATCACATGTATTAAATAGCATGTGCAGTATTTCTAAAAAACGGCATGTAATATTTTACTGCCCAATTGTGAATTGGAATATCCGATTTAAGATGAAAATGACCTGTAGGAGGTGGAGAATCGTCCATGTGGACACTATGATGGACGTGCATTGATGGAATAGCCATTTGTTGTGAACGATATTGTCAATGTCCAACTGACTAAAAGTCATCATTTACCACAGCCAAATTTCAGAACTATGCACATTTTACATTTAAGGAAATCATGGACACCAATATTTTGTTTCGCAAACGTTTATTTTCCTGACACAAACCTAAATCCTGATCCCTTTCTCCCTCTGCCCTAATCCAAATCCCCTCACACACAACTTGCCACTTCACTCTGACCCCAACATCCCCAATGCATGCCCCATCCTCCGTCCACCATTACTCCAACCCACCCATCACTTGTGTCCCTCGCCCCACAACACCTAAATCTCACACCCTCGCCTTTCTTCACCCTAACCCCCTGAAACCGATCAAATGATCTGTTTTCATTTCCTATGTTGATGTTTGCCTGGCTACTGAGGCCATATGCCCTGAAGGGGCTGGGTGACCTTGTCGGTAAAGGCCCATCATCCAAGTTGAGGGCCAGAGTGAAGCCAGGGTCCCTTAACATGGGTGGTGGTGCCGTTACCGACAGGGTTGGCCTGTCGCAAAGGGGCATATCGCCTTTAGTACCCACGAACTACACGTGGGTACTAAAGGCGATGTTAACATTAAAAAAAAGAAAGACGTACCTTTACCCTGTCCTGCGATGCCACGGGACAGGGGTCCATCTTCAGTGTTGATTCTGTAGTTACTTGTGGATGCTATAGGCGATATGGGGTGGTTGGAGGGAGCAAGGACGGCACAGGGTGAGGGGCGCACAGCCGTGGAGGAGCTCATAACAAAGACTTATATCAAATGATTCAGCCCATGTTCTGAGCTCCCTGATTGGCTAGCGCCCCCACCAAGGGTGATAATGGGAGCAGGAGTATGGAGTCCAGCTGCCTGAGTTCAACACATTCTGTAGTTGCTACTTAAAGAGGTGTCCATGGGGGAGATGGAGGAGGACTTGATCATGTAGGTGTCCTGTAGTCTCTAGCCAATCAGAGAAGGATGTGGGTGATAGTCCTATCTATTCCACTCAGGGTGCAGGACATGATCACAAATGCCAATAGCTTTTCATGTTCTCCTGATTAGTATAGCAGTTGCTCAATTCAGTCATTTGGATGCTCTGCTGAGGGCCTGTCCCCTGCTGCCTGCCTTTTTGTCACTTTTATGCATGGCCGATGTCATCTACTTCCAGCATAGCCATGAACTGCTGCCTGCCTGATCTTCTCGGATAGACTGTGGTGGAGTGTGTGTCTGCTGAAGTGACATCCTGGCCAGGTGCTTTTGATGCGCCCCCTGCCATTCCCAAGTGATCTGGGGATAACAAGGTATCTTCATCCAAAATGTCATTTCCTTAACCCTGCTGCAATCTTCTCCCATTGGTGCATTTGTGGGTGTGATGGCCACTGCAGGCTGTCGTGAGGTGGTGACAGATAGTGGGTGGTTGGTGCTAAAATGTCACTGAGGACTTTTGGATGTCCTGCAAGTCTGTGGCCAAGCTTTTAATCCCGGTCCGTGGGTATGTGGGTCCAGGATGGATTGGGGGCAGGTTTGAGAGCCAGTCTTGGCCCACGGGTTCGTCTGCAGGCCCATAGGCCAAATTTGTGTACCCACAAGTCTCTGCAGCTGCAATTAGGTGTGAGAGCCCCACATATAAAAAATCAGCCATTGTGTGTGTATTTTTCCCCAACATTCAATACCTGAGTCAGAACTTGCTGGGAGATGGGTGCCAGAAAAAGCAATATCACTGGCACTGGTAGTAATGGAGTCAGTGGCTGTGACTCCAATAATGTGGTGGATGTTGCAGGACCCTGCAGTCATTATCAGTCTCTCCATCAGCACCACCAGTGGATGTTTCTGCACAGTGAGTGTGCAGTGTGGCAAGGTCTCTAAAGTAGGCCCCATAGGCGATACGCACAGAATCCATCAGGGCCACTGGTTCATCGGCAGCCTTATGTTGACAACCCCCTCCAAGAACTAGAAGAACCACCAGCTGGCCAAGACAGGCCAGCCCAGGAGGGTGAGAATTATAGAAAAGGCTGGGGATTAAGGTAACAGAACACAAAGTCAAGGGACATGACCTGAAGGGACATGCTGAAGGGAATACAGGAGGGTGCAAAAATAAATCCACAGTGTCGAAGGCATATACTAACTACCACCGGCATACCATAGGGGAAATAGAGAGTTACAAGCCCACACCAGCAGGCAGAGACTGCAACCTGGATGACCCCCTTTTTAGGAGCAGATCATTGGTAGTCTCTGATTAAAAAAGGACATATCTGGGAGTGCTCAGGAAGAAGAGGCTACCATCCATGGCAGGAGGATCACTGCTCCCGTTATTAGCGAACTAAAGGAATGACCATTAGTACAATGCCCAGAGAGCTTGCTAATGCCCCTAAAGGAAATGCTGCTGTCACCATTCTGTGAGAGCTTACTATCACTGCCAAGGGAAATATCATTGTTGCCTCCCAGTGAGATCATGCAAATTCCTTTGGAGGATCTGCCATGTGCTCCTATCAAAAAGTACTTACTGTTTATGGGGGAGAAAAAGAATGGACTTAACAAACCACAAACATGTCAAGCAGCGAACACAAGAGACTGCGGGCCATGACCACGGATCGCCGTGGAAAAAGTGACACCGTTATGAATTGGTTTCTTCAAAGGCTGCATACAAATGCTGGCAATAGAGAGTCTGAAGACAGCCGATATTGTTGTGTGGGCTTTCACGCAACTGGAAATCCCTGCTTGGCCCATAGTGTAAACAAAGAAACCCTGGAGCCTGCAGAGCTGGCGTGACTGCTACGACACTGGAACGAAGTCCATGTTGGTGGACAATGCTGAAGGTTGCACAGCCATGCACAGGCCCATCGAACAATCGTTTGCACATGGGAACTTTGTAGTTCTGTGGTGAAGGCACCAATTATGGTCTCACACACCACAGTGTTGTGAATGGGTGTAACACATAAAAGATATACATAGTTTGCAAACGATGGCTAACAAGACTTGTATATAGTTTTTACGAAGCCCCACACTCTGGTGAATCTGAACATGGAATCTGGAATTATCAGGGAGAACATTTACAGGGTAATTCATAGAATTTAGCGCACAAGTGGCGCACGCGGCTGGCGCACAGTGTGCGCGTGCGACTTTATGCGCCAGCCGCGTGTACTAAAATCCATTTCCACGCACAGCGTATTCATGGATTTTAGCATCCAAAACCAGCCGTGGTGCAGAGTGGCGCAGCGACCCTGTAGCAGCGCCAGTTACGCCGCCAACCCCTCCCCGTGCGCCATGCACAGTGCACAAATCCCGTACAGGGCGCATAGGCCCCGAACCACGAAAACGCCAGTAAAACTCCCTGCACACCCCTCCGAATACATGTACACCCCGGCGCGGGGAGTTTCCCACGCGATTGGCCCTGTGCGAGCGGGGTACGTGTGTTACTTGGTGCGTGGGAACTTTCACACGCGCTTGGCCCTGTGCGAGCGGGGTGCGTGTGTTACTGGGGTGCGCGTGAACTTTCACATGCGATTGGCCTTGTGTGAGCGGCATACGTGTGTTACTGGGGTGCGCGTGAACTATCACACGTAATTGGCCCTGTGCGAGTGGGGTACGTGTATTACTGGGGTGCGCAGGAGGTTTCACACGCGATTGGCCCTGTGCGAGCGGGGTATGTGTATTAGTGGGGTGCGCGGGAGGTTTCACACGTGATTGGCCCTGTGCGAGCGGGGTACGTGTATTACTGGGGTGCGCGGGAACTATCACACGCGATTGGCCCTGTGCGAGTGGGGTGCATGTGTTACTGGGGTGCGCGGGAACTTTCACATGCGATTGGCCCTGTGTGAGCGGGGTACGTTTATTACTGGGGTGCGCGGGACAGTCACATGCGATTGGCCCTGTGTGAGCGGGGTACATGTATTACTGGGGTGCGCGGGAAGTTTCACACCCGATTGGGTCTGTGTGAGAGGGGTACGTGTGTTACTGTGGTGCGCGGGAACTTTCACATGCGATTGGCCCTGTGCGAGCGGGGTACGTGTGTTACTGGGGTGCGCGGGAGGTTTCACATGCGATTGGCCCTGTGCGAGCGGGGTACGTGTATTACTGGGGTGCGCGGGAGGTTTCACACGCGATTGGCCCTGTGCGAGCGGGTACGTGTATTACTGGGGTGCGCGGGAGGTTTCACACGCGATTTTGCTGTCCGAGCGGGTTACGTGTATCCAGTGTGGTGCGCGGGGAGTCCTACACAAAAATTGGCAGTGTGGATCCTCCCAGGTGTCCCCTCTACCCCCTCCATGGCCCCTGCAGGCAGCCCACACCACAGGGGACTACCCTGCACCCCTGGACATGTCCCTCAGGCAGCCTGTCCACCATGGCCATGCCCCCCAGCCAGGCCACGTGTCACGTTGCACTAGTGATCAACAACTCATGTCCCCCTGCACCCCCACCCCCCATCAGTGAGGGGCACCTGCCAGCAGGCCCCCACTCATGTGCCACTCATGTCCCCCAGCACCCCCACCCCCCATCAGTGAGGGGCACTTGCCAGCAGGCCCCCACTCATGCCCCCCAGCACCTCCCAGCAGTGAGGGGCACCTGCCAGCAGGCCCCCACTTATGTCCCACTCATGTCCCCCAGCACCCCCACCCCCCATCAGTGAGGGGCATCTGCCAACAGGCCCCCACACATGTCCCACTCATGTCCCCCAGCACCCCCACCCAGGCCCCCACTCATGTCCCCCAGCACCCCCACCCCCATCAGTGAGGGGCACCTGCCAGCAGGCCCCCACTCATGTACCCCAGCACCCCCACCCCCCAGCAGTGAGGGGCACCTGCCAGCAGGCCCCCACCCATGTCCCACTCATGTCCCCCAGCACCCCCATCAGTGAGTGGCACCTGCCAGCAGGCCCCCACACATGTCCCACTCATGTTCCCCAGCACCCTCACCCCCCATCAGTGAGGGGCACCTGCAAACAGGCCCCCACACATGTCCCACTCATGTCCCCCAGCACCCCACCCCCCATCAGTGAGGGGCACCTGCCAGCAGGCCCCCACTCATGTCCCCCAGCACCCCCACCCCCCACCAGTGAGGGGCACCTGCCAGCAGGCCCCCACTCATGCCCCCCAGCACCCCCACTCCCCATCAGTGACGGGCACCTGCCAGCAGGCCCCCACTCATGTCCCCCAGCACCCCTACCCCCCATCAGTGAGGGGCACCTGCCAGCAGGCTCCCACTAATGTCCCCCAGCACCCCCACCCCCATCAGTGAGGGGCACCTGCCAGCAGGCTCCCACTCATGTCCCACTCATGTCCCCCAGCACCCCCACCCCTATCAGTGAGGGGCACCTGCCAGCAGGCCCCCACTCATGTCCCACTCATGTCCCCCAGCACCCTCACCCCCCATCAGTGAGGGGCACCTGCCAGCAGGCCCCCACTCATGTCCCCCAGCACCCCCACCCCCCATCAGTGAGGGGCACCTGCCAGCAGGCCCCCACTCATGTCCCCGAGCACCCCCACCCCCATCAGTGAGGGGCACCTGCCAGCAGGCCCCCACTCATGTCCCCCAGCACCCCCACCCCCCAGCAGTGAGGGGCACCTGTCAGCAGGCCCCCACCCATGTACCACTCATGTCCCCCAGAACCCCCCTCAGTGAGGGATACCTGCCAGCAGGCCCCCACACATGTCCCACTCATGTCCCCCAGCACCCCCACCCCCCATCAGTGAGGGGCACCTGCCAGCAGGCCCCCACTCATGTCCCCCAGCACCCCCACCCCCATCAGTGAGGGGCACCTGCCAGCAGGCCCCTACTCATGTCCCACTCATGTCCCCCAGCACCCCCACCCCCATCAGTGAGGGGCATCTGCCAACAGGCCCCCACACATGTCCCACTCATGTCCCCCAGCACCCCCACCCCCCATCAGTGAGGGGCACCTGCCAGCAGGCCCCCACTCATGTCCCCCAGCACCCCCACCCCTCATCAGTGAGGGGCACCTGCCAGCAGGCCCCCACTCATGTCCCACTCATGTCCCCCAGCACCCCCACCCTGATCAGTGAGGGGCACCTGCCAGCAGGCCCCCACTCATGTCCCACTCATGTCCCCCAGCACCCCCACCCTGATCAGTGAGGGGCACCTGTCAGCAGGCCCCCACTCATTTTCCCCCCAACATGTCAACATGACCCACAATCATGGCCCTCATGGCCACCAAAATCCCACGGCACTCCACCCCTGTCCAAATAACCAACCAAGCATAACCTACACCCAACATTCAAATGCCCATTACATGAAACAACCCAAATGGCATGTATGTACATCAACACATGTCCGTCACACATACACACCGGTTGTCATTGATTGTGTAAACCCACCTTTTCACATGCATTAACCCAATGAGCGAATCCCACACATGGAACTAAAATATGAAAATGTATTATGTACAAAAATAAAGCAATGAAATGAAAGCATAACAGAATAGCAAACATGAAATGAAAAGCATGTGCAAAAGATGAGTAAATGAAAAGTACAACCAATCCTAAAGAAAAATAGTCAAAACTCAAAAAGGAAACCTAACTCAAAAAATTATTTACAATGGCAGCGGGCTAGTCCGACGGCTCACTTTTCGATGTCCCGGGCCAGGGCATCATCGAACTCCCGCTCAATGTCCTGGAGGTGGTCCTCTTCCATGGCCCCGAGGGTTCGCAGGGACGATGACATGTTCACCTCCAACTCCCTGCGAATTGCCTTGAGGTACTCGGCCCGCCTCAGTGCCCTCCGCATGGAGTTCTCCGCCTTGACCATCGTGAGCCGTGCCTCTTCCGCCCGCTGCCGCTCCGCATCTATGGCGTGGCCCAACCGTTGCCACACGGAAGACACTTCCAATCCTGGGTCCTCCTGCCCTCTGGCCGATGCCTGCCCCTCCGATGTTGATGTCCCCGAGCCATCATGGCTCCCACGCTGCTGCTGCTGCTGTGCCTGTGCCCCTGCTCTTGCTGCCTGCACGTCCTCCTCTGACTGGGGTGCAGTTGTTCAGGTGGCCACCCCTGCTGGACGTCCGATTCCCGACTGTGGCAGGGATGTGTCCTCCACCAGCATGGCCGCAGGGTCAGAGGCAGCTCCACAGGGTACCCAGGTGATACATGGGTGGGGAGATGGCATGGAGGACGACTGGCGCATAGGGGGTTCAGGTGAGGAGGGGGTCGGAACAAGGTCCAGCAAACTGAGGAATCCGGCCCTGGTGACCCATCCCAGTAGGTCAACGCGGCATTCGAGATGACGTGCAGTGTCCTCACGAAAACACTGCAGGTCAACTCGCATGCCCCGTTGATGCAACGCCATCCCACTCAGGACAGGCTCAACCCGGTCCCGGATAGCCACGCCCGCAGGGAGAGGAAGGCCAGTTGTTGTAAGCGGATCCCCTCTCTGAAAACGGGTCTGGATGTAGGCATCCCTGCTGGTGCAGGATGATGCAGTCACAGGATCGGGGACAGGATTACAAACAGGCACCTCCGTGGCGGCCTGTGCTGCCTACTGTCCCTGCCCCTGCACTGCACCACTAGCACCAGTGGAATCCCCACCTCCAGACCCCGTGTCTGTCACTTCCACGGCCTCGTCCTCCACCAAACCCCTCACCAACCTGGAAGACTCCGTGCCATCTTCCTCTGTCGGCCCCTTGTGCTGCCGAGGAGTCCAACTCCGACCTCCGCCTCTTGGACCTATCCTCGGCAGCTGCGGCCTGGGATGCGGCACCGGACTCCTCACTCCCTGACGAGTTGACAACCTGGGAGGGGAGCCCGGTCTTGCGTCTCCGGCTGGCGGTGCGATCCCGGCCGC
This sequence comes from Ambystoma mexicanum, assembly GCF_040938575.1. Taxonomy (NCBI): domain Eukaryota; kingdom Metazoa; phylum Chordata; class Amphibia; order Caudata; family Ambystomatidae; genus Ambystoma; species Ambystoma mexicanum. The sequence continues at coordinate 883,155,795 of NC_090939.1, forward strand.
CTTGCTCCACAGCACCCTCTCCGCCCTCTTCATCAGTTGACTCTGCAGACAGGGAGAGATAGGACACAGGCATCAGGGCACTGTACAATGGACTGATACACACATGACATTTGCACATGAGTGGCAGTGTCACACTTCAGATATGGCATCACAATCCCCAACACACATGTCATTTCAACTCACACACATGAGCAATTCCACAGATTCATTGCACCAGGCAGCACCATCCATACACATACAACAGCATGAGCAGCCAAAGGTGAGCCTTACATCACATGAAACACGGGGAGTGCACAAGACATGCACACACGCCACCACACTTACATACATGTGTACATCTCCACCAACTGTCGCAGTGATGAGATCGCCATCCATGTCACATCTGGCATTCAGCCTTCTACATATCAGTGTCACATGCATCCATGTTGCATCACAGTTGCACACTTGTCAAATACATACACATGGACATGTACACAGTGCAGATACATGCAGCTGGAACCACCATCCATGTGTGACAGCACAACCATGCCAACGAACATACACAGAAATTCAAACATGTGTGCTCCCACATCTGCATTTGGCCTGCATGCTTACCAACACATACACCATCAATGTGTCTCACACCTGAGAGGACATACATGTGTCAGCCTCACGCCCCTGTACATACACATCCCTACATGGCCCTACAAAAACACATGTTGACCCTGCACACTACTGGCACACCACGACACGCACAGCGTCCAATCAGTATGCATGTACACTTACTGCTCAACTCCAGACGGGTCTGCCTCTCAAGGACCTGGACGTGGAGCGCTGGGCGTATGCGTTCCAGGACCCTCATTTGGTGGTCGGACAGGTGGCCCCACCGCCCCTTGGCATCCATTGCCTTCAAGAGGCGCCGGGCCTTGTTGAGGGTCCTGGACCTGAAGTCCTACCAGCGCTTCTTGACATGTTGTAAGTCGCGGACTGCCACCCCCTCCGATTTGATGGCAGTCACAATGTCCATCCAGCTCCTGGTCCATCCTTCATAGTCGGTGCGCAAACTTCCAAAGAGGGCATCATACTGCCCCAGGACTTGCTCCACCAGGACACCAACTTCCCCGGCAGTGAAGCTGGTGGCCCTCTGCCTCTCTGGCTGGGGGTTGCCAGTGGTGCCAGATGGTGTTGTGCCTGACATGGCAACCCCAGAGGCAGGAGTGGGTGGACAACTGGGTCCTGGGGCTGGGCTGTGGAGCGATGGTATCCCAGTCGGGAGTCTTCGGTTCCAGCAGGGGTGGTCACAGCAACTGCACCCCTGGCTGACGTGCAGGCAGCAAATAGCAGGGCACGTGGGCAGCAGGCAGTCAGGCAGCAGCAGATGGCAGGTGGGAGCGTGCTCAGGGTTCTGGGGGGCAGTAATTCGGCCTTCTGGGCAGGAGCGTGCTCTTCCGTGTGTTGTTGCTTGGCCAGCTTGATACGGAGTGATTTGGCACGTGACAAAATTGCACTTCAGTGTGTAATTGGAGGAAAGGCCCTTAGCGCAGAAGCGCGTCAGCACACGTACGCAATTTCATTGGACCAAAGGCCCTTAGCGTGAAAGCACTTCTGTGACGTTACGCGTGTGGGCATTTCCCTCATGACGTGAGCATAGTGGTTCAGCACGCGTGAAAAAACTGCACGTCCACGTGTGAATGCGTGTAATCTGAGTAGAGGGCCTACGCGCATAAGTGACGTGACGCATGCGGGCGTTTCCATCAGCACGGGTGCATGTTCATCCTACACGTCCAAAAACTGCACGTCCGAGTGTCAGCTTGTGTAATTGGAGGAAAGGGCCTTAGCGCGTACACGCGTAAGTGACGCTGTACATGTGGGCCGCTTTAAAAGGTGCATGTAGGACCCCATTTCCTTGTACGTGCTTTTCGTGGAGAGTGAGTGGGTGAATTCTGTACTTCTTGTCGGTTCACACGCGTACTCCCTGTTACCTCTGACAGCGTTAATTTTTTTTGTTGAGCCTGTTTCCTCAAACAGCATTCACTTCTTCTTTTGTCCTGTCTCCTCAGACAGCGTACAATTCTTCTTTTGGCGGGGGTGTTGCCAACGCGCACACGTGCGTTTTTTTCATGTTCTTTTTCCAGGCAGACGGTGAGTCGTGCACGCATTTACCAACTGTGCTTGCCCCGTGTGTCGCGTACCCCTTCAGAGGTCATTGTAGGCTGTGTGTAACACGCGTATGCTTATCTTTGTGTTTCTGGGTGCCACAGCGTAGTGTGGGTTCATTTTTCCACGCACGTGGTCTACGAGGGGTTGCGTGCACGTTACTTTTTGTTTTCGGGGTGCCTGTGCATTGCGTGACCCGTCATCCTCCCCCAGGGGTCACAGACAGCCTTGCTAGAGCACTAGGGTACAAATTCCATCTAGTACCCTACCCCTTTCACCCCCAATTGCCCAGGACAATTGTTTACTGCAACTCCCATACACACAACAACATCAGTGCCATGGTTGGGAGGCGAGCAATCGGTAAGGGAGGCAAAGGTGGCCGACCTCCAAAAAGGTGGGCGTGGTGGGCGCGTTAGGGGACGTGGCCAGGATTTTCAGGGTACCCCTAGACCCCCATGTGTGGAGGACCAATCAGGGACACCCATGTTCCCCACCCATGGTTGAGGGAAACGTGGCTGACACCATCCCAGCTCAGCCCTTGTTGGACCAGCCCATTGTGCCACCTGACCCGGCACAGGATGACTCCCAGGCTGACCTCCAGGTCAGCAAGTCTAAGCCATGTGTGCCGGTGCAAGTTGGTGTCACCAGGCCACGTGTATCTGGGGCAGTGATGTCATCTGCGGCCCCAAGTAGGCAGGGTGGGGAGGCTGCAGGGGCAGCTGCAGCTCTATCCACTCCAGCTCTGAGTCTCCCAGCCGGGAGAGTGTCAGTCCTGGTCCATCAAACTGACGTTGCCCCTGCCAACTTCACACTTCAGCCAATGCCTGCACCAAGACCTATGGTCATTGTGCCTTCGCACACATCCAGTACCCAGTCCACCTCCGCTTCTGCCCCTACTGACCAGAGCGGCGCAAGCCACTCAGGCTCCGCTCCACCTTTGAAAAAGAGGAAGAAAGGTGCTCTGACACTACAGGCTGAGACCCCAGACACGGCTACACAGTCCGGCACATCAAGGAAGCCTAGCTTTAATGACGCCAAACTTGATGCACTTGTGACCTATGTGTTGGCACATAGCCGCGAAATGGTGGTGACTGCAGGGTGCCAGACCACACCTGGTCAATGTAGGGCACATTGGCAGACCATCGCGGACCGGATAAGTGCCCTTGGATTTGTGAAGCGCACAGCTGATGTTTGCTACAAGCGGTGGAATGACCTGAAACGCAGAGCAAAGAACAAGCTGTCCTCCAATCATGCCGCTACTCTGGTGAGTGGCGGTGGGTCTCCACCAGAGGACAACAAACTCACTGAACATGAGCCTGTTGCTGGGACCTTCGTCACAGAGGAACAGATCCAAGGTGTGGGAGAGCTACCTGATTACAACGCATTGTCCGGTGAGTGCCCATGCATGTGTGTGTAATCCATGTGTTTGTTGTTTGGGTGACGGGTTCTGATTGAGTGCCAGGTGAGGGTGTCTACTCCTGAGTGTTATGGTTCACCCATGTGCTTCCTCCAATACATTCACAGATTTGATTTGGGTATGACAGTATCCCTTCTGCCCACAGTAGCCAATTAGCCCCACATTACTGCTGTTGCACTTGAACTATCATCTTGCAACAACATTGTTCTGATTTTTTCTGTGTTCATTCAGGCTGATTGTTTAGATTATCCCATTTTTCATATGCTTTTTTCATCCCTAATGCCACATATGTGACATGTGTCTGTCATTGTTTACATCCCACATTGTGCCACTTTAGTTACCTGGTTATGTGTATGATTAGACCATTCAGGGCGAGGGAGTATTGGCCTGCTGAAATTTATTTTTAGGGCCTGTTTGCAGGTGGAACATGATAGTGGTTTCCTGTCATGTTGAAGTGACCAACCATTGATGTGTGCATCTGCCTACAATCACTGTTTTATTCTACACTGAATGTGTTGCTGTGTGTGGCACATGCATATTTTGCAACACTATTCTGCATTAATCTTCTCATCATGTCCATGTGACATGGATGTGTGACAGTACTCAGTCACTGACATATCGCTGTAGTTGTCTAATTTACCATGGCTATCCTAAATGACATCTGTGTGCTGCATGTGTCATGTATGTGTATTGGACATGCCACTCACAGGCTGATGTGTGATGCCAGTGCTACACAACCTGCTGCGAATGTGTTGCTTTTCCATCTTGGTGTCCTCATTGTCTGCTTTTTTGACTCACCTTCAAACTCATTGACAGTGCATGCATGCCAGGGTTATAGACATGTGGGACATGTGTAAACCATGTACAGGATCTCTGTCTTGTCAGGCCTATGTGTGTGCTATGGTGCTCATGCCTGTTTCCATTTCTTGTATTTCATGTTTTTGCAGGTGACGACACACTTGATGCTGGTAAGGTTCAGGAGATGGTGCAGACCCAGGAGGATTCTCAGCCACGACCAGGCACCAGTGGGGGACGTGGTGTGGTGGTGGGTGAAAACACTTTGGTTCTGCAGACCATACTGTCGAGGGGTGTCTCTGGGTGCAGCTCCCCAGATCTCTATTCAGGTGCTGAGTCGGATGATGAGACTTATGTGCTGTCGCAGGTCAGTGCTTCTGGCAGGGATTCTGTTCTGTCCAACCCACCTGCACCAGGGGTAGAACCCTCTATGGGGATGTCAGTGTTGGTAGGTCCACCTTTGGCGGTTACGGATGCAGGGTCACACTCCACAGCATCTGATCCTGTTCCTGGGCCAGCAGATCAGAGGGGGAATGCAGTCCTGCAGCCTCAAGCAGTGCCAGCACAGCAAGGTGCAGATCGCCTTGCCCCAAACAGGTGTGGTGCCCGCCGACGCGGTGGCCGTGCGCCAGCAGGCAATACTGTATGGGAAAACTCCATGTACGGTATGGCAAACCAACAGGCAGCATCAGTAGAAATTATGGCTCAGGCAATGGAGAGGGTGGCCACCTCCATTATCCCCCCTGAAAGGCAGATGGAGAAACAACAGCAGGCAACAGACTCCATTTGCCAATCACACAGGGAAGACATGTTGGCGTCCAACAGGGACCGACGGGCGGCACTGGAGACTCTGCGCGAATCCATATCAATAGATTCACAGGGCCACAGAGAAGCCCAGAGGAACTCCATAACCTCAGGCAGAGTCCGCTTGAACTTGAGGCTTCCCAAAATGTTAGGGCAGAACAGCAGCTGGAGCAGCTCACACGTTCGCTCTCAGCTGAGCTGCAGGCAACACGTGAGGAGATCCGGGCATCCCACGAGGCCATGCGTGCAGAAGTGCAGGCAACACGTGACGTGCTTCATGGGGATCTCCGCACTTTAATCCTCCAGAATCAGACCTTCCAGACCCACATGCTTGCTGCCATGGAGGACCATACCAGGGCTTTGCGTGGGCTGCCTCCCATAGTGCCACCACCTCCTGATGCAGCTGCAGAGGGTGAAGAGAGCGACAGCAGTTCTCCCACAATGGCACAATGGCATAGCCGTGCAGGCCATGAGCCCATGGAGGTATTTTCTTTTCGCAACATCCATGCAGGTGGGTGTTGGTGTGCACCCTGTCCTCGAACCTCCTGGGTGGCCCCCCCAGGGCCCCCACATGGCCATTTTTGATATATTTATTTTTTTTACAGTGTGTTGCCTTGTGTGGCTCCCATGGGCATCCACTGTATTCCGGCTGGGCACATGCAGGCTTGTCCTGAGTTTGGGTTAGATGCTTGGTTTTTTTCACACACACACCCCTCCTGCTTCCCGTTTCCATGGGCTTGCAAAGGGTGTGACCAGGTGACAGCGACTTACACAGTATGAAACAAATGGGTGGCGTCCTGCCACATATATTTCTAACAATTGTTCTTTACATTACTATTTGTTGCAAAGATTTTCACATTTCGCACGCTAAGTATCAGAGGAGCTGTGTACTCATAGTAGTTAAAGTGCAGGGATACAAAAAAAGAAAGAAAGAATATCACAGGTGACTATTGGCTTATTTATTCAGCTAATGTCACAAAAGAACTGGCTTTAGTTTCCCATAGTGTTTAAATAGCTTTTTTGAACAACACTTGCCTAACATTTGGCAAACATGTAGAAAAGAGAACAAATAAAGCGCAGACTGAATCCACAATTCAAATTTCTCAAAGCATGGTCATACATTTGCTGAAACATGTGCATAAAAGCAAAATAGTTTTGCAGCAGTTATGTACAGAGAAACACATAAAGCATGAAGCATGAAATTGTAGTTAGTGAACCGGAGTTTCGTCTTCACAAAAAAGTCATCCTGATAGTTGTTTCAAATGATGTACTGGATAGCTTGTTACGGGGAGATAACCAAGTCTTTGGTCTACGTCTAGATATTTATCAGATGGCGTGAAGGGACGGGCGTGATTGGCCCTGATGGAAAAAGTGGTCCCATGACTTTTCGGCGTGGAGCGCCTTCTTCAAGGGTTTTGACCCAGTCTCCCTAAATGGGGGAATCAAGTGAGGACGTAATTAGTGTAGATAAAATACTGCAGTGTTGTGGCAAAAAAACGAGATACTAGCATATGTTAAAACCTAATTAAAACCCCCTGGGGGTGAAGAGTGTGTAAAGCAAACTCAAGCTTGTAAACCTGTGCTGTCTAGTAACTGACCTGTGGAAGGTTGCTTAGAAAAGTGATGAAGGTAGACTTCCGATGGTATAGTGATGAATGGAGCCTTGTAGCGATGGTCTGGTGGGCAAGGCTGTGCTTAGAGCATATGTCTAAGGGGTGGAAGAAAAGAAAGAGGGGAACACATAATTGTTCGAGACTGGTGGAGTACTGTAGGTACAGAGAATTACACATACAGGTATGTGGGCTAGGGCGGCAAGCCTGGACTAGTCATGCACAGAATTGCGGGTGGGAGAAAGTGGACCCGTGAGCTGCGCCGCATGCGCGCGCGGCAAGTGGAAGCCTCGCGCGCATGCTACAAGGTGTGCCGCGTCGTCGCTAGGACGTATTGCTGCGCGTGCGCGGATGGGCAGTGTGACTGCTAGTGCGCATACTGGGAGATATGCTGCTATAGTGGTGGCCAGGCATATAGGCAATGGTGCGGCCGATGCGCTTAATGGGGTAAATGGGAGCATGAGAGGTTAAAGGAGAATGACAAATGTCATGGCCGGGATGAAATGAAGGCATTCAAATGTAAGTGTGTTCAACAGTGTAGTCAACTACATATTAAGGATGTAGATTTTGAAGCTGGTCAACATAGGAAATTACTTTTGATATTACAGCGGCATCACACTTTATTGTTAGAAAAATCAAAGGAACATTGCAAACATGTAAGAGTGTATACATATATCAGTTCACATATATTCATGTTATCACATATTCAATGGATTGAGCAATCCAATGGCATATTCAAATCAATGACAACTTTGAGCACAAAGTTATTTTGAAATTCTAAATAGTAGCCCCAATGGTGTTTGTATGGTACTCGCAGGGTTCATGTGCAGAGTTTTTGGCCTGGGGTCGAGGAGGTTGTTATAACATAATAAGGATGTTAAGAGGTAGTGTGACGTGGACCCAATAAAGAGGCAGGCAGATCAGTGTCCATACCCAAGGGAATGTGGAGGAAGGGATGGGCAGAGTGTGCTCAGCTGAAGGTAGTTGGCACCGCCCCATTCAGACCACTGGTGGTGGATTTTAATTTAAAAATCCACCACGCTTCCTTGTGGTTAAGGGCGTTGGTGGTGTTGGTGTTATTAAGGATGGTGTCGACCACCCACCATTTCATGTCATCCACTCCATGTTGGAGTTCTAAGTAGTGTGAGACCAGGGGCGCTGTATGGACCCTACAGCGGACACAGGACCTATGCTCCCCTATCCATTTGTTCACTTGTCGTTTCGTCTGGCCCACATATCTTATCCCACATGGACACTCGATAACATAGATGACGTTAGGGGTTTTACAATTTGAAAAATGTTTTAGCTTCCAGTCCTGTTCCCCAATCTTGAAAGATATAGTTCTTTTTGTTAGTTTGCGTACATTGAATGTACCGCATGGGTGATGTCCCACAATTTCGCGTAGGCTCCAGAGCTCTGATCTTTGTGACTTCTTATTAAGTCTGGAATGGGTAAGTATATCTTTCAGTTTTTTTCCCGTTTAAGTGCCATTCATGGCATAGGTTCATCAGGTAGGCTAATCTGTATCAGGGGCCAAAATTTCTTGATGGTGGCTTTGAGACGAGTGGTGTCGGGACAGAAGGTGGTGACACATGTTATCTGTTGGTCTGTGTCCGGATTTCATATTTTTGGAGCGAGAAGGGTTTCCCGAGGAATATATTGGACTCTTTTCCTTGTGTTGTTAACCAGTTTTTTCGGGTATCCTCTGTTCCGTAATTTCATCTGTAGTGTGGACGCGTTGGCTTTGTATAGTTCCAGCTCCGTACAGTTGCGCCTTAGTCTAAGGAACTGTCCAAAAGGTAAGTTGTTCCTTAGATTGTTGGGATAGGAAGCTCCTATAGTGCAGCAAGGTGTTGCGGTCAGTTTCCTTTCTAAACAGGGAACAGATGAGTTTGTCCTCCTTGACTGAAATGGTTAGATCCAAGAAGTTAATGCCTTGGTTACTTTTCTCTAGAGTGAATTGAATCTCTCTGGTTTGTCCATTTAACCATTCTAAAAAGTTGTCCAGCGCTGTTTCATTGTCCTGCCAGATGAAAATAATATCATCAATATAGCGGAACCACTGTGAGATTTTTTCCCGTAATGGATTGTTAGTATTGAGGATGAGCTGTTGTTCGTATTCTGACATAAATATCACTGCCAGGCTCGGTGCAAAGGCTGCACCCATTGCGGTGCCGCTCACCTGCAGGTAAAATGTTTCATCAAACGTGAAGAAGTTGTTCCGAAGGGCCAATTCAAGTAGTTCTACTATGAAATTGGTTGGCACTCAAGTTTGTTTCATATTATGCGTCAGATGTTGCCGTATACATTCAATAGTGGAATCCTGTGGGATACTTGTGTATAGGCTGGCTATATCCATAGTTACTAGTATTTCTTCCATCGGAAAGAAGGGCTGGTTTTCAAACAACGAGATCGTTTCCATCGTGTCCCGCAGGTACGTAGGTGTCTCCTAGCTCAAAGGTTTCAAAAAGTGGTCCACAAACTTACGAATTGGTTCAAGGATGGACCCGAAACCAGATACAATGGGCCTCCCTGGTGGTTGGTGTTGATTTTTGTGAATTTTGGGTAGTGCGTAGAAGGCAGGTATTCTGCCTTCTAATGTAGTAAGAAATATTTCCTCTTTTTCGCTGATCTATCCACGCTCAGAGGCAAAATTCACTGCTTATTGGATACTGGACTTGATTTCCATTGAGGGATCTTTTTTCAATTTCCTGTAGTTAGTTGGAACATCCAGAAGGCATTTGACCATATTTTTATATTGGTCTATATTTTGGATAACTATGCCTCCTCCTTTGTCTGCTGTTTTTATGACGATCTGTTTATTCGTGGAAAGGTCTTACACAGTGACATTGGGCTCCCATGAGCTGTGTGGGCAGTCTGTAGTCAATACTGTGTGTACATCCCTAGTGGGTATTGGTGTTGTATTGTGCACTACATGGTGTATTGATATGTGCTTGTGCATCCATGTCTTCCTCCTAATTTGCAGGTTCCTTCCTCATGTCTTCACAAGGCTGTCTCCTTTACAGATGGACTTCATGTTGTATGCAGTACACTGACACATTTGCGTGGCAGCAACACTCTACAGTTGGAGGGGATCGATGTGCTGGCTTATTCAGGTTGCAAGACTACCACTACTTTGACTTAGTACTGTCATGTTTTTGCAATGTTTCATGGTGTGTTGCTGTATTGTGTTGGTGGTAAGTATTTGTTCATGTGTGGTGTTTGTTATTGATTACTGGGAGCATATTGTCTGTGGCGAGTTTCCATTTGGGACAGTGCACTTTGTGACACTTGTGTCAGGTCTTGTGCATTGCTTTGTTTGCTTTCACATTGCATGACATGCCATGGTGTGTTGGGTGGCGGAGCTGGAGAGGGGTTTGGTGACATGGTGCTATTTTCATGTTGTATTTTGCAAGGGGATAGTCATTCATGCAGCATAAATGTGTGTTTTTTTGTGACGCAGCATTGGTTGCCTTTCAGCAGGTATGTAGCAATTCCAGGTGACCAATCTCAGGCTGGTATGGTTGTGACAGTTGACTGTCCCTTATATCATCATCATTGATTGTCAGCTGGTATCTGATGTTAGGTGAAGTAATTAGCCACCAGCTGCGTACGGGCTGCCTCACCACGTGCCCTTTCCCCTCCCATGTGCAGCGGCCGTGCTTGTGGTTGGGGATGTGGGGACACCACCATGTCCACCGGCAGGCCCCGGCATGTTGCAACGTTGTGCAGGACACATGCTGCCACTATGATCCTGCACACTACTGGGGGCGCATATAGCAGCTGCCCACCAGAGCGGTCAAGGGAGCGAAAGCATTACTTGAGCACTCCGAATGTGCGCTCCACTATGCCCCGGGTTGCAATATGGGCTGTGTTGTATCTTACCTCGGGTGGTGTGGTGGGGTTCCGAATTGGCGTCACTATGTGCGTGCTCAGTGGGTAGGCACTGTCCCCTGGGGAAGAGATGATGGGTATCATTAGTGGGGTTGTGACATTGCTGAGTATCTGACATGCATGCATGTGCAGGGGCATTTATACTCACCAAGCGGCCATGTATCACCATGCCGCCCAGCTTCTAGGTCCCGGTTTAGGGTTGACATTCTGTAAATTAAACTGTCATGGGTGGACCCTGGATAGTTGGCATATACTGAGGTGATGATTCCCTTGGCATCACATACTACCTGCACGTTGATGGAATGCCAGTGCTTGCGGTTTCTGTAGATGTGCTCAGTTGCCCTGGGAGGACGTAGAGCCACATGGGTGCAGTCAATGGCACCTAGCACTTTGGGGAAGTGTGCCACCCCGTAAAAATCCTGAACGACAGCCTGCCTTTCTGCAGGTGTTCTGGGCGGGCAGGTATATGTGCCTGCGGACTGATGGGCGTGCAGTCATGATGGCCAACACCTGGTGCAGGCAGCGTGACTGCGTGGCCTGTGAGACCCCCCCCCCCACTATGGCACTTGTCTGCTGAAATGAACCAGTGGCCAAGAAATGCAGTACATTGAGCACCTTTTCCAAGGGGCTCAGTGCTTGGGAGCACAGGGTGGATGATGTGAGGTCATCCTCCCACTCACTCACCATGTCGAGTATTATGTGAGGTGGAAACCTGTACCTCCCATACACCTGGTCATCAGGCATCCCAAAAAGGCTGGTTCTGGGTGTAAAAATTCTGGCCCTGACTTTCCTCCTCCTCCTGCGCTATCCCATGACCACTGCTGCGAGGAACGGTATATTCATCTTGGCATCTGAGCTTGTTTGTTGTTTGCGCGCACTTTTATGCTGCGCGGGTCCACGTACGCCTGCTTCCTGCTGGCGTACGTGTTTCCAGGATTAGTGCGTCTTTTTTGGCGCACGGGTTAGCCCCTTTCGATTCCATGAATACGTGTTGTAGGCGCGCGTGTGGGCGTTCCGCGCATTTGCCTCCTGTACTTCCCCATGACAGCCACATTTTCACGCGTTGTTCCCCATTCCGCGTGTTACACCCCGTGTTATGCCTACTTTTGTTGTGTGCGCTTCACGATGTGCACTTTCGCTGTGTGCGTGGCACACGCTGTTTGAAGACGTGTGCGCCAGCGTGCACCATGCAGGATTTTAACGCACATCATGGATTTACATGCGCACAGACTTCCATGAATCGCTGTGCGCGGTTTCGCTGCGATTTTCGCACGCTTGCGCGGGAATTTTCAGCGCACATTAATTCCATGAATTGGCCTCTTAGGTTTGAAAGGGGAGGTTGGAAGGGGAGAGATGGAGAGAGTTGTCAAAATGGAGGCTGGGCCTCCTGCTGAGGTAATATGGGCTTACTATGACGAGTTCCAGCTCTTCTTCATTACCAGCATAATACAGGCGACGAGGATACCGGCGTAAACACAGCAATGCAGGTGATCGTAATGCTGAAATTAAGAGATACGTGGAGGCACCCGCCAGAGTGTAAAAGTGATAGAGGAAGAGAGAACGGTATGGGAGGCCGGAATTAGAGGCGAAAGGAGGACAGTGTGTGGCAAAGCACCAAAGAAGAGGATAAAAGCAGAGAATACGAGGATAGGAGTAGAGAGGGTGCTCAGAAGTGCAAAGAAGATATGGAGGGAGGGGCACCAGTTTTAGCAGGAAGACTGGAGGTGAGACGAGCAGAAAAGATAAGGGGAGGAACAGAAAAAAGGAGAACAGAACAACAGTAGTGTGAGTGAAAGGAAAGAGGAGGAAGAGAAAGAAAAGGGTGAAGAACACCAAAAGTCGAAGGAAGAGGGCGGAACATAATAAATAGCGGGAAGAGCCCAAGGCAAGGAGCTGCCTTCAAAGAAAAGTGACAGATTATGGAGAGGTGTGTAAAGGAGAGGAGAGAGAAGGAAACTTGAGCCATCAGAAATGAGGAGGAGGGACTGAGATTGAAGGTGGAAAGTGTGAGAACACCAGAGAAGGAAGAGGCGATAAGAGACGGACTGTGAGGAGGAGGTCCGGATTAGAGCACTTAGAACCAAGTAGGTGGGGAAGCCAGTGGGCTAGGAGGAGCTGCTGGCAGAAAACAAGTAACGCAGAGGAGACAAGGCAGAGGAGCTGGCCAAAGAGAGCGGCCATGAAAGAGAGGTCTGGTCAGGAACCAAACACTGCAAGATTGGTAGAGGAGCAACATCCATTGGGGTCTCCTATAGCATCCAAAGGGAGGAATTGTTTGCACGTGTGTATTGTTGTCCACTTCTATTCATAATGAGTATCAGTACTTATTATTATACACTAAATGAAAGTATGCCATGAGATCAATCCAAAAGGGGATATTTTTATGATTTTTTTTAAGTTTGCTAAATTAATCTAGGTTGAGTTTTACAACAAATGAATTGGTGAGAAAACTCCATATTCATTAATATTTTATGCCGAAGTCTGTTTTGAATTGACGAGGGTCAGTGACTTCTATGCTGGCGGCTCATATTTCAAATATGACCTTAGGTGGCCTATACCATGTACCCAACTCAAATTGAATAATCACCCAAAATAAACCATTCTGTAAATTAAATGAATACTAAACAAGGCGTGCTGTCTCCAAAATGGTGGCTGGTATTTCATGCACTGTAAAGGTCCTTCCCACCATCATTTTGTTGTCTTTTTAACTAATGTCCCTAGGGTGGAATGAATCAAGATTACTTTCAACACGGAGTAGTGTCGCATGCTGTAAGTAGCACAGATACTGTTCCTCACACAGACCAATGTATGCACACAGAAATGATCACAGATACATATGAGCCATGTTAGGCGTATGCTGCAAACTTTTGGAGCTGTGAACAGCCAAAGGACATGTGGCTACATCTAACTCTCTCTCTCTGACTGTTATAAACATTAGGATCAATGCATACATTGCAAGGCAGGCAGTGACCTGGAAAGCATGATTGATCACAACTGCCCCCAGCCAAACTATTACCACTGAATACTGCTGCGAAAGACAAGTCAATAAACGCATGTTACTTCTAACAGAAAGACAATGTGTGAACAGTAGCTACACTACCAAAAAAGCCACAAACGAACGGTTCTTCACTAAAGGTTGTTTGTGTTTAAATTACAAAGTCATTTTTACAATCTATAATCTTGAAGTGCATGTTATATTGCAAGTCATGTTTTGTTTGCTTTAAAAAATCAAGAGCCTTGTTGGGGCTGGTTCATGCTTATAGAACATGCTAGCCTCTGCTCCAAGACACACTGAAGCCCCCCCCCCCCCGCGCCCATTTCAAATGGCACCAAGACGTGACTCCTGCCTTCTCAAGTGTGCAGATCCTTCCCAACACAGGTGACCAAAAGGTTGAAGCGTTTGTAATAGACACATTAACAGACGTCATGCATTCACTTTTGGGTTGTATGCATCAATGTAGCCTTATAAACTGAAGGCGGGGCCATTATTTCTTGAAAATCACCCCTCCCCAAGTTATGGGCTGGGGAAAAACAGAGGCGCAAAAGTAGGAGAAGGGGCCTTATCTTAAGTTATAATGCCTCACAACGAGGTAAGGCTGTTAGCACACAGTGGTAACAATAACATAGGTTTTGGAGTTGTGGTATTTAAGTATAAAATTTAATTTAAGGTGAGTTAACTAAAAAGACGAAATGTGTTAGTAGATTAAACTTGTAAAGTTGGTCGAAGAGGAACCATTTTGTGCAATGTAACAGTGAAGGCTTTCTGTAAAGGAATGGAAATAATCTTTTCCATGTGTTAGTTTTCACTTTGGGGCATCAATTTGGATGTTGCCTGCTACGTTGAAGGTTCAGTGAAAAGAATCTACCCTTCCAGAGGGAGAGAGTTGAAGTCATGGCAGGTAGGTTTCCTAAAGCGCTGGTTCTAGGTTCTGTTGCACCGTTTGTATGGCGTTGACGACAGGATATTCTTGTGTTTCCGCCTGAGTGCAACACGGTTACGCAGGCAAGTGTTAAGATGCATTTATTGGACTTTTAATTCAGATTCATTGTCCACGATGCTCACTCGAGCTAAAGAGAGCCTGAAGCGGAATGCTTTCTGTTGTTCCTTGTCTGCTCCTGAAGTCAGAATACTCGCAATGCAATTAATAATAGTAGTTATTGACTGACCTTGTAGCATCCAATTGGTTAAGAGAAGGTCCATAATGATCTCTGTGTGCTGATATTGATGCCGACATGGATTGGTTTCTTAAAAAGCACAATGCTCTGGTCATTGTTGCCTTATGTTTCTCCATGAGTCCCCAAGACTCTTCATTTGTTTATCATTGCCTGTTTTTGGCATTGTGTTTCCTAAACACTCGTTTGGCCCACCTCCTGCACCCCAGGGGTATTTTCCTGTGATGCAGGGAATGAACATGTGTCTTCCCGAGATAGAAAGGCAGTACCAGTGATTTCACCCTGGGGAAGCTGATGGTTGCCTGACTAAAAAAAAGAATACTAAAAGTTTGCTCTCATTTGGAGCATACAAGTTGATTAAAATAACATCTTGTAGAGCTGTATATTTTTAGTGCCTGTTTTCTGAATGCTTGCTGCCAGCATACATGCTAAAACGACGAGACATTTTGTTCTGCCCTACACGAAGTGTGCTCTATAATAGTTTGTTGCTTAATCTTGAATTCTCTTAAGAATGTGAACTACTATGTGGAGCCATGTCTGACCACTCTTCTGCCAGGTTGTCTTTCTTTTTTCTACTGTTCTGATATTAGGTTTGCCTGTAGGGTTGTGTAACTTATGTTGCTCATTTATCAGGCATCTAATAATTTCACCATGCTACTTCTGAATGCTTTGCGGGTGCAACCTTCACATGATGTTTGGAACAATGTCTTGGAACAATGGCTATCTGCATGGTCAATGTATTGCCAGAGAGATAACACCACAATTATGTGTGTACTTGTGTTCTCAAGGTACAAGACGGTGCTGAAATACTTATATATTTGAAATAATCCTAGACAAACAACCCCTCAAATGGAAGCATTTTCTACCAGGATATCCACAGTGATATCTTAGGAAAAGGAACCTAGCTGGTTATTTCCCTATGCACTTAAGAGTAAGTAAGCCCCCATTGCAAATGTAATGGGCCAAGAAAACGGTGGGAAAGCACTGATGTGACTTCCTGACATATTCCCGCTCCCTTTGTTACAGCAGATCTGGTACTTTACATTCAGTTCTCTCCAGCAGAGAAATATTTTACCTGATAGCCCTCCTTCTCCATCTTAGCCTTTCTTTTCCGATGACACACAAATGTACTTCGCCTTCTGTTCCTTCACCCCAGAACTATCCTCGCACATCAATGACTGTCTAATGTTATTCGTTATTTGATGGGGCTGCACCGCCTCAAAAAAGAGAACTGTTTATTCCTCCCTTCCCATGTGCAATCTCCTTATCCTGAATTCCATCCTCTTTGGCCCTGATCCTCTCTTTCCATCCCCAGGGCTCACTAACTCAGGATCCTCTTTGACACTGATTTCAAACTTTATCGGCTCATTTAAACGCGTTCAGGTTCAACGTTCTCAACATCAGGTAACTCCATCACCATCTCTGTTTCAAATCTATCCTCAACAAACAGGACTCCTGCTCCAGCCTCGCTCTGCATCTCCCACTCTATTGCTTTGCTTCTCTCAACAAAGTTCTTAACTTTGCCAACTACGCCCTATGTATTCTGCTTCTGCTGTCACCCTCCTCTAATCACTGACTCTTCCAGGCTGGCTGTTCGAGCAGGAACACTTCCGTTTTCAAATTCCTTTTTTGCATTCTCCAATCACAAATCCTTCTCAACAGGTTTGCCCACTGTTCTTCTACCCTTTAACATTTCCTCCTTTCTCTCCTGGCCCCTCACAACTGGAACACTGTACCCCAAGAGATCAAGAACATCCCCACATTGTCAGGTTTCAAACTCACTCGTAAGAGGCACTTACACTTGTTTGAATCAACCATTCCTACCCACAGTCATCACGCCTCCCGATGATCAACTATCCCAATAATTACTGGGTAAATATTGCTGTTTATTGCAAATTTCACCCAACTGTTTGTATCCATCAGCTTGCTTAATCTCATTTAATGTTACATGTCCTTCTATTCCATTTACCGTTTTATCATCCATCGTGCAATGTTATCTATTTCGAGAAGCACCATCTCATTGGATTGCTTCTGCTAACAATAGGACCTTCAGTGAAGGGGAAAGGCGGGTTTCCCATACTAAATAAATAAATAATAAGGAACCAAATCAGGCAAAGAAGGAAAAGGTATTGAACTTTGGTGGTGGGTACAAATAAAAAAGCAAGAAAAGCAACAAAGAGTTTAAAGAATAATTTAGAAACACATTTAACATTCTCCTAAAAACCTAACTTAAATCTGTCAAAGAAAAGTCATCACAGGGGCAACTAGTCATAAGAAAATAGAACTGGGCAGGTTAAGGATAATATTTGTGGTAATTTGAGTAGCTGATAGAAACCTTTGATTATATTTTGATTATATGTTGCTAAGTAAGATTGCTGGGAGTTCCAATGCTGCATGCCAGGAGGAAGATGGAACTGAAGTCAGCTGAAGTTGGCAGCTGTGCAGTGTTGGGTTGACGGACAGTAAAATGGAGAAGGACTTGAGATCTGCTAGTGAGAGAAAAAGCGTTTGAGTGGATAGCTCATATGTTAATTGCTCATCCCTGACATGCAGCAAGCTAGCACTTCACAAGTTTGAATCCCTGCAGAATCTTACCTTCATAAACCTGAGTTCAATAAAGCAAGTGCCAGAGGACAAATTGGCCATCTCCCACATAAGCAATTTGCTTGTAGGCTTTTTATATATGTATTTAAACATTTTCTAAAGCGTGAACTTGGCAAACAAGAGCATTCGAGCGTTGTACAGTAAAACCATATACACAATTTTAAAAAACCACATTTAAAACATACACTAAAACCAAGAATGGTAAAATAAATAAAATGACCAATTTCAATTCTAAAATTTCATTTCTATAAAAATTACCAATGACTTCATAAAATCTCAGCTAAACAATTAATAAACATATCTAACACCTCTAAAAAGCAGCCTTCCAAAACCAGGCTTATAAATCTTCCAGAACTTTAGATAATCATTGGTCAAACACATTTTTTTGGTAAAGCATTTCATAGTTTTTACACCTGAAAAAGACTGATTCATCATGAATGAACGTTTAAAGCTAGGCACCTCAAGATGCAGTGACTCCCGGCTACGTAGTCCTCTAGAACCTCCTGAGATGTTCAGTTTCTTAGATAAATACTCAGGAAACTGAAAGTACAGAGTTGTAAACACAATACAAATGATCTTAAACTTAATACTGTATTCAATAGGTAACCAATGCAGATTCTTCAGAATTGGTGAGATATGATGAAACTTCCTTGCCACATAAACTAATTGTTCAGTTGTGTTAAAAACTTATTTTTGTGGGGCAGGTGAAGATTTGGCAGACCAATTTGCTCCTAAACCTTTCGCCTCATGGAAGCAGTGGATCGGGTTTAGTGTGAGAAAACAAAAGGAATTCTATTTTTGAGGTATTTAGTCAAAACAAATGAGAGGCCATCCAACTCTCTATATCCAATAGGCAATCACCCAGCCGCCCGGTATTCCACCAAAATGCTGGAAAAAAGCTGAATGCACTTTTAGTGCGTATTTGGCATTAACCAAAAATATCAAATGCTTTAATGCCGAACAGATGGAGCGAAGTTGTGGGGGTGTCCCCCGTTCCCCTTCTTCGGCATTATGGGCATTGGGGGGTGCAGGGGTGGTCCCCGATTCCATGACATTGGAAGCAGGGGACAATAAAGACAAACAAATAAAAAATAGAAAAAAGCACCCTGCAGCACCAGCTCAGACCCACATTAGTGGGAAGGAACTGACACCGCAGGGGTACAGGCGAGTCGGCAGCACACTTCTGCGTCTGCCGCCATAACAGTTAAGTGGGGGAAGAGGTAAGGGGATGCAGGACGGCGTAAAGTGATCTATGTGATTACTGTCCACTGGGATTTTGCGATTCGATATTTTCGGATTCACAATTTACTGATGTGCAGTGATAATGGAGATACCAGGCGCCTTACATCTCCTAAAGAAAAGTGGATATCTTTAAGTACAGCTGTGAATTATCAACATTTTAGTGCATGTGCACATTATGTCTGGACACACTATTGCTAATAGGCTCCATGTATAGATTTAAAAAACCAGGCAATAAGATCGAACCCTGATGCACTCCACATGGGACCGAACATGGGTCTGAGCGGTATCAATCCATTAAAATGATTTGCTGACAGTTTATCAGATAAGAATAGATCAACTTCAAAACGGAACCCTGAATGCCTATTCTCTGTGATAATGTATTCAGAAGTACCTCATGGTCAATTGTGTCAAATGCTGCAGACACGTCTAATAGTACCAATACACAGGTGCCCACAACATCTACAATTTTCATTACGTCATCCATGATCTGCAGTGTTGCAGTTTCAATACTGCAACCTACTTGAAATCCTGACTGAGATGTTGGTAACAGATTTTGTTCTTTCATCCACTCATTCAGTTGCAGAACTACTACTTTTTCCATACATTTTCACAGAAAAGGCAGGTAAGTGAGTGGTCTGTAATTGGACAAAGAATTTAATTGAATTGAATTGATTGTTTATTTATATAGCACATATACACAATGTGTTTCAAAGCGCTTGAACATCCAAATGTGCTTTCTTTAACAAGGGACACACATTCCAATTTTTCAGAAAGTAAGGGAAACGCCACTGACCCAAAGAAAGATGGGTCAGCTTCAAAAAGAATGGTGCAAATACTGAAGATAATTATTTTACTTTTGCAGCCGTACAAGGATCTTCATCAAAATATGTGGGTTTTAAATTATAGTCATTAGAGAACACACAGATTCAAAATCAGGCAGGGAGGAAGACTACCAGACACATGTCATTTTACAACAGGAAACTCCATTATTTGATGGCATGTAGGCAATTTAAATCAGAATTTTGGAAATTGTGTCAGAAAAGAAGTTAGCAAAGTCATGGCATTTTAATGTAGTGGGTTTTTCAGGGTTGTATTTCCATGGATTTGACATGACTTTCACCAATGAAAATAAAGTTTTCTGCTTGTTAACAGCTAACTCAATAACAGAAGGGTAGTAGACTTGTTTTGCCCATGATCCGTTTGGCCAGGTACATTTTGCCCAGGACTTATTTGGCCAACAGGTGGAGCGTTTGAATGATGCCATATGTTCTTCATAGAAGTGAGCTGCTTCTTTGATATAGTTCAAAACAAAACCTGGCCACTTTAGTCCAAGAAACTCCTTCTCAGCATCGCATAAATGAAAATCAGATTGTTGAAGATAATCAGATGTTCAGGTTTTTCAAAAAATAACTTAGCGTTTTAGTGTACATAAACAGCCAACACATGTTTTGACCCTTTCACATTCTTCCTCAGGGCAGGTCCTGTTCCTATATCAATTTGATGATTCCTACGATCACATTATTAAACCAAACTAACTCAATTCCTTTATAAGCGGCTCATATACCCATCCAATATTCACAACCTAATCTCACTGATATTCATCTTGTATCCTGGCTTGCAACATTATGTTTTCCTACTGACTTCTGCAATTGTATTCGCTCTCCACTCTTGCTTCTCCACTCTTTATGACTGCTTACTCTCTGTTCTCTCCTCCTTTACCTTCTTCCTTTTCCTATCTCCTCCCCTTACTTTCTTCTATGCACTTACTCTATCAGAATTGTCCCTGGACCTAATATGATAGCAACCTCGTCTGTTTCCTCCACCCTCCCATTACTGTTTTTTTACTCCCCACCACCCTTCCAGCACTATCTGAAATGTCATCAGGCCTAGTATGATAGTCGCTTGTTTTGTTCCTCCCTTCCCTTTCTGCACCCCTCTCCCTCACCTTTTGTTTTTCTCCGGCTCTACCAGAAATGTCGTCAGGCCTAGTACGGTAGTCGCCTGTCTGTTTCCATTTCCTTCCCACTCTCCCCCTCCCTTCCTTATCTGTGTCTTAGCTCTTGCACTATCTGAAATGTCATCAGGCTGAGTACGATAGTTAATTTCACATCCTTACTGTTCATGGCCTGTAAGAATGTGGTTCTATTTTCCCTTGTTCCCTCCCTTGCCTTGAAGCGCTTTGAAACACATTGTGTATAGGCGCTATATAAATAAACAATCATATCATATATTATATCATACATATGTCGGGTAGATACCAACTGTTGCGGGATACTCCATTTCAAGTACATCAACTGGTGGTGTTAGTCCCAGATCCCTAATGGGGTAAAGCGGCGCTTCACGTGGAAAAAGAGAGCCTTTTCTGATTCAGTTACATTACACCTTTTGAAATGAGGAGTCTGAGTGATTAGTCAAGCTCATAGAGGCCTTGTTTTGTTTAAACAGCTTGTGCGTCTAATCTCAAATTTAAAAATCTATTCTACATTGAGTCTGAATCTCTGACCCAGTTTGGAGTGTGCTTACCATTTCTATTACTCACAAGGAGCATGATATCTCCCGTCATCAGGTTTGTCTTTAGATATTAATTGAATGTTAGCATTGCACATACTATTAATTTACTTTTTGGTAACTGTTTTACTATCTATTTATATAGATTACGTCTGAATTTAGAGAGCCTGTCTTCCTGGCGATGGGATTGCCTCGAAACGCCTTGAAGTTAACATTTTGTAACAATGTTGCAGACCTCTACACGAATTTGAATTATGTTTTGCATGCTCTGTAAAATAATTATGTACTTTATAGTAAGAGGACTTTAGATAGTAGTAGAGTAAATGTTCTTGAATTAACTATGATCAGTTTTGGCACTGTAATTCAACTATAATTGAATTCGATTGCACTTTAAACATTGCTTGTTTCATTTGGTCTAAATTTTTCAAAAAGATGAATATGTATTGTCCATTTTGTGAAATAACATGATGAATTATCAATATATTACCTTTAAATGTTGATGTAATACCCATCTTCATTTTTTTTAAAGATACTTGTGTCTTGTGTGAGTGCAGCACTGTTCCTCATGATCAGTCTGGTGGTCTTTGGCCATTGGCTACTTACCAGGAGAAGCTTGGTAAAATAACAATCTGCCCACGAAGAACCCCCTCTATGGTATTTTGTCCATGGCCAACTTGCTGAATGGCCTCCATATCCAATTTCCTTAAGGATGCAAAGAGACCTGCATGTCCCTTACCCTAGCCTACCTGTAGAGTATCAACAATGACTATCATTGGCCCACAGATCCCTCTATGTCGTGATGAGTGAAAGATGGATTACATAATTTGCTGCAACAGCCTTTCATAATGAGGAGAAAGTAAAGAAAGACCTTCAACACACTATTGTGAATTAGTAAACTGGTTGGGCTGAGAACCCGTTGCATTTCCTTCATTTATTTGCATTGGCCCTGCAGTTTCGCAAATGCAAATGGTATGATTTTGACTGACAAACCCATCAATTTTCCCACCTTCTTATATTCAGTGCTATTTTGCACTGCTTACAATTTGTGGGACAAGTTCTGCAAGCATATAGACTAAGGTCCTGGGTTCCCATGAATTCTGCATCTTATAAATAAATGTTTTGGATCGTCACCCATAATTGTTCTGTGTTTTTGTTTGTTTGTTTATTTATTTGTTAATGCGCACCAAACCCTTAGGTAGACGGGCGCAACAGTACAGGAATTCTCGAAGCTTAGTTACAGGCAGGTACATACATGTGAGAACGATACAATATAATACACTGCAATATAATACAGTTTATAATACAAAATAAGATACAAGATATAGCTGATCAAGGTGCAAATCAGGACCAGACTGGGCCTTACAGAGTGTACATACAGTGTACATATATATGGATACAGTGTCTAATACAGGATCTGGCTGATCAGGTGCAAATCGGGGATCAGCTCTGAACATAGTCTAAGTATAGGGTGATGGTGGGGTGTCAGAGACGGGACGAGGAGATTATAGGTCATTGGTGCGGAGTCACTTGATAGCATTGTGTCTAAATCTGACGTACGGTAGTGGGCGTCTAAGGTCGATAGGGAGGGAGTTCCAGGATTGCGCCGCTTTGACTGGGAAACTGGTTCCTCCGGCCGTAGTC
Source organism: Ambystoma mexicanum (assembly GCF_040938575.1). Lineage (NCBI taxonomy): Eukaryota > Metazoa > Chordata > Amphibia > Caudata > Ambystomatidae > Ambystoma > Ambystoma mexicanum. The sequence continues at coordinate 883,178,619 of NC_090939.1, forward strand.
AGCTTGAATCGAGGGGTTTCAAGCATGAATGAATTGGCAGTTCTGGTGGGCAGGGTCATATTTCTCCTCGAGATTTTATCCACTAGGTACGAGGGAGCTAGGTTCTTTAGGCATTTGGATGTGATGGAGATGGTTTTTAGGAAGATTCTGTCTTTTATTTTTAGCCAGTGGGTCTCTTTCCTGAATATCGTGATGTGGTCTCTATTTGGGATATTCAGCGCTGCTCTTAGGGCATTGTTTTACAGTCGTTGTAGTTTGTCAGTGACATATTTGTTGGCTCCAGAGTACAGGGCGTTGCAGTAATCTAATCTGGACATGATTAGAGCGTTGGCCAAGGTGATACAACTGGCCCTGGAGAGAAATGGTCTGGCAGCCCGGATTAGCTTGCAAGTGTAAACTGTTGTCGAGGCGAGGGAGCTAGCTTGCTTTTTAAGGGTGAGGGAGGAGTCTAGATAGAAACCTAGTGTTTTTACTACAGGCATAACTGTAATGATATTGTTATCAATGTTGAAGGATGTGTAGTTTGGGGGTAGTTTTTTTAGGTTAGTGTCAGATCTGAGGAGCAGTATCTCAGTTTTATCGTCATTCAGGCAGAGGCCGTGGGTCGCCATCTATGCCTGAATGAGGATGTATATCTTGTTCACCAAAGCCAGGTCCGTTTCATAGTTCCCAGAAAGGGGTATGAGGATCTGGGTGTCATCTGCATAATTTGTGTAGGTGACGCCCAGTCTATCCAACTTATCAAAAAGTGGCTTGGTGAAGATGTTATACATGGTGGGTGAGACACAGGATCCCTGTGGGACTCCACATGTTATTTGGATCGGATCAGCGCATGTTGAGATTGAGAAGACTCTCATAGTTCGATTAGCTAGACAGGATTGGACGCATGCTATGGCTTCCCCATTGAAATTGGCAGCAAGCCTGAGGTGGTTGCATAGAACTGCGTGATCCACCAGCTCGAAGGCTGCAGACAAGTCCAGTAGACTTGTCTAGTAGCAATGCCATTTTTCCGCTGTACTTCAGCTCCTCAATTTTAGTCTTGAGGTCTAGCACGGCTGTTTCGGTACCATGGAGGGGACAGAAACCTGATTGTCGAGAACCTAGCAGGTGGTTGGCTTCCAGGTAGTCCTGGATTTGTAAGTAGGCCACTCTGTCAATGATTTTGAGAAGGGAAGGCACGGTAGTGATGGGTCTGTAGTTAGTTGGGATTGATGGATCAAGGGTTTGTTTTTTGAGTAGGGGGTGGACCCAGGATTCTTTCAAATTGGTAGGTACTGTGTTTGATTTAAAAGAGGAGTTTATGAGCTTCGATATAAAAGGGGCTAAGTCCGTGGCTGCATCCTTTATTATTTGCCCTGGGCAGCTGTCACCTTTGCAATTGGACGGTTTCAAGGAGAGAATGACTTTTTCAGTGTCAATAGTGGAGATAGTTTTGAAAGTGAAGGGAAGGATAGTATTTGGCTCGGTAGGCAGTGGTGGTTTTTGATCAGAGAGGGGCAGAGAGTCCTTTTTTGTGTTATTTTGTGTTGAAGGGTGGTGATTGTGTTGGATAGGGCGTTTTGTATGTTGGAACACCATGTCTTGTCCTTAGGAGTGGTGTCCACTGGTTGTATGGGAGATTCCATTTCCCGGAGGATGGAAACAAGTTCCTTGGTATTGGATTTAGCTTTTGTGATTCTGCCGTTAAATAGATTTTTTTGTATTGATAATTTCTTTCTTATAGAACTTGGAGAATTGGGCTAGTTTAACTTTGTTGTTTTCGGTAGGTGAGTTGCACCAGATGGCTTGGAGCTTTCTTTTTTGTTTTCTTAAGTCCTTAAGTTCGGGTGTGAACCAGGCATTCAGGTGTGCTTCTTGCTTGCCTCTACGCAGTTTGGTTGGTGCGATGGTATCTAGGGCCGTGGTTATAGCTTTGTTGAAGGTATCCACTAGGATGTCTGGGTTGGTATTATTGTCCAGGCTATTAATAGCTGGGAGGATGAGGGGGATGAGTTTTTCGGCAGTAATATCTTTTTTACTTCTGGTGGGGAGGGGAGGTGCCATGTTGATAGTTTTGGGGCTAAGAAGATCAAGTGTGGTGGTAAAGTTTATTAAATAATGGTCCGTCAAGAGTTGTGGGACAGTTGAGGTCTGAAACCCAGTCAAGGGTTCTACCTTTGATGTGGGTAGGGGTGAGGACTTTTTGGGTAAGCACGTGGTCATTGAGTAGAGCTGCAATTAAATTGGCATGTTTATTATTTGGGTCGTTAAGGCCAATATTGAAATCGCCCATCAGCAAGGTTTGGGAGTGGTTTTGAGAGTTATTCGCTATAAGGTTAGTCGGGTCGTCTTCAAAGGTTCCTAGTGGTCCCGGGGGCCTGTAAATCAAGTGGATGGTTAATGTGCAGTTATTAGATAACAGCAGTTTGGCTGTGAGTGTTTTGCAGGAGGAGCATTGGGGAGAGGTGGCAAGCCTAATGGGCAGGCTGGTTTTGAAAATAATGGCTAAGACGCTGCCCCTGGTGTTGGGTCTATCTACCCTAAGGATCTGGTAATTATCGGGTATGGCTAACATCAGGGTGGGTCCTGCAGCCTCGTGGAGCCAGGTCTCTGTTATGGCGAGTAGGTCCAAGCTATCGCTATTTAGGATGTCTGCAATTTCAGTGGCGTGGGCGACCATGGATCTGGCGTTGATGAGTGACCCAATTAGCGTTAAGGAGCTCTTGGGGCTGGGTTTGTGAGAGGGTTTGGTTGTGTGTCTATTTTGGTTTCACTGTTTCTCTATGTGAGGGTGGTCCGGCATTGAGATAGGAGTGACTATTTTAGCTATCTGGGCTCGTTTGGCCGGGTTGTGGTGGGTGAAGAGGAGTCCAGTGGTATTGCTTGTTTGGTTTCTTTTAGGTTCATAGATGCAGGGTAGTCTTGGCTTGAGTCTCAGGTTTCTGTCTGTGGGTGGACTTGTGCTGTAAGTAACAGAGGCCATGATTATGATAAGACCAATCGTGAGCATAAGAATTGGGGTATTTATATTTTTACTCATGTTAGGCCGAGTGGTAGTAAGCAGTAGGCAGTTGGTTGGCGTTATTGGTAGTGGCAATTAGTATTAGGTATTGCTAGAGGGCTGCTGTATGATAATGGACAGGAATCAGTTTCAGCAGAGTAGGATGACCTGGTTGAGCTAAGAGTACGGTGTACAGGTTGGGGATGCAATTTCAGCAGAGCCTGAGACATAGTGCGCCTATATTAGATAATCATAGTATGGGATGACAATGCAATGCAATGCAGTGGCAGGATTCAATGGAGTTAGCTTGAATTTGTGACCGTAAGGCTAAAGGAAGCGGACAGCTAGTCCAGGCAATAAGGGTTCACCTAGGTTTGTTAATCACAGTAAAAGCTAGAGTGCATTTGTTTAATAATAAGGGTTCACCTAAGTTCGAAAGTCACAATAGAGGCTAAGAATACATGTAACTGGTTAAGGCAATGAGGGTTCACTTGACAATCACAGTAATGGCTGAAGTGCATGTAACTAGTTAAAGCAATGAGGGTTCACCTAGGTTTGACAATCACAGTAATGGTTAACATGCATGTAATTAGTTAAAACAATGAGGGTACATCTAGATTTGGCGAACACAGTGAGGGCTATGATTGCATGTAGCTGGCAAAACAGTGATGGTTCACCTAAATGCTATGGTCCCATGTGTAGGCTAACCGTACAACAGCAGTAAGGGACGTGGTTAGTTTCAACAGTGTAAGGTCAATGGTTAACAGTTAGACAGTAATTCCTCTGCAAGAGTGGAGCTTACAAATAGTAGCAGTGTGGGTTTCAGGCAGATCAGAGAGTGGGTTATTCAGAATCAGGTATAGGGTGGAACTGAGTGTCTAGAGGTGCTATGGATCGGACATCGGTAAGCGGTGCGTGCGAGATCACGCATCTGGCATGTCAATTAGGTCGTAAGTGTTGGGCAGTGAACGTGTCCTTTCCAAGTGATTATGGGTAGCAACTTAAGAGTGGATGCAGCACGTGGAATACATTGGTCTGTTTATCATCTCGCAAAAGTGGGCGGACGTGTAAAGCACTTTGCAAGGGACAAGATATATTGCAGTCACAGACGGGAGAATGGCGAACAATAGGGTGAGCAGCAAGTCTTACCACGTTATGGTGGTTAGGGTGACCAGCGAGATGCGACCAGCAGTCCTAGATCCATGTGATGGAATCAAGCTAGTTCAGAGTAGCCAGGGACTTAGGCATTAGCATTAATGGCTAGAGAGTTAGGCTGGCTGCGAAGCAAAATCAGGAATGGAGCTACAGTTAGGTACATTCAGGTGTGGCGGTTGCAATTGGGTACATTCAGGTGTGGCAATTTAAAAATTACTATTAGTGCAATCTAGCATTGGCGCTCAGGCATTTAGACATAAACAGGTATAACAGCTGTTGTAAGGCACATTCAGATGGGGTACATTGATAGAGCAGTCACGGCAGTAGCTTTAGGCAGTCAATGCAGACAGGGAAAGGAAGCCGGTGTGTTCCGTTAGGAGCGCTGAAAAGACGTTTAGCAGCCGCGAAGCACACTTTAGGCTGATGCGCTTTACGGACGGTACCTACGAGCGTTGGGAGCAGTAGGGCCGATTCACGCACGGCGGGCTAGCATTTAGGTGATAGTGAGGCTAGGTTCGTAGTGCTGGGGGTGATTACTGGCTAAATGGCACTATCGGTGACTGTGAAGCCAGAAGGATTGGTGTGACACTAGAGCAGGCAGTCTCTATTGGTAAAATGCTTACCAGGCTCTTGGTAGTCTTGGAAACAAACAGTTCAAGGAGAGAAGGAGCGAGGAGCAGCGTTTCTGGACACTGCCTCGGTCAGCTCCCGACAGGCGCCTTTGTTGGTGTGCCTTCGTTGGGGGAGCCGGCTACTGCCTGCCGGAGTCTGGTTGGTGGATAAGTCGTGCTAGGGACCAATCAGACGTCGGTGGCCGGGAGGCAGGCAGGCAGACTTCGGTAAGCAGGAAAAAGCTTTTGATTTACTGGGTGGCCATCTTCTCTTGTGGTGTTCCTCGTGGGGCCCAATGGAGGAGATATACACAAAATGGGCAAAATGCAATGAAAGCATCCTGGGCAACGGCTGAGAGGCGATCAGGAAGATCTTTTTGGTGTCCCATGAAAAAAACCCTTTCACATGTGTCACCAGTGCTCTACAGACAATGCTCTCCTTAAAAAAGGCTGTGTTCATTAGGCATGCAAATATGACAACTGTTCAATTGCGTGCCATGTGTGGTGATGCCCTCCAGACCCACGCCTCATTACAAGTTTGGCGGTGCTGTAAATGTTTGGCGGTAATTCCTTTGCTCACACTTATTTTGGTGGTGACGGACTTAGTGACAACTTTTCCACACCGCTGAACACAGAGTTTGAGATGAAGTGGAGGACTTACCGCCACCATAAAGGTGGAAGGAAATCCACCACTTCACCTACAAAAATGAGTGGATTTACTACAGCAGAATTACCACTCATTGTAAATCCATTAAAAAAAACATGGAGACCTATTGACTCAGAAAATGGGGATGGACACTGCCTAACCACCATTCGCAATCTAGTGGTAAATCTACCAGACCAAGTGGCAGTATCAGAAGGGCCATGCTCTTTCGCCATATGTTTTGTGTCATTTTGTGCACAATGACATCCTGTTGAAGTGCTCACGTGCTGTGGAAGTGTTATCAATGAACATCTTGTCTGTGAAGTCTTCCATGTGTCAGTCCAGAGTTTTGCATGCTTATCCTGATTCTGTCCCAAGCCATGCAATTACATTAACAGTGAGCAAAGTTAAAGTTCATTTTTCTTCACATCTTGTTACTCCACTCATGTCATCCCAAGCACCTCTTGCTGCTACAGACTGCATCCCATGTAGTCTCCAAAGTGGAATTATATTACATAGAGTCGAAGAGACACCATTTTGCTTTTCTGGCATCAGAAAACTGTGATATAAATGGTCGTGAGAATCTAGTCATATTTCTAAGTGCTCTCCCTTTGTTGTCCTAAGACTTTATCTAATAGTTTTTGTTTTGTGAAATGTGAACACCTTAGAGTCACAGTAAAGTCCATGTGCCTCACTCCAAGTTTGGAGGTATTCAATCAGTAAATCTTCCAAAATACCACCAAACAGTAATACTGTTACCGCCACTTGGTCCTGTGAATTTACTACGAGATTCCATGTGGTAGTGGGGCAGTGTGAGTACTCATTTTTGGAGTCCACAGGACTCCACGACGATTTCGGTGGCATTGCCATCAGTGGTAATTCCATCGATTCTGCTGATTTGTGGCGATACGGTGGAGGATTTACCTCCAGATTTTTGCTGGATGTTTATCCTCCACCTTACCACCAAACTCATAGGATGGTGGTGCAGAACAAATGACTTACCTATCGATAATGTTCTTTCTGATGGATTTTCCTGCCACAGATTCCTCATCTATTACATCCATATCCCAGCGCATCTGTTCTCTAGAAACTTTTCTGCCTCCAGGGGGCGCTGAGTTGCTCCAAGTCAGGCCAGTTTGACGCCTCTACGTGCCCCTATAAGTAGTGGCACTGTTCCCCATCACCTCAGTTACACACTTTTCTCCTAGCAGTGTGACACTGAGGGACTGTAGAGCCGATGGTGTACTAACTTCCCATAAGCAGGCAGGGAGGGCGATGAGGGATCCGTGGCAGGAACATCGTCAGAAAGAACATTATCAAGAGGTAAGTCATTTGTCCTTCTTATGAATACTTTCCCACGATGTATTCCTCATCTATAATAGACTGCCAAAGCAGTACATAATCTGGTGGTGGGAGGAAAGCAAAGACACCACCTAAACCAGAAAACTCTGAAGGCTTGTCCTACAACAACAGACATTCTGGCCCGCTAGGGAATCCAAACAGTAATGCTTAACAAACTTGTGCAGAGAAGCCCACGTCACTGCCTTACAAATGTCCAAGACCGGGACTCCCCTCTGCAGGGCAGAGGTAGTAGCCACTCCTCTGTTAGAATGAGCTCTAAGACACTCAAGCACAGGAGGAAGGATAGCTCAGGGGCAATGCGTTTGTCTTCAAAGTAAGACAACGCTGCGCAACACAGGTTTGTATCTCGATCCCTCACTTGGAAAGCACTCACTGGCATTAAGCGCATTATAAATGAACAATTAAATAAAATGTTTTTAAAAACTTTCCCAGGCAGATCCTACCATTCTGAGATGCAGAGAATGATCCACCAGATTACAGACCTGCCAGCACACGAGCACCAGCGTAACCAATAAAAACCTGGTCATTTTTCATAGACTCTCCAGTACGAGAAATGCAGAACTTAAGGGCTCGTTCTGGGTCCAGTCGATGAAATCGTTCCTCTGCCTTGGAATGGTGAGACAGAGGAAAGAACACAGGAAGATGGATCTTCTGAGAGGGATGGAAATCCCCAACGAATTTCGGCAGAAAGGAAGGCCTCACTCTTAAAGTCACCTTCTCTTTGTAAAAAAACAAATAGGGAGGCAGACAAACAGACAACACCTAGAGCTCACTTAGTGATGGCAACCAGGAAAATCACCTTAAGGATGACCCATCTAATAGAACAGGAATGAAGGGGCTCAAACGGAGCGCCCATGTGAAATGTTTAAACTAAATTCATATCCCACGCTGGAACCATGACCTGGCAGGAAGGAAACTGGTTATACAAATCCTGCAAGAACTGAATAACAGTGGGGATTTCGAAAAACAAGTCTTGTTTCTGGAAGCTCTTAAACACAGAAATAGCAGCAATGTAACCCTTTGCAGTGCCAATCTGTAGGCCTGCTTGGGCCAAAGAAAGCAGAAAGTTCAACACAGGGGACAGAGGACAGGATAAAGGATCCAATTCCCTTTACCGGCACCACAACAAAAATGCAGCCATAAATGGACTTTGTTAGGGGTCTCCTAGCTGAGTGTAGCACATCGAGGACGTCATCTGACAAGTCTTACCAGGGTCGGATTGGCCCCTCAGGCTGAAATCATCCCTTGGGAGTGGGGGCCGGTTTCTGGCCATTGCCCGGGTCTGGTGTCAAAAATGCCTTACATCCTTCTTAGGTCGATAAATGAATATCAACACAGGTTGGGTGATAGTGTATGCATATTTGTTCTATAAAAAAGAGCTTAAGTGTAAGTGCTATACAATAACATATAATCATTTGGCCTTGGACGTCTGCTTGGATTCACAGTAATTTTTTGTACATGGGAACAATGCTATTTGATGCCACTTCCTGTTTTGTCAAGGGGTGAAAGGTTATGTTTCATCGCTTCCCGGGATGTTACTTTGAGGTGGGGTCAAATGACATTTCTTCCGGTGATGTCATCAGAGGTCAAGGGTCATGAGGCAGAGGTGGGCCACTTTTGAGGCGAGGGGTAGGCCACTTTTTTTTGGGTGTCCAGGCCTATTTCTTGTCCCACTCCGACCCTGAGTCTCACTCGTTGTATCTCAGTCTCTCAGTTGCCAAGCATGAATGGTCAGGCTGCTGAGGTTCTGAGGCACAACCCACCGATTGGGAGAGCAAGTCGATTCTCCTCAGAATGCGCCAGGGAGGGCAGATGGACATGTCCAGCAACTCTGGATACCACGTTCTCCAGGCCCAGTCCAGAGTGATTAGGAACAGCGTGGTACCAAACAGATGTAGTTTCCTGAGGACCAGCACAAGGAAATTCCCTGAAACAGAACGGAAACGTCCAAAAAGAGCGAGTTTATAATCCCGAATGGCAGATTTGGCTGAATTTCGGCTGATCGAAAATTCTGAGCGGCTGCTAAGTTTGACCAAATCCCCCATTCGGTAGCAAGGGCTACAGGGGCTTCATGGGAGTCCCCTGCACCTTTGATCACTATACTGTGAGCAGGGGTTGCAGGGGTGTCCCCCTCAGCCGATCCTGTAAAAAGTAAACAATACAATTTAAAAAAAAGGCCCTGTGGTGCCGGTTTCCGATCACAGAAGTGAAAGGGAACAGGGGTTGCAGGGACATAGCAAGTCGGTGGCACACAGCTAAGTGTGCTGCCGCTAGGTAAGTAGGGGGTGGGGGTGAGGGTGTGGGTAGGGGTAAAGTGTGAAATGTTCAGGGGAGAAAAGACCAAAAGTTGTTTTTGGAAAAATCATTTTCGGTCTTTTTTCGCTCGAACATTTCCGCCACAGACTTCCAACCCCAATCCAAGCAGAACAATTTGCACTTCCTGTTGGCACTGGAAGCAAATAGGTCCATTTGATGAATCCCCCAAAGAGAGAAGATCTCCTCCAGAACTTCCTGACAGAGCTCTGATTCGTGGGAGGTTGAGGTCTGCCTGCTCAATGCTTCGGCTGCGACGTTCTCCCATCTGACCAGATAAGCCACCGCCAGGGAGACGCTGTTCTCCAGAACGCTGAACCACAGCCTCATTGCTTCTCTGCAGAGGGGCAAGGACCCCACTCCACCTCGTTTGATGAGGTAGTGCATGGCCACTGTGTTGTCCGTCAGGTTCAGCAGAGTCTTGTGTTTCAAAGAGAGGTGGAAAGTGAACAGGGCCAGCCTGATCGCTTTCAGCTCCAGCAAATTGATGTGTTCCCAAGACTCCACAGGAGGCCATAGTACGCTCACCATAAGATCTGACAAGGGAGCAGCCCAACGGTTCAGAGATGCGTCTGTGACCACATCACCTCGGGCCAAGGTTGTCAAAACAATGCACCTTTTAGCAAGTTGTCTCGCCCGGTCCGCCATGCTAGGTCTTGAGCGACCCAAAAGGTCTGACATATGGCCCAGGAACTGCAACCATTGACCATCCGGAAAATGTTTGCCACTTATCCCAAGGGCGGGAAAGCCCTGCCCAGGCAAGTGTGCAAGACTGCCCTGATAAAACAGAGAGACTGGGACGGCAGAAACAGAGACTTTTTGAAGTTCAGGGGAAAGCCCAAACTGTGCAAGAGTGTGCATATGAGGAGTAGATTTTCTGACACTGGCTCTAGTGAGTGAGGTTGGACGAGCCAGTTATCCAGGTAGGAAAAGACATGAATGCCCTCCCTCCTGAATTAAGCTACTACCACTGTCAGCAGTTTGGTGAAAACTGGGAGTGCTGATGAAAGACCAAATAGCAGAGCTTTGAATTGGTAATGGGTTTGGCCCACCACAAATCTCAGGTACTTCCTGTGCTTCAAATGAATCAGCACATGGAAGGAGTCGTCGTAAAGATCCAAGGAAACCAACTAGTCCTGGGGGGGGTTCTCAAGAGCCCGAAGCAGCATGGCAGCTCTGGCGTGAGCTTTGTGCACGACCGATATATCCTGGTATAATCCTGCGGTTCTAGTGCAGATAAAACCTCACAAACTTCAGTAGTGGAGTCCCTGACATTGCAGAGTGGCTGGGCGGAATTTGGTCCGAAATGGCTGTGGGGCAAGGCGGTGAAGCACGGTTTTATGTAGACCGGGCGACAGTCCTGTAAATCCTGAGGATGACTAGCTGAGCCAACAGCGCTGGCTGTAGAAGAGGGTGATATATAAAACCGAATTGATGGCGACTGGGGAGCGCAGGTCCACCCTACACGCCACAAACACTGGGGGAGCTACCCGGGGGCAGACAGGTGGTGCAACCTACACAGCAGCTGATTCCCTTGTGCCCACTGGGCCCCAGCCTCGTGTGTGATCAAGCTGCATGGCGCCGCCCCTGCATTGAGAAGTGGTAAGTGGAGTCTGATACCCGTGCAGCCGCAGCTGGAGGCCTTGGGAACCCAGCTCGGGCCGGACGGGAGAGAAACAATTGAGACAGGCAAGTGCGTAGCTCCAGCTAACAAAGCCAGGTCCTGAATCATCCTCCTGAAACCTGCCTCGCAGTCACTGGAGGGAGGGGGGCATGGCAGGCACTGTGGTCATAAGATTCACTAGATACAAATCCTTTCTGAGCTCCGAGAAAGAGATCCATGCTGAACCGGTAGCTGACCAAGTAGCGATGGCGCATCAGGCGAAAGGTGCTAATAGGTGAGCAGAACAGAGGAGGGAGGACCAGGGGTCGACCAGATCTGGGCCGCGTGGAACTGAGAAATCACTGATGAGGGGAGTCTAGGCCCTTGGAGGTGTTAAGGATTTCAATCAGGAAATACACCCGGGTCTCGCCTAGCATGTAATGCACAGGTGAAATACTTATTTATTGTGTCTATTGGTTCAATATTCTGAGTGATATACCACTCATATCACACCTGTCTCAAAATACCCCCAGGTCACACTGAACCAGGAATCAGGCTGGTTGGTAAAGGTAAATATTTATTTCTTATTTAAAATGCAAATCAAATATACATTTTAATATATATGGGGCAGCAATCATCAATGTGGTGACAAAACCATTCAGAAAGTAAGTAAGGCCATTAGATTCACTGGTTGCAATACAGAAGATAAAACACAGGGAAAAGAGCAGTTTTGGTTTGTGAAAAGATAGCACTTAGGTTAATATTTCCCCCTGCAAAGTTCTTAATTCACAAATGAGCAATTCTACACAGATGTAAGCGAGCAGCAGGTATTCAGGAATGAACAACAAAATACAGTGTTTGAATATAATCTTCCCTCCCCAAACAAGACAGAAATAAACTACAATATGAGCAACAGAACACACTTTAAATCAAAATGGGAGTGTAAAAATACTTTGAATGGGAAATGATACATGGAAAACGTTTGCAAAAATGTGAATTCGCGCCTAGTTTTCCCTATATGATTTTTAATAGAAATGGGTCAAATACACTGTTTCGCAATTTAGTTGTGTATCTAGCTACAAGTCTGAGGTTTAAGTGAGAGATGACATTAGGTTTCTAGCTATCAAATTGAAAAGTTATGCAAGTTTGAATGAGAGTTTTTTTTGAAAAAAATAGAACAGAGAAAAGCAGAAATTCGGTTTTAAAAATGACAGATTGGTTTTTATTAAAACTATATTAATGACTAAGAAAAAGAGAATGCCACCCGTGAATCTCCACAGTTACGCATGGCCGCTTCACATGGCGGATACTACGTTTTCTTTATGGGAATTACTTTATTTAATCCAAATCACTAATGTGTTATGGTCTTGTAAAACAAATGAGAGAAAATCAGCGCTAACCCTATGGATTACAAACAGGGTTGCAAGAATGGGTCTGACAAGGTTAAAGGTTCTTAAGTTAAAGAGAGGATAGGTTGAGAGATTGGGATAGGACAAGGCAAATATATTATGGGTTACTAGGATTCCTATTAATACGTACAGTCCACAGTAAATTCAGGTTGGACCGTCAGGTTTCTGGTCACCCGAATCGGTCTACAGGCAGCACCGCTGGCATGCTGCTGCAGTGAGATTTCTGTCTTTATCCCCCTTGACCATCTGTGGCAGGGTGTGCAGCCTTTTGTGGTTGTGACCCCAACGCAGTTTTGCAGCTTTTTGCGCGAACAGGGGTTAGCACATCCATTTTTAGCTCTTTTTTACCCCATTTGTAAATTGATGCAGGGAGGTAAATTGGCATGGGTCAAAATAACCCACATAGGGTGCATATGAGGACACCTGGAGAAGACCCGTGTGGATACCCCGTGAGACAAGATCGTCAAAGGGGATAAGAACCAACGTACCCTGACCTTTGAGGGTTCACACAACAGGGAAACGGTCTAAAGTGGTGGAGGAGCCCCCTGCACCATCTGGACGATCCTGAGGCCTGGTGGGGACCATGGAAGAAGCTTGAAATTCGATATGCTATGCTATTTTCAGCCAGACTGTGACCAATTTGCAGGGAAGGTACACTTTTTGTTTCACTAGCGGAGGTAGCATGTTCCTGGATAGACTCCCCCAAAAACGGACAAGGGCAGACAAGGGCAGACCCATCACCCCAGGTCATGATGAAAATTCTGCTGGATCATCACAAAATCCTACCTGATGGTGAACAGTATGGTGGGGATAACGATGGTCGTATATATGAGTGCAGTGTAAGAAACAGGAGGATGCTGGCTCAGGGGGTGGGGGGCACCCTGGGATCCATGTGGGGGTTGTTGCACGAGGAGGGTTTCTGCAATGTTTGTTCTTTCTTTTGTGAGAAGTCGGGCTGGGAGGAGGTGCGAGTGCCCCGAGTGTGTTTCACAAATGTTTGGTACGGAGTGTGAATGAGAAGATCCCGGGTTGGTTGGGGAAGTTGCCCGGCGGGGTGGAAGATACAGGGTGGAGGGGGAGGGTTAGGTATTGGGGGGTTTGTTCATGTTAGGTTGGTTGATGCCTGCAAGAGGCCTGAATAGTTGTTTTGCAGTTATAGCGGCTTTTAGCAAGAGCTGGTTTCGATATTTTAGACTTGTGCACAGGGTCAGCCTCTATGTTATGTGGCAAGTCCGGTGATCTAATGAGAAATTGTTGTGTTCGGATGGCACTGACTCAGAAAAGGTACTGTGGGACGTGCTAGAGGTCAGGGCCTGAGAAGTTTTAAGGTGAGTACTTGGAACATATGTGAGGACAACCGACACAATAAGGTCCATAAAATACTTCTGTGCTTGAGGCGGCATGACATTGGGGTTGCAATTGTTCAAGAAACTCACCTAATGCATTTCACAGAGGGTAAATGGGCATCATAATGGGGTGCAATCAAAGAAAAAAGGTAGGCAAAAGGTCCTGCTGCTCAGGCATGGGTGGTCCGTGGCACACACGCTTCACTAACAATTTTAGAAATTCTAAAAAATGTTTCTTTTAAATTTTATTGTCAATCATCTAAGTAATGGAATATCCTACTGTTATCCCTTTCTCCTCTCACCTCCATTGAACATGCGTGTGTCATCGCGGATATGTGAACCGTTTTTACTTTTTTGATTTGGATGCACAATGTTTTGTGACAATAATATGTGATAACATATATCATGCTATGTCCAATTCACAATTCTATGTATGGTGAACGTAATTGTTTCATGTTTTGGTCCTGTCAGCCTTGAGAACGACTTCAATGTCGAAACACGTGTTGGCTGACAGAATTTGTCAATAAACACTATATAATGTTCCTTTATTGAACGCTTGTGAATATATATAAAATGTGATAATCAGCCCAAGCAACTTTAACATTGTTAGGAGTTGCCCGAAATGCGAGTCATCACCCACAATCGGCATCACAATGGGGCTGCCATAGATATTACTCTTCCAATTCCTCTTTTGTGAGGGGGGTTGCTGTCCTCATAGACACATCTCTTAGATTCCGCCTGCATGAGGTGTGTAGGGATTGATAGGGTAGGGCACTTCTAGTCCTGGGATATATTGAGGGGGTTAGGGGTTCCCCACCTAATCCGTATTCTCTGAATATTGATGAACCAGAATTCAATGATTGGGTCTCTTCGCATCTCTCTCTGGCCTTGCATTCAGTGATCTTCTGAGGGCGAGGGGGATGATTTCAAAACGGTTTTGGATGGGGACATAGACTGCTCCATAGTAGGGATAAGACGGAAAACCAAGTCCTGTTGGAAAGTCCTCAACATCTGTGCCCTATATGATCTGATGAATATATGGAGAGTACATCATGCAATGGTGCAGGATTACACATTTCACTCTGGAGTACACCACACGGCCTCTCGCAGTGATATGCTTCTCGTATCCAACACATGACCCTGGGCATGGTAGGCTGTGAGATACTGCTGCGGACCATCTCAGACCACTCTCCGGTCACCTAAGAGTGTTATATGTCTGGGGAAGTGGGGGAGATACCAGCTGGCGATTTAAGACAGAATCATTCCAGCACCCGTTTTTTTCGGGAAGAGTTCCATACCGAAATAGGTGCACTGTCAAGTCCCCGAGCACACTGTGGGAGTCTTTCAAATGGTGTATACAAGTAGGTGGGTATCCTGATATTAATTAGGAAAGACCTGGAGATTAATGCGACCAAACTCAAGGCCCTGGAACAAACATTCCTTCGGACAGGTGATAGTAGCACGTTAGCCGATATTAGGAAAGAAGTGGATGAGTTTCAGGCCAATGAATTTAGGGAGGTGTAATTTCTGAGTTAGCCATGCCTTATTTGACAATATGGGGAGGGACAGAAGATGGGGGCATTTCTAGCTCGATTGTTGTCAGCGGAGAGGCAGAGAGCTTACATTGACTAGATATGGACGCCCGGGGGAATATGTGTTTGAGACGACTGATATAGGGAGGAAGTTCCATAAATTCTACAGTGGTTTATATTCTTCAAGAGTAGCCCTTACGGAGGTATAGATCCAGCAATACCTGGAGTAGATAGATTTATATTGCCTGTCCTCGTAGCAGAGGGAATTTCTAGATCGGGACTGTGCCCTTACAGAAATTACAGAGGTGATGAAGGTCTTACCCAGTTCTAAATGCCCGGGACCGGATGGGCTACCCTGGGAAGTTTACAAAACATATGGACACATTATCACTCTGCACTTCCTACTACGGCGAGAGATACTATGATAACAGTGTTACCCGAGGCCAGAAAACTGACAGAAGACTGCTCTTCGTATCGGCCTAAATCATGGATTAATGTAGATAACACGATTTTTGCCAAGCTTCTAGCTTAATAGGCTCACTCCCCTTCTGCAAAATCTCAAGTCGGGGTTCATCCCCGGGAGGAACACCTCGAAAAGGTTGAGGAGGATCTTCGGAAATTCTTAAGGTGCTGGAGCAGGATGAACCGGCCATTGCCGTATCATTGGATGCAGAAAAGGCTTTTCAAGCAGTTGAATAGCCATTCCTGTTCTGGATTCTCTGGAAAATTGGCATTGGCATTGGGTTCCAACGCTGTGTGTCGGTACTCTATGCATCCCCCATGGCAAGTGTGCTGACAAATGGGCAGCAGTCAGATTCCCTGATGTTGGGAAGAGGGACGCACCAGGGCTGCCCCTTCTCCATGCTCCTATTTGCCCTGGATATTGAACCGTTGGTGGCCTTGTTGCTGGAATCACACTTCCATAGAGGGATCCAATTATTTTCCCACAAACCCCTCATCTCGCTCTATGCAGACGTTATGGTATTATTCCTGAAAAAGCAGAGGACAAACTTGAACCCGGTAATGAGACAAAATATATGCTTCAGGGTACTATCGGGACCTAAAATGAACTATACTAAGTCAGTTATTTACCCCCGGCTGCCAGAATAGAGCCGGTTGAAGATTTTTCGGGAAAGGTTCATCCAGTCTTTTTTTTCCAGGTAACATCACTGGATACTCAGAGTGCTGACCCAACCCTACTCGAGCGGAGGATTGTCCCAAAGGATATTATTGGGCGTCACAATTTTTTCTCGTATTAGTATAAAATGAGACCTTGTAGGCCTCACGTGCAGATCGAGAGGGCAATAGCGGCGCCAGACTTTCTCCGGTCAGTGAATCTGGGGGACAAAGGACATCAAAGGGTGGGGATGGGGATAGTGGCCAGCACTTCTGAAGCCTGGAGGAGGATAGCGCCAGAACTGGGAATCACACAACTATATTGCCCAATGCTCCAGAAGGAGGGGGTCCGAATAGAGAGGGGTGGCCAGTTGACTTTGGTCTGGTGGATGTTGGAGAAAAGGAAGGCAATCCCTGTAGGCCCCAAAGATCAGACGTGGGCTCCGGCCACTCCCTGCTGAACAATGATAGCCTTCTCCCCACCAATGATGGGTTCTTGAGTCCGTCACTGAGGTTTGGTGCCCTGGGGAGCTGAGGAGACAGTGGCTGCTGCAATACCTCCTCGCTGTGAACCTCTCCCTCTGCCCTTCGGGAAGCATATGTCATGGCCCCTTCCTGGGGCAGGTTGTCCACGGTCCCTCAGGGCGAATGCGGGAAAGGGGCAAAAACCCCTAACCAGTAATGAGGATTTCATGGTGGGTTGCTGGACTGAGAGCCCCAAGGACTGGGCAGTCGCCTTAGATAACTGGAGTTTCTGGAGGGCGTTGTCAGCTTTAGCTCCAAATAAGTTCTGTCTGTCAAAGGGTATATATAACAGCCTCGACTGGACGTCGGCCGCAAACCCAGATGTCCTTAGCCATGAATGGTGCCTGACAACTGTGCTAGTAGCCATTGACAAGCCCTCGTAGTTCGCCATGTCCAGGCCAGATTGCAGAATTTGTCATGCCGCCTTCTTGCCGCCCAAGACCAGGGACAGAAACCCATTCCTCTACTCACCCTCTGGGACATGCTCGGCCGCATTGGATACTGCCAACCAGAAGACAAAGGAGAACTTCACCGTGGCATAAGAGGCATTCATGGCTCGCAATGCTAGATTGCCTTACGCAAAAACCTTCTTGCCCCATGCTTCCAGTCTTTTGCTTTCCCTGTCCGGTGGAACGGATGGAAAAGGGGAGGTCTTCAGGCTTGCCATTGCGGCCTGTACCACCAGGCTTGGACAGAGAGGAAAGCAGGGTTCGATGGTGCAGGATGGTGATTCTTCGCAGGATCCCTGTCCACTGAGACAACAGAAGTAGGTTTCTCCAACACTTCCAACATTGGTGCTTCCACTGCCACATTGGGGCATCATCCAGAATGTTGCAAAGTTCATAGTGCACTCTGGACCTGAACAGCACAGCGAGACCCAGTGTATCAGCCACTTTTACCATCAGATGCTGAAAAGCGGCCTGAGGTTTTCCTGGTGTTGGTGCTGGCAGAATGTCCATCTCCGGGCAAGTGTCTAGACGGCTGGCCAAATGCCAACCCCAGCATGTTGCCACTCCCATTGAACTCCTCTGGGAAGTCCCTCTCTTCCCTAGAATTCATGGGCTCAAACCCACTGTGCCGCAGAGCCCACAGCATCAATCAGCACCAATGACATTGAACACGACGCAGCAGCCAGTGCTGTGGACAGAACTTGTCGGAACTGAACAATCTCGCTCTGCTTGGACCAGGCCTGAGTCCCTAAGAGTGCGAGAGTGGTCACCTGAGAGTACCCTGCCAGTCACAGAAGACGCAGTGGGACCCATCAGCATTTTCATGAATCAAGGCCAAGTAGACAAGTGATGTACTTTTGAAAGTTGCGAGCAAAGGGCACAGCATAGAACACGTGACCACAGCATAGAACACGTGACCACAGCATAGAACACATGACCACACCATAGAACACGTTACCTGGGTATCTGAACATTTTCCCAAGGGCGAAAAAGAGGAGGACATTTTTGAAATTCCGGCTCCATCTGTTTCAGACAAAAGCGGCAAGGAAGTTGAGAATAAAAGGGGGCTCTCTGCTGAAGGTGCGTGTGGGTTCTGTGAGAAAGAAAATGAGACTCTAAAGCATTTGGTGTTATATTGCACGAAATGATGTGACCTAAGAACTACTCATATGGGCAGGGTACTCGCAAAGTGTGAGACTGCTGGAAGTATTTGGCAGAAGGCTCTGACAAAGAATTGACTTATGCCTCACTCTTTTACCTGGAGAAATTAGAAATGTATCCGACGAGAGAAAAGGGCTGATGTGAATAGCACTATCCTTCCCGGATAAAGTCATGTGTTTGTACGCGCTGTGTACAGTTTTGATTAGAAGGTGATGTGCCTTTTTTTAAATTCTTTTTGTTCTCTCTTTTTGATCGAGGATTGTTCTTAATTGTGTCATTTTTTGACATGATTGGTACATTTTAAAGGTTTGTAATGAACCGTATAAAATACAAAAAAACAAAAAATAAATAAAAGAAAGTTGCGATTCCCCCCCTTGATGCAATATTTTATCACCCAGAATACTGGATGAAGTGGTTTCCAAACTAAATATTAATTAGCATGAGAGAAAACCATCCTTTTCCCCCAAACCTACCCCCCACAATGGAAACTGAATTCCTCCCGAAGAACGTACAATACAAAGGGAACAAGGGATTCCAAATGTGACATCTTGTTGTGTCAGAAGACTGTCTCATCAGGTCCAGTCTCGGCAACAGCACTGATAACAACCGCACAGATTGTACAGTTTGACATTCTTTTTTTATTGGATGTTGGCCAAGAGATTGACTTGACTGTTCTTTGCAGGCTTGCAAATAAAAACATATTTGGGGCACTGGGAAATGTATAAATGGTTTGCCATTACTCACATAAGCAGGTAAAGATTGTTTTTGTTGTCATAAAGTTGTACCCCACTTCTCATTTAGTAAATAATCACAATGTTGAAAAATAAACATATGTAGCACCCAGTGGCCGATGTCATGGTGTGGCGGCCATCTCAGCCAATCAAGAAGCTCGGAACATGGTCTGCAAATGTATAAGTCTCCTCTGTGAAGGGTGTAGTGAGCTAAAACATGGTTGTAGACACGGCAGAGTGGATGAAATTCCATAGAACAGGGTATTTCACCCATGTTCGTTCTCAGTAGAGGGACTCCCATACTCTTTCGGAACAAGGTCTCCCCGATCCTTGCCTACTCGGAAGCCGGAGGCTGCCATCTTCTCCAATGGGAATTCAGGTAAGTGCACCTGCGCATCACTTCCCCACTTGCCTCGCCCCCAATTTCCACATCCCTCAGCCACCTCCACCCTGGCTCCACCCTTAGCTTGTGTTACCTGGTCCCTCGCTGGTGACGGGCACACTGTGTGTAATTCCCTTCTCCCTAATCCATGGCAGCCATGGTTAGACCTTTTTTCAAGTTAAGAAACGGCAAACATGCCATTTCTCAACTTGAAAAAAAACCTCCCAGAGTTGTTCTAATGGCTGAGGCTGACGGAGGCAGGCGGTGACGAGTGCACTTCTGCATGATTCTGTGCCTGTGTGCGTATTCCCAGTGTGGCTTGTTGGCTAGCAGCTGGTGTGGTATCCTGCTGCTGTGTTCTGAGACGGAGGTCCTTCTCCAGGGTAGGGGAGCTTACTGTGGAGATCATTGGGGCATCACTGACTGCCCGTGGTGATAAGCATAACGTTTTAGCTTTCCCTTTGGCGCTCCTGATAGTCGGGGCGCAGGAACCTGGTATGCGCGACAGCTTGATCAGGTTCCATGTGTTAATAGCCCCGCAAAAATATCACGATACAAAAATATCGCCATATTTTTGCAGCGATATTGACCCATGGACCCTGAGGGGGACACCCCCGCAACCCCTGCATTATTTTAAAATGTGCGGGGGACACCCCCACAACCCCCGCCCCCACAAATTATCCCCCCCAAAAATATTGGCTATGGCGAGACAAACGGCCATATGTACAGCTATATTTTTGGTGGGGATATTTTGTAGGTCTGCTCTAATGCAGCACTCGCTGTTTCAGTATTCTGGGTCCGATTTCTTTAGTAAGCAAGCGGCAACCTAATCTGTGCACTTATATTTCTGAAATGCCTACCACAAGAACCAACATAAAAAAACTGGCAAAATATTAATTTTACCAAAAGCGAGCTGTACTGATGATTTGTCTAATACTACCATCACTGCAGCCAATGTTGGTAAAGTGTGTATTACTTCCTCCCCCTCAGCATCCTCCCCCCTCAATGCCTCTTTGTAAGGCCCACCGACCAGAAATTCTTGCTTGCCTGAGGTTTTGGCACTGAGTGCAAGTAAGAAGCAGAGACAGCGGGAAGCGGGATTATTCTCGTCTCCCAATAAGGGTGACACTGGCTGTTTGCAGGATCCTGATGCTGGTCGACCCCATTTAGGGATGACTTCTGACATAGAACAGAGGATGGATCTCTCTTGGAAAACCCTTCATGAAGGATGCGCCCAAGTGTTTGATACGACTGAGTCTTCTCTGATCACTGTTAAAGAATTATCCAATAACTCTTCTATATTGGGAAATGTGTCCGTGGAGTTTCCCTGAGCAGGTATCCTCAGAGTCATCAGAGGCTAAATCGGAACAACCTGGGCAATTTGACCCGAGTAGTCCAACTCAATGGTTGCCTATTAGAGGATAGGTAATTCAAGAGTTTAACTCATGTAAAAACTTTACAGCCTTTTGCTCCTGGATAAATGTGATGGATAATCTGGACGCACAATTTCATCCGGGGCAAGTAGCTAAAGCATCTCATCGGATAGCAGACAGGAGAGAAAAGAGAGACCAGATATCGCAAATTATTATTGGATCCTGGGAGATAAACCAAGCTATTATGGACGGCAAGAGTATGAATATGATGGACAACTCCTGCTAGACAAATGTAGAGCTGGAGGTAATAAAACAGTCAGGGGAGATTAAATGCATGAAACAGAGTGGGTGCGCACCTTATGAGCAGACGTGGGTCTCAGCTATGTCTGGCCTGAGTGGGTCGCATGCTCAATCCTCTCTGTTTACTGAAGGAAATGATGGAGTCGTTATTCAACCTTCTCCAATATCAGCCCAACATGATATCCTTGACACAAAACATTCTCTCCCCAGAAACTTGCGTATTGGCAAAACCGTCATGCCTCCGATGGTCTACAAGTCCCTTAAGAACTCTGTCATGGACCACGGAAACTTTATTATCACCAATGTGAAGCCCCCAAGGGTCATGAACCTAAGGACATCTTGAGGAACAAAGTTCTGGCCTGGTTGCGGCAAAAGACTGGCCCCGGGATAGTAAGAATGTCAGACTTGAAAATCATTCGTAGAATCAAGATTGATCACTGATGCACCGAGAAGGACTGAGACCGTACTCTGGTTGGGTGTGGCAAAAGTAGCCTCCCATCTTTTTTGCCCATATATAATGACATTGCACGTGTTTCCTCGGATCTCAAATTGGTTATGGACTTTTCCGTCATTACCTGTTCCAAAGCCTCCTGAATTTAGGACTTGTTTCTGATTATGGTGTTTTTACTTTTGAAAAGGGTAGGGGTTGATAGTAGCTCCCGGGCAGCGCTACCTTGTCACTCGAACTAGAGTTATTTATGTAGTACTTTTTAGAAAGATACAGAGAGCTGCTCATGGGGGCAGGGGAAATAAGTGAACATACGTAGATTATATTTCCCCATTGTAGGCGCTTCTCACAAAGTTAAGGTGGTATTCTGTACTATCTCATTTTCCACATTCTTTCTCATAATCATAGATTCAAATTTGTATTTACAGTCATGTCAATTTGTGAGGTTATTAGGTTCAGTGACTCTCTTTTCTCATCTGCCTGTTTGGCTATTCTTGTTAGCCTGATGTGTTTTTACTTTTGATTTGCCCAATTGTATTATCGAGATTATATTCTGACTGCCTTTGTTTATCTTTTTTTCTACTGTTTGTTTATTCTTATTTGTTTGTGAGTTTCTGTTTTCTGTAGCGCTTTGAGGCCTAAGGGTGACTAGCGCTTTAACATACTGTGATTCTAATCGGAATAATCCCCTCAATGGGGGGGAAGGAGAGGGTCGTGGCATTACCGGGTTCAGGTAATTCTCAGGGCTATCGTTATGTAATTTACACCCTGTGGAAGTACCTAACCCCTATAATTACCCCATCTCTGGGTTTATTGCTTAAATGTGCTTCTATTGGTTCAAATGTTTAAAATTAGAGTGTTACGTTTTCTTACTAACATGCATGTAGCTATATGCAGACTAGCTTTTAAGTTTCAATCTGTGTTTCAATTTTAAGACATTGCTACTGTTCTTCTGTGGTGTAAAGAACAGTTTAAGTTTTCAGAAATCAAAGTAGAGCAATTGCGGAGAGGGTAGAACCCACTTCCAGGACTCTCCCTTTCAAAGTCATGCGTCCAAACCCTCACAATACCAATGCTCTTAATACAATGCATGTACAAGAATGCATGAACCTGTATGAACTATGTATGCCAGTAAGCACCGGGTGCCATCTTGGGAGTTGCATTCAGTTGCTGTGCTTAAGGACAGTAGAAAAGTGCAACATTTATTGGTATAACAAAATCTTTGGACATTGGGCCTCATTACAAGTTTGACGGTAGCCTTGCCGGTAAAACCGGCAGGCTGCCGCCAAACTTGCAATTTTTTTCCGGCACCCGCGAATAGCCAATTACCGGGTCATTGTGACCCAGCCGGGCCCGGTAATTGCTCATTCGCGGGTGCCAGAATGCATTACTCCTCATTCCCATTACGGCCGTAATGGCAACCCCCAGCAGAACTCGTAGTTTGCCGGTCCGTAGTTTGCGGACTGGCAAGCTTGTTATGACCCCCATTGACAGTGTGATTTGTGTCTAGAGCCACATTATAAAGAAAGTGGAGTTCTAGTGGAAGTTTTCACTCAGTTGTACGTACGACAGTGAAAGACAAATGTTCAACAGATGGCACGCCAAAATGCAGGATTTTGTTATTTAAGTCACCCGAAATTCCTAATTTCCATGACAAGTACTGCAAAATTCCACTTTCCTGTTTAGGTTGAACATATCTTTAAAAAATGATTAATTTCCCAAATATATTATTTTATTTACAAAATATTTCAATACGCTTATTTCAGGATATTTTTTTATAAACTTAATCGATGGATTGCACGTTTTGTTTAGTCAGGTAAGATTAGGATGCCCAGAAGACTGAACATGGGAGTGATAATACACAGTCAATCAAAATGGACGGTAGCCCTTAAATGTGGCAGTAACGGTTTTACCGCTGCATTTAAGGGTCCGCCCAATCCTGAGTCTCACGTGTTTACCCCCATCTCAGAGCTGGGGTTAAACACGCTGGAAAAATGCTAATTTTGGGAAGAGGAATGCACCAGGGCTGCCCCTTCTCTCTGCTCCTATTTGCCCTGGCTATTGAACCATTGGTGGCTTTAATGCAGGAATCTCACTTAAATAGAGCGATGCAATTATTTTCCCACATACCCATCATCTTGCTCTATCCAGATATTATGGTATTACTCCTGAAAAAGCAGAGGACACACTTGAACCCGGTAATGAGACAAATGATTCGCTTCAGGGATCTATCAAGGCCCAACATTAACTATACTAAGTCAGTTATTTACCCCCGCAGTATGACCGTGCAGAGATTACACGATAATTCCCCATTGGGTCCAATGGACGCAATGGGGAATGGGGACTAGCAGGTAGCGCCCAACACGTGATCTGGTGGTAATACTGCCGGACGGGTGGGCGCTAACGCTAATAAAGTTGGGGCGGTATCCCACCTGATGCAGTATGACCAATAGCAGGGAGCCATTCACCTGGTCTCACTTTTTGTTGAACCAGAAGCTATTTCAAAGGCTTGTCAGAAAACACCTTTAAAGCTAAACCAGCTGAACAGGAGAAGGGAGTCATTCTCCTGGTGACCTTCTGTTGTTTAGAGTATCTTTCATTAGTGGCAGGGTCAGATTAGGAGCTTTTCAACAGAATATGGGCACTTTAGTTTCCAACCACCCTGACGAAGAGCACCCAGGTAAGAATTCAGTTAGGTAGGGCAAACACTTTAGTTGTAGGAAGAGAAAGGTCCTTTTCGTTAAATAAAATGAAATGCCACCCCTTTGTCCGACTCCTTCTTCTGACTTACCACAATGCTCCCAACCTTTCCGTTCCCAGTATGGTCAAAGTGTGGAAATCCTCAGCAGGGAGGTGCGGATCCTCAGGGCAGGCCAGGACATGAGAAGCCAGCAACATCACTCCTCACGAGGGCACTTCAGGGTGGAATGGCAGGCAGAAAAAGAAAGTTTCCCGATTGTGAGGACTATTTAATACCATATCATTCCAGCTCCCAGAAACCCTCCACAGGACTGGAAAGCTCCATTTACTTCCGGTGTCGACCATAGTTGAATGCAGGGGATTATGTCTTCATCGGAGATGGTGGCATGATCCTCATTCCTTCTCTTAGCCCTTGCATGGCCACAGGACTGAAGGGCATGACCCTATGGACGACTCTGGCACTCTTCAGAAGGTTGAATTCCATTCTAAGGTCTTGGAACCTCAAGGTGACTTGCAATATACATTTTACGCCTGATGGAGGGGATTGTATTCCTTATAATAGGAGTTTATACACTCATTCCATTCAATACTTGGGGCCTCTTTGCAAGGTCAGCAATAGTGGTAAAAACACTCTGGAGCTCATGTTCCTGAAAAGTGTAATTTGACGGTGGGGAGCTGTTACGTGTTGACATACATAGGTTGCTCCCTGCTGCCAAATTTGCATCATTTGCACAGTGGAGTGCAAAAGTGCATGCCAAAAGGCAGCCCACATACGTGTATACCACCTTTTGCTCTGCCCTTTTGCACCCCACTGTGCAAAGTGAGTGCATATTCCCTGGCATGCTTGCATGTCGGGCAGTGTTTACTTTTAATTGTGAGTACCGCTTCAAGAGGACGTTCACAATTACAATGAAACCCTACCCGACATGCTCGCATGTCTAGTAGGGTTTCATTGTTATTGTAAACGCTGCCTGCCATGCGAGTATGGCAGGAAGCGTTTACAATGGATCTCTATGGGATCTGCCTGCTTTATGCTGCTGCCATATGGATCTCCAGCATTTACACTGGCATGAAAATCCATGCTGGAGCAAATGCTGGAGCATTTGTAGGGCTTAGAGCAGAGGCGTTTTTATGGGAGGGCAAAAGGGGCACTTGCCCAGGGCCCCCGCCTTGGAGGGGGCCCCACAAGGCTGCCTGATCTAAAGAAGTAAGATTCCTTTGTTCACCAGACTTAAATAGCACACATCAGGTTATTGTATTGCACGGTGCTGAGGCTATAAACCTATTGCCTGTGTGTTTTGGCAAGTTAATGTTAATGTTAAAGGATATTTGTACCGCATACTATCACCACCGGAGTGGTCCCCTGGCGCTCTGGCAGAGGGAGAGGGGGTGGGGGTGAGTTAGTGGGAATAAGCTGGAAAAGTGCAAGAGAGCAGTGATGTGCTGTTGGCAGCCTCAGCCCGGTGGGTCGGTTGGCTGTGCTTGGGGTGTTTTACGGTCGGTAGTTGTCGTGTGCTGTTGTGCAAGTCTATGTGCGGTCTGTTTTGTTATTGCATTGTAGTGAAGATTGTGCGGATTGCTGCGTTTTAGGCTTGTGGTTGTGTTTGGTTAGAGTTTGAGAGGTGTATGCAAGTACATTCTGCCTCAATCAGTTCACCATGTAATGCTTTCTGTGTTCACTGTGGTACATATAGTTTGTGTGCTCCTTGCTGCACAACTCCTTTAGCATTCTTTCCTTCCTGTGGGAATTATGTTGATCATGTGCCATAGCCAAATTTGAAATGCATATTGGTACATTGAGTGCCACAATGGTTCAGAAGTTAGCTCAATGTGTTAAGCACTCTGCAGAGATATGTGTTCCTATGCAAGATTAGAATAGCACGTTCCTGTAAGGCTGGCTGAACCTTTCCTATGTCTGAAGTTTATAAACCTGCCTCCGTATGTACTTGGTCTTGCAGCACAACAAGTGCTATTATTAGCAATGTACCTGCACCAGATAGGGGTTGCTATAAAAACGAACATGCCATCCTTATGGTGAAGGTCTAGAAATTGGTTTGTTCAGATGGGGTGTTTTAAAACCTAGGCAATCGCCTCCAACGATGAGCATAAACTGTTAGTCCAAGAGATGAATACGTATCCGAATTTGGAACCAAAGCATTCATGCTTGTATCCTGGTTTTGCCAGCAGACAATGCAGTGATCCTGGTCAATCATCTAATATCTCGTACATTAATGTACGGTCTTCTGTGAAGTTTGCCTCCTTGCATGCTGGTGGCACCGTTTAGCCAATTACTTCATCTTTCTTCTTATGTAGGCCATTTGTTATTCTTGATCACTTAATTCCTTTGGTTTGGTGGAGGGGGCCCCAAAGATGTCCGTGCCCAGGGCCCCAAAAGTGCTTAAGATGCCCTGGCTGAGAGGAAGGCGGTGGAGGAAACGCAAGTTGCGTTCCGGCCCTCCTCTCCGCCACAGAAATACAAGAAAATGTGGATAACGTTAATCTAAGCCGTAACAGCCTTATGTAAAACTTTTATGCATAAAGTTACGACCCCATTCAAAATGAGCACCTCTGTGATAATGTTACCACCTCTTTCACCACTGCGCCAGATTATTGGTTTCGAACCTCACATGAGTGGAGGTATTCATTCTACCAAAACTGGTGGCTATGGTGGCAGAAGTATTACCAGTTGCGGTAATACCACCTTTCCCCAACGAAGTCCAGTGGTACTTCTAAACCGGAAGTAGCCATTATCCCTAAACATGCGTAATGTTTTTTTTTACATCCAGCTGTGAGTTTTGGGGTACTACCACTGCTAATACTACCAGACTCGTTGTGATGCGCTTGGTCTTGTACTCATGCTGATGTCAAACAACCTTCTATTGTTCAAATGTAACGAAGACATGTAGAATCTTTTAAGTGTTGGCAAAAAAAACGAAGTGCGTAATGCGTTGCAAACATGTGAGTATATTTAAGAAAATGTCTAAAAAAAACCTGTAAACCTACTGCCACAAATGACTCCTTAGATAACGGTTGTGAATTGTCACAGGCATCTCTGATAAAAAGAAGCTTAAATGTTGAGCAAGCATTTAATGTATTATACTAATGAATGGCCGCTGACCAGGGCTGGAATAGCCTTGTAGCCAAGGTTATAGGCCTGAGGGCTAAGCGCCATTACGGATCACCACCACATGCACATACAAGGGTGATCGTGGTGGGTTCACAGCATGATCCGGTGTAGGAATACCCAGGTTGCATTGCCTTACACGCACCCGGAAGTGAATGAAACACATCCTTTCAGACCTATTTTCCTTCATTGTGACAAGGGGCTGTGATTGAAAACAAGGTTCACCTCAGGAATTGGAAGCCTGCGGTTAAATTCATAATTGAATCTTAGCTAAATGAGATGTATATTCTTGCAGTGAATGATTTATCGTTTGTGGTCAAAACTACTAGTCGCATAGTGAAGTAACTCAGCAAACTGGCCTACATTGGCCAAAAAAGTGACCCACTTTGACCCAAAAAACGGCCTCACACAAGCTATTGCATTTTTGGTTCAGGAATTGCCCCATTGCCGATTAGGCCAGTCCGCACTTCCCGGCTCTCACGCCTGATATTGTTTGCCAGTTGGAACATGGGCCAGGATCTCCCTCACACACCCGGCTTTGAGAAGAAGGTCCCTGGAAGGAGGTTCCTCCTGGCCCTCCTCCAAAACCAACACCTTTGTGGTCTACATTCGGTACCTCACTAGTCAAGCATTATGCCCCCCACGAGTTTGGTAACCGGAACAAGCAGCGAGCAAAGGAAACCTCCAATATCCTCAAGGGGGAATGCTGCCATGTAAACGGCAGGGACCACCCCAGCAGCACGTGGCCTTTGTAGAGCCAAACAAAAACAACAGGGCAGGTGCAACGTGTTGTAGTTTTATCATTTCCCTAGGAAGTGCTATTTGTGTTAAACAACCACTGGTACGTATTCTCTGTACTACTCTGTATGCCTTCAAGACAGGTACTTAATCAAATATAAATAATAATAATACAATTAAATGCAATGAAAAAATACAAATGCCTTCGATTTCCACAGCTTTCCTCAACCAAATCTTGGGACTACTACAACATTGATAGAGGAGACTTTCAAACAATGTTATATCTAAAACATGAGTGTAAACCATAATTTTGATCAAAAAAAATAATCCATGTAAAACCAATAGGATTGAGCAATGTCGTTCCTCTGGAAACATACGTTGCACATTTGCTTGTTCTTGCTGTAGTCACGCCATAAAAGAGCACACTGTGTGATTACGGGTATATAAATTCTGCCTGACTTTCCAGTAGATTCATTGTTGTCATTTCAGACGAGGACGACATGTACCTTATGAGATAAGAACACGAAGAAAAAGCCTGACGGGGGCACATCCTTAGAGATGAACTATTCGGTTTACTTTTCATACATAAGTTGCCATGAACCGTTGCAAAATGGCTTTCCCGTATTTAGGCAGGCCTTCACATTATCAAGAGGTCTGGCATTTTTGATGCAAGGTGTATCCTTATTTGGCACGCCACAGCCTCATATGCCCAGGTAAGGCTTTCCGTAACCAGCTGCTGCTATCATATGTTATGTTATGTTATGTTATTTGGCATTTATATAGCGCCTTATGTATCATTGGTATGATCTCAAAGCTTGATGCACTCTCATATTCCAAGCTACTGCCATCAGTTGCCCGGGTATATCTTCACATTCTCAGATACAGCCTCACATGCACAGCCTTACATTGGCTGCACTCATATACCACGTGATATCCAGCAACAGGCATCCTATGACCAGGTGCTGGCATCTTATGCCAGGCACAGTCTCCCAAACTCAGATAGTGCCATAATATACCCAGTTGCACCCTCATACCATGGCACAGCCATCATATGGGGAGTGGGCATGGCTTGCACAACTAGTCATGTAAGGTGGGAATACTTCGCACTTGAAGGACCTGGGGATTGTAAAGTATCGCTATAAGATCCACTCAGAGGGTGAGTGTCCATCTATTTATTTATTCATTGGTTTATTTGTTTACTCGGCTACAGCACTCAGATCGTATGTTAGACTAAGCACCGCTCTTTGCACATGGAGTGAATGCAGGGGGTAGACATGGTTGTTTGTGCAGCTAACTCATTTTTTCCCTCCAACCACGCACCTTTGTAACGTAGGCGAAGGGACAGCCTCACTCCCACACACCTCTACACACACATATAACAAAAACACTATTGCACAAGACCTCTGCTGTGAGTATGAAGCTACCTTTCACGACAAACGATTTGAACTGGAGCTACTCACATAATTTCTATCCACTTAAACACAACCCCAGCATAGATCATAGTATACCGCCTTTTCCACCCATTCACTTGTCATTCAGACATGGGTGACTGGAGGGCGCTGTTGCGCACGACGGAGATGGCCGCCTGAGGGGAGAGCTCTGGCCCATAACATATCCTATTATAAAATTAATCCTGTTCGGGGCCACCTACACGCCAATAAACATCTGCAATCGGCGGTGGAGAGCCTGCAGCATAACTCCACCGATTTCCATGTAGAAACGCCGGTTCAATCCTGAGATATCGGTCTGCAAACTTACACCGGGAACACGGCGGCGGCGTATCCGGACCACGGCTCCAGGAGAAATCGCGCGACAGCCAGAGGTGCTGGCTCGTGTGCAGGCCGGAAAGGGGAGGGGCTGTGCTCCGTGCCTTTCTGAGTTGCCGGTGAATATATCCTGTTGGCCCTCGGACCTCCTCCTGAGTATACACCGTACGCCTGGCCCGGACGGAACATTGCTCTTCTCAACAGGGGTACCGACCCGCTCCCTGTGCCGTTGCTGTCCCGCGGATTGATCCTTGACTGACCACCGGGTCGGACCTTATCAACGGCAGCGGGCTGGCTGCATTCGCTCGCTGGGGCCTGCTGATAACATCATAAGGTGGGTGCCCTGTCGTGGTCCCTCCCGGGTCACCCTGGTGTTTTTCTCTTATATACCCATAAGCCGTGTACGCCACACTCCTAAGTGCCAACGATCGCTAACCACTACCTACCACTGGGCGCAGGAACGTGGGTAGATGCCACGCAACCCAACAGATTTAACACATGGGCCGCAGCGAGAAAAAAAGTATAGGCTCAAAGAAAACTGGTCCGATGGACTCCTTTGCCAGCTCCCAGCCGCTTGGGCCTGCCGAGACACCCGCTGAGCCCTCGGGCAGCCAGCCGGAGTCTCCAATGGATGTGAGAGTGGACGAACTACTATCGATGGTCCAAAGTGGATTCCTGGCGGTGAACAGCAAACTGGACGACATAGGGGCCAGGATCAGCTCTCTGAAGGCAAGGGTTGATAAGGAAAGTGCATGCACTACGGAGGCGGAGAACAGGATTGAAGTTAATGAGGACTCGATAGCACAACATAGCCACGATATCGCCCAGTTGAAGGGAGACCTGCAGACAACCCTGAACAAGTGCGGGGACTTGGAATCTTGCTCGAGGAGAAACAATATCCGCCTGATCCGAGTAGCCGAATCCTTTGGTAAGGGCTCCATGGAGCGCCAGGTGGAAAACCTCCTGAAATCCCTCCTGGGCCCCGATGCTTTCTCCGAACATTTTCTCGTGGAGCGGGCCCATCACACCCTGGCCCCCCCTCCTAAGCCTGGAGCACCGCCCTGCACAATCATTGCCCGACTCCTGAATTATAGAGATAGAGATGCTATCTTGAGGCTGTCCAGAGAAAAAGGATCCCTGCATTATGAAGAAAGCAGGATACACATATATTCGGACTTTTCGACCAATGTGCAAACACTGAGAAGATCCTACGAACCGGTCATGATACAGCTGAGAATACGCCAGATCCCATATGCGCTTGTCTTCCGGCTAAAATGCGCATCCAACACGGAGGCCGCGCACACTTTTTTGACAATCCTATGTAGGTCATGATGTATGTCGAGGCCTCAATCCCCCCTCCCCCGGGGAGCCGGGAAGCTAACCGTAACCTGCCGCCTCGGCGGGTGCCGGAACCGGAGGACCATGCTGGCTGAAGGGACTTGCTCTACACTGCCTTACCATAAGTTCAATAACCCGTCGACGGCGAGGTGGCCCTATCCACCATATATTGTTGTAGGGCCTTGAGCCCCCCCACATGGTGATCGGTCACGCGAGTACAGCTCACTCCCCCAGGAGACTTCCCAAGTTATGGTTGATGGGATACATCATCGGGTTGGGGTTGATGATGCGGGTGGGGGTTGGAAGAGGAAATGGATAAGAGTTTGTCCTGATGTTCTGCCAGGCATGGTTGGGGATGTTATAAAGTTAAAATCAGGGGACTGTTCTTCAGCGAGACTCTTCCAATACTTGAGACAGTGGCGCCATACTTGGCAAATACCCCCTTTGATAGGCAACTATGGCGCAGGCTAAGGGTGGATTGAACATTCGACTACTTTCTTGGAACATTCGGGGTCTCAACAACCTAGTCAAGGCAAGGAAAATTGCTGCATACATTATACGCCATGATCTCCACATCCTTTTGATACAGGAGACGCATGCGATGGGGAGTATCAACAACAAATTCCATCCACGATGGGACCCTCATAGGTACTTCACAGAGTATTCAACACAATCCAGGGGAGTCCTGACGCTTATACACCCCAAGCTGTGCTTCAGGTATCTTTCTAGTAAGATAGACCCCCTGGGTAGATACGTGTTAGTATGGGGGGAGGTGGCGGGACGGCAAATCCTATTGATTAATACATATGGTCATAATATTGACGACCCGCTATTTTATCGCGCAATCCTTGATATGATGTCCACATTGGCAGAAGCGCAAATAATATGGGGCGGGGATTTTAATATGATTCTTGATCACACCCTGGACCACTCATCTACCTCCCCCAGGGCCCCGTCCAAAGCGTCTCTTGCCGTTAAACACATGATTGAACAGACCCACATAATTGACGCATGGCGCACGTTGTATCCACTTGAGAAGAAATTCACTTTCTACTCATCTGTTCATGACTCCCACTCCCGTATAGATTATTGGCTTATTAGCTCGTACCTCTCCGTCGCGATCGGTGACTGTGCAATACACCCCCGCATGCTCTCAGACCACTCGCCGATAACACTGGACATCAGCCTGGGCGACTCCCCACCTCCGGCTAAAAGGTGGAGAATGCCCTCTGCAATCCTTAGAGACCCCAATATTTGTGAGGCATTACATACTGAAATCGAGGAGTTTCTGGAGCTGAACGAGGGTCTGTGAGCACCTATGCTACCCTGTGGGAGGCATTCAAGGTTTGGGTCCGGGGTACTATACTGGGTAAATCCACAGGTATGCTGAGAGCGGTGAGGAGGGAACTGGGTGTGGCTGAAGCCGCAATAGATACATTGCAGACGGAATATAGCGCCACATTGAACAAGGAAACCCTATCTAAGACACACGCTTCCCTCAAGGAATTTAATGAACTAGCCAATAGTTAAGTCTTGTACATGGCTGCCCCGGCTAAGGCCCGCAGATACGTGGAGAGCAATAAGGCGGGGAGATTTCTGGCCAACATGCTTAAAACAGACAGGCACCTTAATCCAATCGCTAGCATCCAGAATCCGGCTGGGGTCACGGTCAATAAATAATGCGATATCAACACTACTTTTGCTGATTTTTACTCCGCTTTATACTCTGATCATGATGTCAAAACCAGGGAAGACACGTTCAGATACCTGGACTCCCTTGATCTCCCAACACTCACTCAAACGACGCGAAACATTTTAGATCAACCCGTGACTATTGAAGAAGTAAACAAGGCCATTAAATCTTTATCTGGTGGAGCACTGCCTTGCACGATCATTGCCCGACTCCTGAATTATAGAGATAGAGACGCTATCTTGAGGCTGTCCAGAGAAAAAGGATCCCTGCATTATGAAGAAAGCAGGATACACATATATTCAGACTTTTCAACCAATGTGCAAACACTGAGAAGATCCTACGAACCGGTCAAGATACAGCTGAGAATACGCCAGATCCCATATGCGCTTGTCTTCCGTCTAAAATGCGCATCCAACACGGAGGCCGCGCACACTTTTTTGACAATCCTATGGAGGCCATGATGTATGTCGAGGCCTCAATCTCCCTTCCCCCGGGGAGCCGGGAAGCTAACCGTAACCTGCCGCCTCGGCGGGTGCCGGAACCGGAGGACCATGCTGGCTGAAGGGACTTGCTCTACACTGCCTTACCATAAGTTCAATAACCCGTCGACGGCGACGGCGAGGTGACCCTATCCACCATATATTGTTGTAGGGCTGTGAGCCCCCCCACATGGTGATCGGTCACGTGAGTACAGCTCACTCCCCCAGGAGACTTCCCAAGTTATGGTTGATGGGATACATCATCGGGTTGGGGTTGATGATGCGGGTAGGGGTTGGAAGGGGAAGTGGGTAAGAGTTTGTCCTGATGTTCTTCCAGGCATGGCTGGGGATGTTATAAAGTTAAAATCACGGGACTGCCGAACTGTACAAAGAATTTCAAGGTGTATTGGCCCCACTATTACTGAAAGTATGGGAGGAGGCCATGAATTGTGGTGTCCTATGTGACTCGATGCGTGAAGCAGTTATTACAGTCCTTCTGAAGCCACGTAGACCAGCACAGGATATGGCCTTCTACAGGCCCCGTCTCCTTAATCAATACTGATGCGAAAATCTTCGCTAACGTACTGACCACCAGACTCCTTCCGTACATGCCAATCCTGGTCCACCCTGATCAAGCTGGCTTCATACCAACTACATCCACGGCTTTAAACCTGCGATGACTGTTCAATGTACTGGCGCAAATAGACCCGGAGGCAAAGGCGGCCGTAGTGGCCCTTGATGCCGAAAAGGCCTTTGATTCCGTCTCCTGGACATACCTTTTCCTGGTACTCGAGAGGTTTGGACTTGGACCATATTTTATTAAATGCGTTTGGCTGCTATATACCCAACCATCTGCCAAGGTCCTAACTAATAACACCCTGTGCTCTTCTTTCCATCTGCACAGGGGGACCAGACAGGGCTGCCCCTTCTCGCCCATTCTGTTTTCCCTCACTATTGAACCAATGGCGGAATATATTCGTCAACACCACTCGCACAGAGGACTCAGGATGACTGGCCCTCCCCAAATTATATCTCTGTATGCGGACGATACGCTGTTGTATGTCCGGGACCCACATGAGAATGTGCAACACATTATGGCTGACATACACAAGTTCTCGGAATATTCGGGATACAAAATCAACGTCCCCAAATCTGAAATCTTTCCTTTGACCCCTAATACAGGTGACCTATCTTGCATCACAGGGTTTAAGCCTGCCCCCACGAAAGTGAGATACCTGGGAATAATGGTGGCTAGAGATAGACAGCTGCTGTACTCACATAACCACGGCGAATTACTTCTCACCCTTTCGACCAAGCGCCACCTATGGGCTAATCTCCCTCTCTCCTTATACGGCCGAGTGGCCCTACTTAAAATTGTAGTATTACCCAAACTCCTTTATCTCTTCAATAACATCCCGATCTGGCCCGGTAAACCCTTTTTTGCGAAACTTAGGTCATTGGCATCTTCCTTTATTTGGAACGGAAAAACTGCTAGGCTGGAGTGGGATAAAATGGTGGAGCCATACTCACCGGGCGGTATTGCGGCCCCTGATTTTGAATTGTATTGCGTACCAGCACAGGCACAATTTGTAAAGCATTGGTTTGACCCCGAAGACACAGCCCCACACATTCTTCTCGAAAAGCACGCAGTCCGCCCTAATGATATACGATCGGTCCTTTTGAACCCCACCTATAGTAACGACTGCCCTTTCGATCCGGTATACGTCACCACACGAGCATGGTCCAGGTCTACAAAAGGATTGGCCTGGAGGTCCCCTATGACCCAGATATACCCCTGTGGAACTTCTCCAGTGTCTCCCCGACCTTCGACAAGGCCCTTCAGCGAACCTGGGACCGGAATAAACTCTTCAGGCTAGGAGATATGTTCCCTGATGGCATGTTTGGTGAACTTGCAGATTTCACGGGGGCGGTGGTGGGGGGGATCATCTTAAGCGTCTTCAATATTATCGTATGAGAACCGCTTTTGCTGCCAAATGGCCTTCCTTCCCGGTAGAACCCCAGGCACATGGATGTATCAGGGCTATGGTGACGACGGACCGTCATGGTAAGGGAATCTCGTGACTATACACCTTGGTGCAATCACACTCCCCCTCACGAAACACTATCAGAGAAACCAGGGAGCGGGATGTGGGTACCCAGATCGACGTTGTGAGATGGGCCCAATATTGTCAACTCACCAAATCGGTCTCCATGAACTCTGTATCCAATTTAAAATCCTAAACCAGCTACATTACTCCCCGGCCAGACTAGCTAAGTTTGTGGAGGGTTGCACAGGGACATGTTTGAAATGTGGCGCTCCTGATGCTGGAGCGTATCATATGTACTGGTCGTGCCCTGTTATCGCAAGCTTTTGGCGAGAGGTGGCTGAGCTCCTTGAGGAGATAACGGCGATCTCAGCCTCTCTGTCCCCCCTAAGATACCTGCTTGGTGACATTGGGAAGGTAAAGGAGACCACGAGAAGATTATTTAATATTTCATGTATTATTGCCAAACGCTGCATCCTCAAATGTTGGAAATCCACTGCAGGGTCTACCCAATCCAATTTCCTTAAAGACTTGTGTATGGTGAACGATGACGAGGAACTCTTTGTCTTATCAGTCCCGACGCCCTGTCGTCCTAAAGATATATGGTCGCTGCTACGTTTGTATTTATGTGATTTGATGTCTGATGCCAACGTAACACCTATCCCGTCACCTTAGGTGACGATACCTGCCTTATTGTCACAGATGTATGCCATTGTCGATATTACACATATGCTATACTGCACTGTTTATGAGAACTGTCTTGCTGTGAACTGTTCCCTTAATAAACAAAGTTTAAAAAAAAAGGCATGGGTGACTGGCAGGGCCTTGGCCACCCTCTCAAAACTTTAATGGCCTAAATGCACACATACATAATAGCTGTGGGGTGTAATTAATCAAAAGCCCCCAAACTGAAGGGCCGTGTGGAAAAGGCCTATCTGTGATTACCAAAGGAAAAGCAGCAATTTTTATTCACAAAGGCAGAAGAAATTCAAAGGCCCCTTTCACATGAAAAACAGGATTTCTAAACACTGACATCAAAACGGCTGTGCATGTGTGTTTTCAGTTTAAAGCAAGACAAGACAAAAATGTTCCCCTGACAACATAAAGATGTCTGGGAAAAAACATGATGCATGTAAACAAGATGTAATGGATATTATGCTTCACATGCAAAATACAGTCAAACAGTGGAAAACAAAAGCCCACTTGGTTGCCATGAAAAGTTCCTGATGGCCTATTTTGGCAGATTCTGCCGGTGTCTTTCTGCAAAGGAATTCCAGAGATGGCTAAAACAAAAATGGAATCCGAGTGCAAAGTGAAAAGCACATCACTTTGCAGGCTGAGAAATAAATGCAGCATTTTCACTGAAACTGCCACCCATCAAAAGGAGAGTGCACTGCGACAATTCAGACCCAATTTGCAGCAGAAAAACAAACAACTGATAGTTAAAAGTATACTTTATTAAGGACTGAAAGAAACAGCCCTGTACTTTCAGCTGTCATCTTTAAAAAGAAAAACAATGCTGAGTTAAAAGAAAGAACAAATCCATCGATGCAAAACAAAAATGAACTGTGATCAGCAAAACACACAATGGGCCTCATTACAACTCAGGCGTTAAGGGTTAACGCCACCGATAACCCTTAACGCCTGATTCTGATTTTAACGCCCGCTCGGACATCATCACAGCTCCAACATAGTGTAGGGAGCAACATCAGTGATGAAGACTGGCTAAAGGCGTGTTGCGTTTTTTTGTCACCCTGATAAAACATACTCAGCATTTAAAATCCAGCAGGCCCCAAGCCAGAATTCCAGTTTGTGGCCAGCATCACCAATCAATACGCTCTCCAGTGGAACTCAATTAGTTCCAAAATTCAATGCTATCCAGCTAAATGCCCAGCACTCTCAGAACATGTTATGTTATCTTCCATTTGTATAGCACCACCTTCCATAGTTTATGGCTTTGAAGCGCTTTGCCTGTCAGAGAGTTAAAGGAGGAGTATGAAAGAACATTCAGTAGTGGTAGGGAGAAGCAAAGTCGGGTAGACAGTTGGGATAAAGGCGAGGGATAGATAAGACGCACGGGAAGGCATGAGAAGAAAAAGGAATAGGAGCTATGCGTACGTTTGGAACAAATTCATCATGGGGCTATTTGATGGGGAACAGTGCCAAAAGGAGAGATAGGTAGCGAGCAGGTGCTCTCTGCTCAAGGGTGTACATCTGGAAACTACACACTTCATGGTGAGTCTGGGCAGGCTGAAGCCATGCCCAATAAAACACAGACGGCAAAGCCCTTACACTCACTTCCCGGGTCCCCCAACAACATTTGGGAGGGGTTGTAAGTCAGAAATCCGAATTTGCCACATTTGCAAAAGTTCCCTGAAAAGCAAGCAAACCACCCTCCCCAACATATTTTTTGGTTTCCTCCTTTATGTCACGGTTACCAAAACCCTAGTCTTGTGAGCAAAGTGCTTAAGGACACAAATCCTGTCTATGGCCAGACTTTGAGCCTTCCACAGTGTTATGATGAGCCAAGGCATGTGGAAAACCATGACCAAGAAAACACAACGTTTAAAAACCCTCCACCTAATCCCCTAAACCACAAATGGCCACTAATGGCCAGGTTCTATATATGGGACAACTGGAAGGAAATATGGCCACATTTATCTGAGGGTTGGATTTCGACCACAGCCTACATGGGAGCAAAAGCCCATTCCAGCCTTCCTGGAGGTTTGAGTCCTGCTAGAGCTTTTAAGGTAATGGTTATATGGGTGTGTGAGGCTGGGAGTTTATGGACGTTAATTTACATAATCCAACCTTTCACTAGCATTCTCACCCTGGGCTGCATTTACTGTGTTCTGTTAATAGAGGGCATTGTGCGAATATAAGGTCAATGCAGGGGTGTAGATTTCCAGGTGTACCTTCTGCGTTTTTCTTTTTGCATGTTTAGGGGGTTGCTACCTGGTGTCTTATGGATGCTACAAAAGTGCTTGAAAATTAGCATTTAAAGCAAAACATTATAATGAAACCTTGACATAATATTACAAAACATAGGAAGGTAGTTAACACATGTCAACAGTTTACAGTAGTGTTCATTAAATCGATACTGTAAGTAGTATATTTAAAGTCATCTTTTAATATTCAATAGTTTATAGAAAAAATACATTTCAGGTTAAGAAATGATGGGTCGGCCCCATTCATTAAGTACATTCACACAATGGGCCTCATTACACGGTAGGCGGTAAAAAATGTGATTCGCC
Organism: Ambystoma mexicanum; assembly: GCF_040938575.1. Lineage (NCBI taxonomy): Eukaryota > Metazoa > Chordata > Amphibia > Caudata > Ambystomatidae > Ambystoma > Ambystoma mexicanum. The sequence continues at coordinate 883,217,195 of NC_090939.1, forward strand.
GTCATGGCGCTATTAGCGTGTCCGCCATCGTAGGAGACCGCTAATAGCGTTCCATTACGAGTTAGCGGACACGCGCATAGGGCCATGCCGGTAAATGACCCTACCGCCATGGCGCAAAAGCACCTTTCCGGCTCCGACCAAAGTGCTGATAGCACCTCCGCCCTCATGCTGCACGCTATTAGCGGTCACCGCTGTTAGCGGTCACTGCTATTAGCGGTCACCGTAAAACACCGGAACCGGAAATAGCGTCATCGCACCGGAACGGGAAAGAGCCCGGCGGCCATCTTTAAAAACACAATCCATTGCCATTCCCTGCACTCAGGACCTGCAGCAACACCACGACTGGCAAAACCACATCCCACAAGAACAAACAATGCCCAAGGCCCTAAAGAAAGCCGATGCGTGCCAGCGCAAAGAACGCTTCTCAAACGAGGAATTGAAAATGCTGGCAGACACCCTGGCTGCAAATGCAGACGGAGTGTTCGCTAGCGGCATGCGGCGCCCTGCACTCCTGAGAAAAAAGGAAATCTGGGCTGAGGTGGCGCAGAAAGTCAGTGCGGTGGGCTCCACCCCCCGCACCGTAAAGGACGCGCGCAAGCGGTGGGATGATCTGCGCCTCCGTGTACGCAGCATTTTATCGGCCAACAGGAATCTGGCCATGGGCACAGGAGGCGGAGGTGGATCCCCGATGAAGATGCAGGAGTGGGAGGAGACATGTGCCAGCACCATTGGCATAGAATCCATCGAGGGAGTGGGCCGAATGGAGTGTGGTGTGGCAACAACGTCAGACGGAGGTGAGTGACCACGCAAAACACAGCAATGCTAAGCATGAGTCCCTCCCCCAAATGTGAAATGGGAATTAGCTAATGGATGGGGTCATCACACACATGTACACAACCCTGCATATATGCCGTGCACATCCCCACACAACCACAGACATGCAGCACCTCACACATGTGTCACCCTGACACATGTCCGGATGACCCACCCATCTGGCCAACAACCTGCAGGCCCAAACTAGATGTCCAAATCCAAAGAACTGCAGCAACAACAACATATGCATGATGCACGTTGACCCATCACTGATGCTATCCCTGTCTTGCTCCCCCACAGGGTCACATTCTGACAGTGAGGAGCTGGACTCTGCAACGCAGGCCCCACCACCCAAAAAGCAGGCCAAGGGAAAGGATGCAGGCACCAGGCCCAGTACATCGAGGGGCACTGGGATATCTGGAGTGGGCCAGCGTTCAAAAGCCACACACGCAACGACCACACCAAGGATCGAAATGCCATCCGACACTGTGGCAGCACCCCCACCACCCACCCCCACCACTCAGGAGCCAGTGCCAGAAGGCACGCCGTCCGCAGCCAATAGCTCCGTCGGGGAAGCAGCAGCCACGGCACCTATGAGTGATGTGGACGACCCATGTCCGACACCGGAAGGGCAGCGTACACCCAGCACCCAGCTGTCCCCACTCCACAGCCCATGCAACACATCAAATGGCAGCATCCATGAGGTGCATGCCGGAGATTCAATGGATGGGTCATTCAGTCCCATGGCGAGCTCACCTGATGTCGGCCACATGCAGCAAGCTGCGCCGAGGGGTAACAGGGGCAGGGCCGCAGTCGACACCATGAGCCTGATACGCCAGCGCCAGGAGGAGCTCAATGCCCTGGTTGCCCGGCAAGTGAGCGAGGCTGCCTCGACCAGGGAGGAGATCCGGGTGTTGTCAAGGGACATGAAAGCTGTCATGGACAGCAACACGACGCGCCTATGTGACGAGATGGCCGCTGTGAGGCAGGTCCCAACGCGCATTGCTGAGGCGATGGAGAGCATGCGTCACTCACAGGGAGCAGATCAACCAGCCACCCCCTCGTCTACTAGCTCCGACCAGACAACCATCCTGCGCAGGTCCAGCCGGTCCTTGCGGCGGTCAGACTCACAACCCCCCAATGGTGGTAGTGGAGGAGGGAAGTAGGGCCAGCCTGTTCCTGTTGACACTTGGGAACTAATGCAGCACTGATGTGCACACCATGTTTGGTGGAGTTGTGGGGGGAGGGGGGTGAGGGTGTTTGGTGGAGTTGTGGGGGGAGGGGGGTGAGGGTGTTTGGTGGAGTTGTGGGGGGAGGGGGGTGAGGGTGTTTGGTGGAGTTGTGGGGGGAGGGGGTTGAGGGTGTTTGGTGGAGTTGTGGGGGGAGGGGGGTGAGGGTGTGTGGAGTTGTGGGGGGAGGGGGGTGAGGGTGTTTGGTGGAGTTGTGGGGGGAGGGGGGTGAGGGTTGTTGGGGTGGAGGGTACATGCACGTTTGAATGACATAATGCTCAATACACACGTAATGGCATGGATAATCACATGACTGGACATTGATCATTGTGTATGTGTGCTTTATTGTTGAAGGGTGCACTGTGTTTATGTCCTCCATACACCCCGTGCCCTGAGCTGAACACCAATTGCACCCTCCTAATCCATGTGCATCAGAAACAATGGTCTATCAGGTGCTGCCGCACAGCACGTCCCTCATGGGCATCGCCACCTGCATGACCTGCACCCCCCTCTCCTCCATCCTCATCCCCGTAATCATCCTCAGACGGTGGTCGCAGTTCTATGTCAGGGGGCATTGGCACATTCCGTCTGATACACATATTGTGAAGCATTACACATGCCATGGTGATCTTGGCCACCTTCTCATGCCCGTACAGGAGTGCCCCGCCCGACCTGCTGAGGCACCGGAAGCGTTCCTTCAATAGGCCGAATGTCTGCTCGATCACCACGCGGGTACGGGTGCGTGCATGATTGTAGTCCTCTTCGTGCCTGTTCTGTGGGTTCCGCACAGGGGTAAGGAGCCACCTCTTCAGGGGATAACCTGCATCACCTGCATGGGTGCAACAATGGGTATGTGTAAGTATCTACATAATGTGGAGCGTGCACATATCACACAAACAAACGTTGCATATTCAACGACATCCACAGATCCAAGCACGCATGGCAATCAGGGTAACTGCAATGTGGGAAGGTGAGGTGGTCCTTGCAAGTGGACATGCACCATGCATGCATACGGCAGGGATTGCCATGTCCCGCCTGAGTTTCTGTGATTTGTGTTTCCTGGACCTGGCAACGTTAGTGCCACACTGCTAGTACACTGCCATTCCTTAGTTGATGTCCCCATGCTGTTTGATGGAAATTCAGTGGTACGGGTGTGCCTCACCACAATGGCTACAGGGGATCCATTTGTATGCACTCATGTGCGCGGACCATTTCTGATGTTGTTCAGCGTACATTTCAGTTGTGATTTTTTTATGCATGTTGCTGATTTGTGTAATGGGGGAATGGTGTGTTGTGCGGTGTGCATGTTGTTTCGAATGGCCTGTTTGGCGTAATGGATTGATGTGTTTGTCGTGGCACTCACTTCCAGCATGTGGTTTTGTCTCTGGTCCATTGTGGGCTGCCTCACTGTACAGTGATGCAAAAATGTATGTCCATTCTTCTCATGACACCAGTTCACGCCCAGTTGGAGTATGCATCTCCCCCCCCCATTCACGCCCAGTTGGAGTATGCATCTCCCCCCCCCATTCACGCCCAGTTGGAGTATGCATCTCCCCCCCCCCCATTCACGCCCAGTTGGAGTATGCATCTCCCCCCCCCCACCATTCACGCCCAGTTGGAGTATGCATCTCCCCCCCCCCCATTCACGCCCAGTTGGAGTATGCATCTCCCCCCCCCCACCATTCACGCCCAGTTGGAGTATGCATCTCCCCCCCCCCCATTCACGGCCAGTTGGAGTATGCATCTCCCCCCCCCATTCACGGCCAGTTGGAGTATGCATCTCCCCCCCCCATTCACGCCCAGTTGGAGTATGCATCTCCCCCCCCTCACAATCCACATCACACTGACATGTGGTCGGCCTGCTACTCACCAAGTAGCCACGAACGTTGTCCAGCATGTCGCTCCATGTATCGTGGTATTGTCGAGTTCCGCAGGACCATTGCATCATGGGTTGAACCGGGATATCGGGCACAGCAATGTGTGATGATCTTGTTGGAGTCACATACCATTTGAACGTTGATGGAGTGGTATAGCTTTCTGTTACGGTACACTGCCTCATTGGCATGTGGGACCACCAGTTCTACATGGGTACAGTCGATGGCCCCGATGCAACTTGGGATGCCTGCCAGTGAATGGAAGCCAACTTTGGTGTTGGAGATCTCCTGGGCAGTCCGTGGCATGTATATGTGTTGACTTGTGTGCTTCAGGAGGGCATCGAGCACCTGGTTCAGTGTGCGTGAGAATACTGGTTGTGATATGCGATGCATCTGACCTACCGTATGCTGGTAGGTGCCTGTGGCCAAGAAGTGGAGCACTGTTACTACCTTCAGTAGAGGGGGGATGGCAGTACGGATGTCAATGAGACTCACAATGTCGTTGTATATCATGTCTACTATGGTGGTGATGGTATCCCAGTCCAGACGGTACAGGGTGTGTATCTGCTCAGGGGTTAGGTTGACTGGACTGGCTCTGATCCTGGGAATTGGTGGCTGCCTCTGTGGTATCACTAGGTGCACTGGTGGTGCTTGCTGCGCCTGTCTTGCCCTCCTTCTCCTCCTCCTCCTCCTGCATCTCCTCTGTGCTGCCTGTTGTTGTAGCTGCTGCACTGCAATCATGTCCTCTAGCCCATGTAATGCTGCTAGTATTGCATCCATCTTGGTGTGGGAATGGGTGTGGGGAGGGGTGTGTTGTGCTCTTTTGTGCTGCCAGTCTCCATTGCCTCCACCTGTGCTGATTTTGTCCACCTGTGGCAGGTGGGAACTCTGCTGTGCTCTTTTAACGTGTGGTTCGCGATGCCGGTATTAGCGCCTTGCCGGTAAGGGTTCTTTGGGTCTACTACATGCCGGTATTGCCATGTACGCATGGCTCGTGATGCCGTGATATTAGCGCTATGCCGCTATTTCCGGTCTGAGGGGGCGCGCGTTCACGGACTTGCCGCTAATAGTGCCACCGTACTTAGCGGTGCCGCTAGTAGCGGTATGTCCGGGTCGTGATTGGGGAGGGGATTTACCGATACCGGTAATCCCTTACCGGTAACGGTATGTCCCTACCGCCTACCGTGTAATGAGGCAAAAGACAATTTAGTCGTGACACATTGATCTGTATACTTTGATCAAAAATATCTAGTAGCTGAGAATAAATATATTGAGAGAATATATGCAGAGAAATGATCGTATACTTGCAATGATCCCTGTGCCCTGTTATAGGGCAGTTATTTCATCAAGCTAGTAGTTGTTACACTAGATGGAAAAATAAAACTCGACATGTTTCAGTTCTCTGATATTTCTGGGAACTTTTTTCAGGAGTAGTGTCACTGTATCTAAATCATTCATTACAGTAAAAACAACAACAGTAGGAAGTGTTTTAAATACATATATCATCAGATATTAATTCCTATTGTTGGTATCGCATAACGGGTTTGAATCTGCCTTCTGCAACTATTGATATGAAACAGAAAAACAACAGAAAAACAAAGAGAAAAGGAGTATGAATATTCCAAGTGGTTCTCCAATAATTTCCATTTATATGACAGGACTAGGGTAGTTAATTACCTAGTCTTGTCGGTGGCAAGGGGGTCTTGAGGAGGTGGGGATCCTGAATTAAGCAGGTTTTCAATCTCCTTGGTCTGCTTTTAACTCGAATTTGAGTTATGTTACGACCTGCAACGTTAATTTGCGTGTTTTAATGAAATATACTGACAAATGGGCTCTAATCATGCAGGAAGGTGCATTGAGGAAGCAGCAAAATAAAGCTTACCTCGTCGTCTGATGTTTTAGTACTTTAATGGTCATTCCTCATAAATTGGAGTTTTGAATGGTCACTCCGCATACAGTCATTTTTCTTTTGTGAAGCGGATAAGAACGAAATGTTCTCATTGGCCGAACTCTGTAGTGAAAGCAGGAGCCTAGAGAAAGCCGAGAGTATGGTCTGTTAAGGCGTAGGGTTGAGCTGTTAATTTATTTGTTATTAGTTAAAGATAGAGACTCTGTTAGTTTAGGTAAAAAGCTTACCTGTTCTTGTTATCAGGTAATCTTGGACTCATATGTGGCTTTGGATGAGTATCTCCAAGGTCTTTATGCTTTCTAAGTGTGGGAGGTTCAAATGTAGGTCCACATAGATAAGGTGCTCTATTAGATCTGTGAATAATTGAGGACGTAAATAGACGTTTTAGTAACTTTAGGCGCATGAGACAGACTAATCACCGAAGTATAGCATGTGGCCATTCATATCGGATTTCTTAGGTCTATGTTTGTTATACACAGTAAGGATGCAACGGGTTATCTGTTTTTATTTTTCCTCGAACTAACGTCCTTCCTTATCCTGAGTCCTATGCCCGGCGCCGTCTCGATCTCGATCGCGGGCGCCATCTTGGATGGGGAGTCTAATATAGGCTCACCAGTCTGTTTTTAGTTTTCATTAATGCCGGTCGTTGTAGTGGAAATTAGTACGTTTTAGATTAGGATACTTAGGACGATATAATATATAAAGAATTAAATTACACTGTATATTATGAGTATGACTATCCTGATAACAATGAAACATTATTACATTTGGCGGTTTACTTGCCAAAAGATTGAGGGAAAAGTAGGGAAAACTATTATGGGGGACTAATTTGTCATCTTTGTGTGTATGCAGAAACTATACCGTGATGGCTTTCTTAAAACTGGCAGAAGAGTTTATTTTGATAACATTATACAGCTTTTTATATATATAGGCAACAACCAAAAAAAGATATTTAGCTTTAGAAATGCACGGTAATGCCTTTTTAGAAAACTGGTATAGGACACTCAGATCTTGTGCCATTCAATGGCTTCGTTTAGCCCTCGTTGGTCGCTTTTGGTTTTAAATTAGTCTCTGTTCTTTTTCTAGCAGCAGATGTTTCTTTTTTGTTATGTCTTTTCCTTTTACCGTGAGTAGTACTGTCCATTTTATATCGTCACTTGAGTGGTTTTTGTCTATAAAGTGTTTTACCATGGGTGCTTGGATGGTTTTGTTGCGTATGCAGCTCCGATGTTCTATGATACGTGTTTTAATTTTTCGAGTTGTTTTTCCTATATACTTCAAGCCGCATGGGCACGTTATCATATAGATAACAAATTCTGAGTTGCAATTGGAAAATTGCAATTGTTTCCATGGTGTGAGTAAACCTATTTCTATTTCTTTAGATTTTTTGGTGTATTTGCACTGAACAGACGCCGCATGGGTAGTGGCCAGTGACTGGGCTAAGACCCCATGTTTTAGTTAAATTTTCAGCTTCTGGTAATTTGCTTCTGAATTTGCTGCTACTAACCCTGTTCCCTATGGTAGTAGATTTACGATAAGCAAAAAGTGGACAAGGGAGTTTACTACCAGATTGTGCAAAGATCTTCCATCGTTTGCGTACTATGTTAGTTATGGAAAGACTTAGATTAGTGAATGTGTTCACGCTCACTATTCTTGTGTCTGGTGGTTTTTTGACTTTGTCCTCAAATAAGGCTTCTCGATTATTGTTATATGCTCTTTTAGCTGCCTTTTTTATCAGTTTCTTAGGGTATAGTCGCTCTCTTAGCTTTTTGGAGAGGGCCCCAGCTTCTTCCTCATAGGCTTCTCTAGTGTTACTATTTCTTTTTAGTCTTAGAAATTGGCCATATGGCAAATTATCTTTCAAATGTTTGACATGATGGCTATGATAATGTAGGAGAGAATTTTTGTCTGTGGCCTTATGATAAGGTCTAACCAATAAAATACCTTGATGGTGAAAGATGGTAAGGTCTAGAAAGTTGATTTCTTCTCTTTCGATGGTCATTGTGAATTGTAAATGGCGATTTCGTTGGTTAAGCCATGTTTCAAAACTCTTTGACCTTGACATAATATAACATGACCTAAACAGCAAGTATAAAAGGAAACTAACATCATATCCCCCCTAGTCCCCCAAAAGAAGTGAATTAGTAAGTATAGTAGCACTCAGGTAGATTCTAGCTAACACGCATTTAGCTTTGGCAAAATAACACTTTGATGCTTTCGGATAAAGAAATTACAAACATGTTTCTAAAGGTCAAAAATAACATGGTGTAGAATAACATATCACAGTGGAGCATACCATACCTAATTCAGTGTGGCACTTCAAAACAGGGCTAGGCACAGATAATATAGGTTATTATTATAGGCACATAGCACATAGCAAAACAGGCACATAGCAAAACAACAGACTCAGTCTCTCTCTCTCTCTCTCTCTGTCTCTCTCTCTCTCTCTCTCTCTCTATATATATATATATATATATATATATATATATATATTACACGGCCCACGGTAGTAGCCGTGTAGTTATGGTTAAGTTGCTAATCCCATAGGAAGAGCACTTTTTGGGTGGCCTATAACTTTGCTCCCCCTGGACAAATCCTCACCAAACTTTGCAAAACAAGTACATGTTAGAGAGGTTTGGTGCAGGGGGGGCAAAGTTATAAGGGGGGTCCCAAAATAAAAAAATTTCCCCATGGAGTGAATGGGGAAAAAACTTTGCTCACGCCTACAGCTCAAACCGCTGGATGGATTTGCACCAAATTTGTGGCAGGAGCAGCAGCTTGGTCCCGAAAGCGTGCTTTTGTAAATTTGGTGGAATGGCTAATCGGCTTGCGTCATGTCCACGGATATACGACGTGTTCGTATTGTTTTGATGCGGTCGCCATCTTGGATCCGCAGAAATACGCGGACAGCGCAGCGACAAATGAGGGGAAAAATACAACTTTGGGGAGTGTGTTAGTGTGTAAGAGTGCTTGGGGAGGGTGGGGGAGTAAGAGATGGGTCAAATGCTGTATTTGTTTAGGTGGCAGGCGCCCCTGATGCATTCGCCATGTCCGCGGTCACCACGGCTGTCCGCGGACATAAAAAATGCAGGAGCTAATATAGCACAGTTAAAATGTTTGATTCTATGGGTGTGTTATGCTGCGGGGGTTGTGGCCAGGGCCTAGAGTCATGGGTGCATGGCCGAAGGCCGTAGGCCGTAGCTCATTCCTTCTAGGCCCTGGCCACAAACACCGCAGCATAATACACCCATAGAATCAAACATCCATCAAATATCCACAAATCTACAGTTTGTAAACTGTTTGATTTGTATAGTTAGTATATGAAGTTTTGGCTACGTCATGTAATTAAGATTGTAGAGTTTGGTAACAAGCACTGCAGTATAACATATCCATGGAAGTAAACATTTTGGATTGTAGTGTATGGTTAGATGTTTGCTTCAATGGTTGTGTTATGGAGCAGCATTTGTGAGTTGTATTATAATATACTTACTGTTTGATTCTTTTTAAGTGCCTTTTTGATTGTTGGAAACATGTTTTTACTTTGGTCAGTAGACATTATAATCTTTCTATATAATGCTAACATCAGCCAAGCAACTGATGTCTTCAAAGATATAAGCCCCAATTTATGTCTTATCAGTGAAATTGGGGTAGAACGTGGGACCGGTAGGATATGTTTCCAGTATATACCTTCCAGTGTGTCCCATTTGATTGCCATTGGATTTATCTTTGTCTGACTGCTGTAAACAATTATCAGTACAACTTTTTGTAAATAAAAGGTTCTTGCAGGAATGATGGAGAAATTTCCATATTTTCTTTGTAATGCTTTACCCTGTATTGCAAGTGCTTTCATACGCGCAATAAGTTCCGTTTTGTAAGGGGAATCAACATAATGGCCATTTATATTCACACCCAGGTATTTGTATTCGAATACTTGCTTTAAACTAGTATGTCCCAAAAACCATTTGAATTTAAATTCACTAGTTGTGCGGTTATGTTGGAAAACTAGAATGTTCAATTTTGAGGAATTGATTATCAATTAATTCACTTGTTCATATTCATAAATTTCCTTTGCAGGCCAATTGGAGTCTGATCTAATATCATAAGGTCATCAGCATACAAGAGATACGGAATTTCCTGATCAGCCAATTTTGGCGGGAAAGAACGCACCGTACTAAAAGCACTGTAAACATTATTAATATAGAAATTAAACAGTATCGAGGCAAAAGGGCATCCTTGCTTTAGACCTGTGTTAGTCGGAATTGGTTGTCATAGCAGACCCTTAGATGTTAATTTGACCCTTATAGTTGTGTTTGTATAAAATGTATGTATTAAAAAACTAATATATGGCGGACATCCAACGTCAAGAAGTTTTCTCCATAAAATCTGTTTCAATACCGAATCAAATGCTTGCTTAAAATCTATAAAAGCAATAAAAAGTGGATGTTTGGCTAAAATAGCTTGTTCTTTTAAAATAGATAAAATGAATACATTTTGCATGGTCCCAATCCCTGGCACAAAACCCGATTGATTAATGTCTAAAAGATTGTTAGCTGTGAGCCAATTTGCAAAGTCTTTCAAAATCAATTTCGCAAAAATCTTCCCCGGGGCATCTAAGAGGGCAATCGGCCTGTAGTTGTTCGGATCCGACCGATCGCCTTTTCTGAATATAGGAATTAGTATAGCTTGTTGCCACGAGGGAGAGATTTGTCCTGACTTTATGACTTGAGTAAAAATCATATAGAGCACAGACGCCCACATTTCAGGGTTTTGTTTAAGAATTGCATTTGTGAGCTGGTCGGGACCAGGAGCTCTTGAGGAGCTCAATTTCTTTATTAAGATCAAGATGTCCAATTCATTGAATTTAAATTCTGCTAAACTAGGCACAACATTTATTTCATCATTACCTTCAACAGGTTTATGTAAAAGTTCTTGAAAATGAGTTATCCACACTGCTTCGGGGATGGGGCTCAGTAACATAGATCTATGAGTTATGGTGGACATAGAGTTAAGTATTTTCCATATCTCGCCAGATGATTTTGACATGATTGCTTTTAGCATCTTTTCAGCACTTTCTTGTTTAAAGTTTTGGATAATTTGCCTAATTTGGTTTTTATATTGTCTCTTTAGTTGATTTGTTAGTCCCTTGGACCCTCTGACTACTGGATTCCGTAAGTTAGCTTTTAGTTCTTTTTTTAAATCGGAAATCAGAATCAATCGGGGGTATTTGTGAACAACAAGTGATCGAGATGTTCTGTGGTTTTCTAATTTCAATATTTGGATACAATCACTATAAAAAGTCTCTGATGGGCAAGAGGTTGCATGCTTTAATTTAGATATTTTAGTTTGTAATCTGGAGACCATGGCAGGGTACCATTTTAAACGGTTACCAGTATTATTAATATCAATAGATGATTGGTAATAAATTTGATCCTCAACAGGGTGGGGGATCCACGAGACTTGTAGTATATTGTGATCACTAAGTTTAGATGGAATTACCTTGAAGGTGGCTATCAACTTATTGGTCTCCTCAGAAATGAATATATAATCTAAAATAGAATTACTTTCCTTCCTTTTCCAAGTTGGTTTTGGGGGACAATCATCTGGTGTTGAACCATTCAACATTGTGAGCTTCCTTGTTGTAACAAGCTTACCCCATTTATAAGCTCTAGAATCATATTTAATATTCGGGTTCAGGCAATTCAAATTAAAGTTACCCGCTATTAGTACAGACCCAATTTTAGATCTGGTTAATGCCAGATTTAGTAGATTGTCAATTTTATCTATGAATTGGGCTTCAGATGGTGATAGTGGGTTCCAATATATATTAATTATTAAACAACTTGGGTATAGAGGATGATTAATATTCCTAGTGGATAGTTCAATTGCTTGTATTCCAGCATCAGGGGAAGGCCACGAGACAAGTGATAATTGAGCATCCGTGCGGACGGCTATCAACAGACCAGCATTTGGTCGTCCTTTCGTAGGATTAGATGCCGGCACAATATTAATTTGGTGATCTTCCCATACTGGGACTGCACGAAGCCAAGTTTCCTGGAGAAGTACAATATCATAGTTGTTTAAGTTTGATGAATTATTAAATAGCAAATGCCTAAAACCTCTAGTGTTCCAGGAAATCATGGAGCAAGAATGGTATACGCCCAAGTGTTTATCCTAATGATTCAGAGGTGTTTGACTGTTTTTTATTTTTTGAGCTATCCAATTCCATTTGGACAAAGGAGGTAAAGTTGTAGGTTTAGTGTCATTCTTGCACGAACAGCAAGAGTTTGCTTGATTATCATTTTGATTATGGATATTTAATGCAGCTTCGGTTTGAACAGGTGGAGGCAAACATGCTTCCAGAGAAAAACCCTGGTTATATAATTCCTACCTTTCATTCCTTTCATTCCATATTAAGTTTTTGACTTGATGTTCATAACGCTAACATCTTGCTGTGCAGGAATTGGGTACCAAACACGATCAATATCATAAGATGTGACTTGACTTAGAGATGGTACAGAGTTCAGAATTAACAGAAGAGTAGAGCGGTTAGGAAACGGATCCTCAAAAATCCTATCGACCATGATTGCTTTAATATGCTCCTCATGTAACATAGGAGGGTTAGGCAAATGTATCACAGGTCTCACATCCTCATATATGATGTCAGGAGGGGTCTCAAACGATGAGAATGCTAATGAGTTGTGAGCGCTGTGAATAGTGCTCTTAGTGGTAGATACTTTTAGATTTGAGAGCTGTTGAGACACGTTCACGATAGCATTTGATGTGGACGGAGGGGGCAAATTCAATAGTGTCATATTACCACCAGAGGTTGTTAAACTAGTCACTATGTCCAACCTCTTTTGATCCAGGGTTTTAAATTGGGGAGTCGGGACATCAAAATTCAAATGGAAACTCGTTTTTGCCAAGGGTTGAACAGAAGGCCCATTGTGAAGACCAAAGCAAACATCAAGGGTTGGCTCAAATGGATAAACAGATAAATTCATAAGTTCATTTTGCGAATTCTGCAATTCATCATTGCCTGTGGGTTCAGATAGTGAATGGTCGTGCTTCTTACCTTTGGAGAGAACGCCAGCCTCAGTAGACAGCGAAGTAGCGGGGCGAGCAGCAGATTGCCCTTTTGGGCTTGACATCGGGAAGATGCTCGCAACATCTAATACTGATGATTCGGCATTGACCAAATTCAAAATGAATTTTTTCGTTTTTGATTTAGAATTTTTGGTCTTGGGAGCTGGCGCATTTTTTTTGAATTTTTTGAATTTTTTGGAGGTCTTTGCTCAATATCCTTGTTATAGTTCAATGTATCAAAATGTTGTGATGTACGTTTCCTATTGCCTCTTCTTTTTCGCCTGTTAAGGCACAGAGGGTTAGTGAATACCTCATATAACGGTTTCTCTATTAATTGAACATCAGGAGAATTGTGAATTGCTTCTGATGTAACAGCGGTTGAAGATTGAGCAATTGAGGCATAATCCACATCAATAGCTTCTTCAGCTGATGTTTTCTCCAAAGGCATCACATATGAAGGATCGACCACCATTGCTTGTGAAGGGCAATTATTTGCACACAAGGCAATCCAGTCAATTTTTTGGTGGAGCAGTAAAACAGACTCGTGTTGATCCATAGATCTATGGTCCAAAACTTCAAAAAGCTTTACAATCGAGAATATGCTTGTATTAATTGCAGCTAATGCTGCTTCAAGAGCAGGGTTCGAAATTGATGGAAATCCGAATGATGGACGGGGAAGAGGTTTAGAAAATGACGAAACTGATGACAATTGGCAGTTCTCTGGTGAAATAATGTCATCAGGCTCATCCGTGGTGTAAAGTTCAGGGGTTTTGGATAGGTTTGAAGAATTAGAACCTTTAGCAATAGGAGGACGAGAGGAGGTTAACTCTTTTGCCCCAACATCAATCACTTGAGTGGAAGTCGAGTCAGGCAAGGGCATTGTGAGAGGTTCATTGCATATCTCTTGTTCGTGAACTACTTCATTCCTAATTTCCGCTGGCTTAGTAAATAGCGGATCAACTATTTGGGAGTACAAAGGCGAGGGCGCACATTTTTTAATGGATAAATTGCATTTTGCGGGGAGTGACGGAATAGAAAATTCGGGCAGGTAAGCAGGAGCCCTAGACTGCTCCCCCATTGCGGTAACTGTTGTCATAGAGACACAGTGTCGCATGGTGGCGTCAGAGACACCAGATGGTTCGATCGATTCAGTGGTTTTGCCTTGCTCCAGCAAAGCTAAATTAGCTACTACACGAGCACTGATTTTTTTAGTGTAAACGTCACCATTTATTGTGTCTGTTGCATCAGGGTTTTTCAAGAAGGTACGAATATCCGGGGAAAAAGCTATATATTTTTTTTTTTAACTCAATCCCCCCTTAGTGAGTCTTCACGGGGGACTTGGGGAGACTCCTCTGTTGCAAAAATAAACTTGGGACACGTGGCATGCCGGACGTTAATCTATGCATCTTGGTCCAGTTATTAAAAACCACATTTTGGTTTTAAGCAAGAATAGTTTATCACCGTAACAGTGTACAATACGTACGCGACCACAAGCAATGTGTCGGTGATAACACAAAAGGGAACAGAGTGAAGAGCATTTGAATATGGTTGAGAGAGTAATGTGCCGACGCTGATCCGCGGAGCAGCGGTCAGCAGTCAGTACTCTATGGTACTCGGCTTCATGCGCTGGTGCGCGCGGGCATCAAATTTGTAGAAAGAGTGTGGAAAATGGGCGGAGCCTATTTCAACAAGAAAGAAATGGGCAAATATTAGCTATTTGGGTAACTTAAAAAGTAACTTAAAAGTTATGAGGGATGTAGCATTTACCCAATGTCCATACAATCCAATGCACGCAGTGAAATACAAAGGTAAACAATTATTCCAGGCGAAGGCAGCCAGCGGCAGGGTGCAGTGGAGACGTGCAGTCAGTATTCGATGGTACTCGGCTTGGTGCGCGCGCGCTGTTGCGCGCGGGTGTCAAATTTGTAGAAAGAGCGTGGAAAATGGGCAGAGCCCAATGTCCATACAATCCAATGCACGCAGTGAAATACAAAGGTAAACAATTATTCCAGGTGAAGGCAGCCGGGGGCAGGGTCCAGTGCAGACGTGCAGTCAGTACTCGATGGTACTCGGCTTGGTGCACTCGTGCTGTTGCGCGCGGGTGTCAAATTTGTAGAAAGAGCGTGGAAAATGGGCGGAGCCCAATGTCCATACAATCCAATGCACGCTGTGAAATACAAAGGTAAACAATTATTCCAGGCGAAGGCAGCCGGCGGCAGGGTCCAGTGCAGACGTGCAGTCAGTACTCGATGGTACTCAGCTTGGTGCTCGCATTAGTATTACGTATTTACTATGTGTTTGTATTTGTAAGGTGGAGCGATTATCTGAATTGCAGGAAGTACATAATCTGCCATGGTTTGCATTTTGTACAAGTTGCTGAAATGGAACGGATTCACAGTTAGGTATGGATACATACACGAAACGTTCATTAGTGATTTGTTCCTGTGCCACATTGTTGCAGAGAGTGCAGGTATGTTTTTGTTTTCCAGTACTTGAAGTAAGTACATTAGAAATTCTTGTGGATCTTCTTGTGAGTTTATAGTGAATTTCACCATTCCAGCACAGTAGTCCAAGTCTTGTCTTATTCCATGAACACTGTATGTGTTGTAAGGATTGTTGCTTGCATTTCTATGAAGGACTAACATTTGCAAACACAATTGGTCTGTATTGTGTAAGTAAATGTTGTCAACAATTGGTGGCAATTGGAATAGAATATTTATTGCTACATTTGCATAGCAATTTACACCAGTTATATTTGAAAATTTGAATGGACCAGGTAGTTCTGTGTCCAAGTAATTTCTTCGGAGTGTGTGTTGCTTCTTTGAGTTTCCTGAGTTACTTTGCCTCATTACAACTACACCGGTCCGGAGTTAACGCCACCGGTAAAACCATACCAGCACCGTTACCGCGTCTGCCCAATCATGACCTGCGGCCCCGGAAATAGCACCACCCCCAACCGCCACCGCGGAGTTAAGGGTCCCGTAAAGTCCGCCTGCACGGAAACCACTCCATTTCCAGCTATACGAAACACCGCGAGCATCACAACTAGCGCGGACATGGAAACACTGCCTGAAAAATGGCGTACCGCCGCCACCGCGAACATAACATTAAACAGTGCCTGCTGAACTGAATCAGGGCACAGGTGCACCAAATCAGCCCAGCTGGATCCAGCAGCCCACTGGGAGCCTACAAAAGGGCCACACCCAGCCCAACACAACACAGAACCATGCAGGCAGCAGCTCTAGTAGCACTGAGACTGGGCCTACCCAACCAACAGGCAGCACTGCACATGATGGCAGTAATGGTGCAGAGGAGGAGGAGGAGGAGGAGGAGGAGGCGGAGGAGGTGCAGGCGGCAACCAGCCAACCCTGCACCTATGGCAAACCCCATTGTCCAGCCAGCACAACCCCGCAGGCAGCCTGCAATACCACGCATCAGGGCCTCACCCTGGAACCTTACCCCAGGACAGATCCACACACTATACCGGCTGGACCGTCCAACAATCCTGTACATCACCACCATTATTGAGGACAACATCAGCAGCCACATAGACACCCCCACCGCCACCCCCCCCTCCTGAAGGTTGTGTCTGTACTGCATTTCCTTGGCACCTATCAACACACGGTTGGTGAGCTGCACGGCATATCACAACCCTGTTTCTCAAACATCCTGCTACAGGTACTGGATGCCCTTTTGCGCCCTGTTGTCAGAACAGATAGCTCTACCCCGTACCCTCCCCGAGGTCTTTGCCACCAAGTTGGCCTTCCATGGCATAGCAGGCATGCCAAATTGCATAGGTGCAGTTGACTGCACCCACATTGAGCTGACAGTACCACGTGCAATTGAGATGGTGTTCCGCAGTAGGAAACAGTATCAATCGCTGAATGTACAGATTGAATGTGATGCCACGCAACTGATAACACACTGCTGCGCATGTTTCCCAGGCTCAACCCATGACTCAATGGTACTGCGGAATTCCACGTTGCCACGGTACATGGAACGCTATGCCGGACAAAGCACATGGCTATTGGGTGAGTACAGCTGCCAATGCACCGACCCTGTTGAAGTGGTGTGTGTGTGTCCAGGCCAATGAGCAATGTGAGTGTGCTGCTGTGACTGCACATGCATCACCCCCCCACCATCAACTGAATAGATAGCGGATCCTAAACATCACAAAGCAACACATGACAGGTCACCACAGTGTGCCCGTACACACACAGCCGATACTATCACTGTCCCATACACCTTGTGCCACTGCAATCACCCACCCACAAATGGAACACTGCCCTCCAAATGCACATGATGCCTTTACATGAGACGTCCTGCATCGACTACTTCATCACAGTGGAGTGACTCTGCCATGTGTGCACATCACTGCACAATGCCATACTCACAATCAAATTTCACCCGCAGGGCAGAGTACACATGCACGTCAATGCATAGGTCAATGTCCAGTTGGCAACGTCCTCTGTGATGGCCAAAAAACACTACCAACCACTGCATGGCACATGCATGAATGAACAATGACACAAGATAGCACAGCATCAGATGAAGACATGATACCACTAACACTGACATATCCCCCCATCTACATCCCATGTGGGTGATTCTGGATATGCACTCACGCCATGGATGATGACACCTGTACGGAGGCCAAGGCATAGGCATGAAGAGGCGTACAACAGGGCACATGTCCGCACACGTGGCATGACTGAGAGGACATTCGGACTGCTGAAGGCCCGGTTCCGCTGTTTGAGCAAATCTGGCGGATCACTGCTGTACAGCCCAGTGAAGACGGGTAAAATCACGCTCATATGTGCCATGCTGCACAATCTCTGCCTGCGCAGGAACATCCCAATGCCCCCAGACGCAGATGAAGAAGATGGAGATGGGGATGGGATGGCACCACCTCCTCCTGGGGGTCCACTAGATGGCCAAAGAGCATGGGATGAACTGATTCGCATTTACTTTTGAGACACAGCACATTCACAGCAATGCATGGATATGGTGATGCCAATAAATGAATTGTTGTACTGCAAATGAAATGATCGATGTCCACTCATGTATGTTTTGTTTTTAAATGATAATATATTGATGAATTAACAACAGGGAAGGCGGTGCAATGGTTAGGGAAGCTGTACACCCGTGCCCACCCACCGCCCAAACGTACTCACCCCCAACCAGCGCCCAATGTTCTAACCCCCCCAAACAACCTCCCCCACCACCCAAACGTACCCACCCCAACCAGGCCCCAATGTTCTAACGCCCCAAACAACCTCCCCCTCCACCCAAACGTACCCACCCCTCACACCCTTCAAGTCCACATGTGTCCTGCAGTGCCCCACACACATGCCATCACTTCCGTGTGCGCTTCTGTGCCTGTGCATCCTTGCCCGAGAGCTCTGTTAACCGACTCAAGTGCCTCCTTGGACTGGCAGTAGTGGAGCTGGATGGGATGGTGGTATTGGATGGCACAGAATCAGGAATAGATGGCATATGTGCAATATTTGCCTGTTGGCCAATCAACATGGACTCTATGAGCCTGGAGGTGTTGTCATTGCCCTCCCGCACATGGCGTGACAGGGTGACTATAGTGCTGGCAAAGCGTCCAATGGACCTTGAGAGGCGACATACTGACGTGCTGTAGCACTCACTCTGCAGCCTAGATTCCTCGAGCTGCCTCTCCACCAGCTGGGTGAGAGTAGCCTGCTGCTCCTCCATCCGCTGCATGCAGGAATTTAGCTCTGCCATTGATGGGGTGGGTGACCTCATGGGACTTCGGAGTGATGTGGGGCTGAACTCCAGCTGATGGAAGGATTCCAGGTCATCCAATGTGGGCATCTCCCCCTATGGGCCAGTATCAGACTGCTCTGCCGGGGCACTGTTGTGACTACAGGCCGCCTCCTCTGCAGTGCAGCTGCCTTCTGTGGTGGTTGGGTGGGCATGATGGGTGCCCGTGGCACCTGTGTTGCGTCAGGCAGTGTGGAGACGGTGGGGATGTCGGTGATGGTGGCCGGCACATGTGTTGCAATTGCTACTGGGGGCAGGGATGCCGAACTGCCGGTGCTGATTGCCTGGGCTGTTGTGCAGTATCACTGTCACTTGATAGGGCTGTGGGCACACAGAGGACATGTAATTAGTCATGTGGTGGTGCCTGATGGGTGCATCACATGCATCATACAGGTTGATCATTTAATAGTGGCAGTAACATGCATCTGCTTGTTGGGGGTATGCATTGTAGTGATATTGGTTGCCATAAGGATCATGATGGGACCTTTGGCCCAGTCATGCACTGCCTGGGGGGGGGGGGTTGTAATGGGTCCTTTGGCCCAGTCATGTACTGCCTGGGGGGGGAGGAGGTTGTTAATGGGTCCTTTGGCCCAGTCATGCACTGCCTGGGGGGGGGGGGTTGTTAATGGGCCCTTTGGCCCAGTCATGCCATCAACATATACTCATGTGGCATTCATGTTTTTCCACTTACCAGCATCTGCAGGTGGGCTCACTCCTGCCTCAGCCTCCCCAATCCTATGGATGCCCTCAAGGTGGAGGACACTGCTGCAACGCTCCTCCCATGGTTGCAGCCTCAGTGGGGAAGGGGGTCCTCCACCTGTCCCACTGCTGCGTTGGTGGTGTGTGGAGATCAGGTTCCGAACCCTCAGCCTGAGGTCGTCCCACCGCTTGTGGCAGTCCTTTACACTCCACACAGTCACGCCCACAGCGATGCACTTGCGTGCTGCTTCCGCCCACACTTCCTTCCGCTGCTGCTGTGTGGTGCGCCGTTGATCGGCACTGAATAGCATCTCTGCATGCTCCACTATGTGCTCCACCAGAACAGTTAGCTCCACCTCACTAAAGCGCTGTTTGCGCTGCCTCTGGGCTGGAATCCTGGCAGACATGCTGGTGGTCCCTTTTGCCTTCTCACAGTGTGGATTCTGCTTGTGCTGACTCTGGATGGCAATGGAGTGTGCTTTATATGATGGCCGCCTCTCTGTTTCCTGTTTTGGCGATCACTGTATTTCCGGTTCCGTGCCCGTGGCGACGGTGGCGGACACAGGTTTTGCGCTACTTGTGGCAGCGGCATGTCCATTTCCGTGGCTTTTTCCGTGATGGCGGTAACAACGTTTCCGCATCCGTGTGGTGCGCGCGACCGACAGCACGTAATCGGACGGTCTTTCCACAACCTTGCGGACGCAGAAACTTTGTTACCGCCATCACGGAATCACCGCGGTCCAGACCTGACAGGTTGTAATGAGGCCCTTTGGGTAGTAGATTCTTGTTTGGTTGTAGTAATTGATGAAGTATTAGCTTCTTTTACTCTCTTTGGAGGATTTGAAGTGAGATCCTGTTGCATTTCTGTTTGAAGTAGTTTTCTTTTACAACCTTTTGCTTTTTGTGGAACAGGATAGGCTTTTAGATGGGGGTGTACAGTGAACATTAGTCTATTGTATTCTAAAACGCAAGGAATATGAATGTTTATTTTACTTGCATCAAAGTTGATTAGAAATAGACCGTCAAGTGTACGTAAACGTGATAGTGCTACGCAGCTCATGCCTTCTTTAAAGACTGTGTTCCCAATATCTATCAATGCTTTATCTAGGGTAAGACCTTGTGATTTGAAAATGGTGACTGTGTATGCTAGAGTTAGATAAAATTGCTCTCTGTGTACATACATGTCTTTGAAAAGAAGGAATCGAGCTGTTGAGAGTCCTATCCTTTTTACTTCTGACAGTTTGTCAAAGAGAATATTGACAAACTGAATGTTGTTGTCACGTGGGTATGTTTGAAAGCCAACAACTCTACCACGTGCTCCATTAACTAGTCCTTGCTCCACGTCAAGGTTACGTTTAAGCATTACTCTACAGTTTAAAGATAATTTAAATATTTTCTCCAAACCAGCTGAGTTGGAGATAGTTTTCTAAGGTATTTACAGGGTAATTTATAGAATTCAGCGCACAAGTGGCGCACGCGGCTGGCGCACAGTGTACGAGTGCGACAGTCTGCGACAGTCTGCGCCAGCCGTGTGCGCCAAAATCCTTTTCCGCGCACCACGTATTCATGGATTTTAACATCCATTACCAGCCGTGGCACAGAGTGGCGCAGCAACACTTCAGCAGTGACAGTTACGCCCCAACCCCTCCCCGTGCGCCATGCACAGCGCACAAATCCCGTACATGGTACACAGGCCAGTGGACCAGCATACAGGACCCCAACCACGTAAACGCCTGTAAAACTCCCCGCGCACCCCTCCGAATACACGTGCACCCCGGCGCGGGGAGAATCACACGCGATTGGGCCTCTGCGAGCGGGGTACGCGTATTACTGGGGTGCGCGGGGAGTTCCACATGCGATTGGCCCTGTGCGAGCGGGGTACGTGTATTACTGGGGTGCGCTGGGAGTTCCACACACGATTGGCCTTGTGCGAGTGGGGTACATGCATTACTGAGGTGCGCGGGGAGTTCCACATGCGAATGGCCCTGTGTGAGCGGGGTACGTGTATTACTGGGGTGCGTGGGGAGTTTCACACGTGATTGGGCCACAGCGAGCGGGGTACGTGTATTACTGGGGTGCGCAGGGATTTCCACACGCGATTGGGCCTGTGCGAGCAGGGTACGTGTATTTCGGGGGTGCGCGGGAAGTTTCACACGCGATTGGCCCTGTGCGAGCGGGGTACGTGTATTACTGGGGTGCACGGGGAGTTTCACACGCGATTGGCCCTGTGCAAGTGGAGTACGTGTATTTCAGGGATGCGCGGGAAGTTTCACACGCGATTGGCCCTGTGCAAGCGGGGTATGTGTATTTCGGGGGTGCGCGGGAATATTCACACACGATTGGCCCTGTGCGAGCGGGGTACATGTATTACTGGGGTGCGTGGGAAGTTTCACACGCGATTGGGCTTGTGCAAGCGGGGTACGTGTATTTCGGGGGTGCGCGGGAAGTTTCCCACGCGATTTCGCTGTCAGAACGGGGTACGTGTATCCAGTGGGGTGTTCGCGGAGTCCAACACATGAATTGGCAGTGTGGGTCCTCCCAGGTGTGCCCTCTACCCCCTCCACGGCCCCTGCAGGCAACCCACACCACAGGGGACTACCCTGCACCCCTGGGCATGTACCGCAGGCAGCCCATCCACCATGGGCATGCCCCCCCAGCCAACCCACATGTCACCTTGCACTAGTGATCACCAACTCATGTCCCCCTGCACCCCCACCCACCCAGCATTGACGGGCACCTGCCAGCAGGGCCCGACTCATGTCCCCCATCACCCCTACCGACCCAGCATTGACGGGCACCTGCCAGCAGACCCCAACTCATGTCCCCCAGCACCCAACCCACCCAGCATTGACGGGCACCTGCCAGCAAGCCCTGACTTATGTCCCCCAGCACCCCCACCCACCCAGCATTGACAGGCAACTGCCAGCAGGCCCCGACTCATGTCCCCCAGCACCCCCACCCACCCAGCATTGACGGGCACCTGCCAGCAGGCCCTGACTCATGTCCCCCAGCACCCCCACCCCCCTGCAGTGAGCCTCAGGCCCTGACTCATATCCCCCAGCACCCCCACCCCCCAGCAGTGAGGAGCACCTGCCAGCAGGCCCCGACTCATATCCCCCAGCACCCCCACCCATCCAGCATTGACGGGCACCTGCCAGCAGGCCCAGACTCATGTCCCCCAGCACCCCCACCCACCCAGCATTGACAGGAACCTGCCAGCAGGCCCCGACTCATGTCCCCCAGCACCCCCACCCACCCAGCATTGACGGGCACCTACCAGCAGGCCCCGACTCATGTCCCCCAGCACCTCCCAACCCCCCAGCAGTGAGGGGCACCTGCCAGCAGGCCCCGACTCATGGCCCCCACGTCATGACGATCCTCAATCATGGGCCTTATGGCCACCCACATCACACCCCACGCCACCCCAGTCCAAACACACAACCAGGTATCACATCCACCCCAAAATGTAATCCCTATCACATGACACATCACAAATGGCATGTATGCACATCAACATCAACTTCCTAAACCCTTTGCCAACATCCGATTCCAAGATTGAAAAAGTCAAATCTTGCTGTTTTTGCTTTGCTGTTAAAAGTCATATCTTGCTGCCCAGTGCGAAATTCTCTGTATTTTGCTTGAATACTGTTTCTTCTCTGTAACTTGCCAGCCCAGTGACCTCACCACTCTCTTTTGTCTCACACCAACCTGCCTTAGCCCCACCCAGTATCTCCATCCTCTCCTTACTTCAACTCCAATGGCGCTTTCTGTTTCTCCTATCTTCTCCAACTGCTTCTCCATTGACTATCCTTCCCTTCTCACTAAGTCTGGTAGGACGAAGTTCAAAAAGGATATCTTGGCCTCTAATCCTGGTCTTCCTATCGCCAACACCTACTCCAATGCTTCCGCCAGACAGACCCTTACCGACATCCTCTTTGTCGTTCCTTCGCCAGATCTATGGACTCCTCATATGGTCTCTGTACTCTGCCCTATCTCCTCCTCTCCCATTAAGGGTGGCACTTGCTGGGAAGTTCTCATGGCTTCCTTCGACTCCTCTAAAGTCATCATTAATGTCTACTTGAATGGCACTGTCATGGTCCAAGGCCCTCAGGCCAATCTCCTCCTCTTTGATAGGCGCTTCCCTCGCCTCATCAATTTCCTCTCATCTCCTGCTGTCCCCTTCTCTCCCCCCTTGGCTACCTTGCCCTCTCTCTCCTCCTCCTCCTCCTCTGCCCCTCCTGGGGCTCTTTCTCCTCCGCAGGGCGTACCTCTGATCTGTACCCCTCCCCGGAAGGTCTTTAAGGCTGGCAACCTTCTTCATATTGCCACTCTCAACTCTCGCTCTGCCGTCAAACACTCCTCTGACATCTGCCACCTCCTTGAAGAACTAGACCTTGATATCCTTGGTCTTACTGAGACATGGTTCACGGCTAGCTCTGTTACGAGCTTTGACACTCTCCTCCCGGATAGCTACAAGATCCTCCCGGTCCGGTGGGGGGTAGCCCTGATCTTCCCTGAGTGGATTTCTGCCTCTATCATTCCCACTCAGACCTACTTCTCTTTTGAATGCCTTGTCTGTAGGCTTTCTCTCTCGCCTACCCATTCTCTTACTGTGGTTACCATCTACCGGCCTCCTGGTCAAATCACCTCATTTCTCTCTGAGTGGGCAGACCTCTCCTCCTCCCTCCTGGCCTCTACCACTCAACTCCTCCTCCTCGGTGACCTAAATATACATTTAGAGTCTCCTTGCTCCTCCTCTGTACTCTAACGTGACCTCTGTGACTCCCTCTCCCTGTCCATCCTCCCCTCTGGCCCGATTCACTCTGCAGGGCACACACTCGATGTCTTGATCTCCTCTGACCTCCCCCTCTCCATCCCTCTGACCACTCCTCTCTCCTAGAGCGATCACTCCCTCCTCTCATCTCTCCCTCTCTTCCCCCCAAGCCAAGCCTGCCCCAACACTGCCACCTACCTTCTCGGACATCCGGCCCATGAAGCGTGTGTCAGTTGAGGCTTTTGCCGCCACTTTCTCTACCCCCCTCCACCTTTGGCTGTCTCTCATCCTGATACAGCCCTGTCTCTGCTCTACTCTTCAATTTCTGATACGCTTGATGTTCTTGCCCCTGTCATGAGGATCCGTTTGAAGTCCAAAGCCAAGTGCAATTCCTGGTATGACTCTGACCTAGCTACACTTAAATGTAAGTGTAGGGCAACTGAGAGGAAATCTGCTACAAAGGCAATACCGACTCTCTGTCCTCACCAAGAAGAGAGTCCACATTCAAGCTCGTGTCTCTGCGGCATCTAACAACTCGGCCGAACTCTTTAAAATCTGCAAGGAGCTGGCCAACCCTGCTGCAGTCTATACCCTTCCTGTTGCCTCCCAGGCTCTTTGCAATGCCCTTGCCTCTCACTTTATTTCAAAAACCCAGGACATCCTGTCCACCCTCTCCACCCACACTCCTCCTCTTCCCTCTCCATCTGCGCTTGCTGACCCTCCTTTAGCCTCCCTCCCACCATCCTTCTCGTCCTTTCCTCTTTTCACCCCTGACGAGGTTGCTAGACAAGTCCGATCTATGAAAGCCTCTTCAAAACAGGTTCCTCCCTGTTCCTCTAAAACCACCAAGGACCACATTGACACCCTCGCTCCGGCCCTTGCTGATTTTTGCAACCACTCCTTTGCCTCTGGATCCTTCCCCTCCCCTCTGAAACACTTCTTTGTGCATCCTCTTCTCAAGAAACCCACAGCTGATCCTTCTTGTCCAGCTTACTATCGCCCAATTTCCATTACTCCCTTTCTTGGCAAACTCCTGGAAAAGTTGGCCATCTCCCAGCTTAACCTTCATTCCAATTCTGTTGGCTGTCTCCATGACCACCAGTCTGGCTTCAGAGCTGCCAGAAGCACGGAAACTGCTGTCCTAAACATCCGTGAAGATCTGCTCACCAACCTTGACTCTAACATTCCCTCTGTCCTCATCCTCCTCGATCTCTCTTCTGCCTTCGACACGGTCAACCATACCATCCTGCTCAACCGTCTCTGTGAAAACTTGGGTATCACTGATCAGGCTCTGGCCTGGCTGACCTGTTTCCTCTCAGATCGACCCTCCCAGGTCCAACTTGGGTCCTTCCTTTCATCTATCTTCCTCTCTACCTGTGGTGTTTCCCAGGGGTCTAACCTCTCGCCCTGGCTTTTCAACCAATACCTGGCAACTCTCGCCCACTGCATTGCCATTTTCTGCTCAAATTTCCAGTGCTATGCTGACGACACTCATGCTGCCCTCTGCCACCCCCTCTCCCTCTTTCATCTCTGATTGCCTAACTGCCATTCAAGATTGGTGTGTTGCCAATGATCTTTGTCTGAATGCCAGCAAGACGGAGATCCTCCTCATCGGCACACCTTCACCATCCTTTCCCCTCACTCTCTGGCCGGCCTCCCTTGGCCCTCCTCCTACCCCCACCTGCGAGGCTAAGAACCTCGGGGTCATCTTTGACTCCACCCTTTCCTTCTCTGCCCACATCTCTGAGGTCTCTAAAAAGTCAAATTTCTGACTGCAGCTCCTCAGAGGTACTCTGCCTTCCCTCTCCTTCCCCCAGAAGCTCATGGTATCTCAAGCTCTGGTTCTCTCTAGCTTGGACTATTGTAACAGCCTCTTTCTAAATCTACCTGCCTCTACTTTCCGCCCTCTGCAACTAATCCAGAACAGGACTGCGAGACATGTCCTTGGCCTCAAGCCCTGTGATCGTATCTCTCCAGCTCTGAAATCTCTTCACTGGCTCCCAGTGGATGCAAGGATTAAATTCATAACCCTCTGCATTGTCCACAGGGCTTTCTGGAGCCTGG
Source organism: Ambystoma mexicanum (assembly GCF_040938575.1). Classification (NCBI taxonomy): domain Eukaryota; kingdom Metazoa; phylum Chordata; class Amphibia; order Caudata; family Ambystomatidae; genus Ambystoma; species Ambystoma mexicanum. The sequence goes on from NC_090939.1 coordinate 883,243,430, forward strand.
GTCCAAAATACCTTCAGCTATTCCTCCGCAAATACCTCCCCTCTCGAGCTCTTCGCTCCTCTACCTCCAACTCACTCAGGGTCAGTCCTTTTTCTAAGAAACAAGCTGGGGGTAGATCTCTGTCTTCGGCTGGGGCCTCCCTCTGGAACAGCCTATCTGCCACCCTAAAACTTGAGGAGAACCATCTCCGGTTCCGGAAGCACCTCAAGACCTTCCTCTTTTCTTCTGCCTTCGTTCCCCCTCTCCCCTGCTGATCTGTTCTCTCTTGGCACCGTGCACCTGGCCACCCTCTGTCTTTTGGGCCCAGGTACCTGCTCATCCTGTCACCCTCCCACACTGCCTCTGGGCCACCCCTTGCACTGGGGTCTGTATCTATACCCATACAGCCCCCCTTTTTCTTCCTGCACTTATCGGACCTAACCTGTCTGCTGCCTTAAACCTAGCACTTGCAAATTGCTGGCTGCATTACCACTGTTTGTTGCCTTTATTATTTATTTATTGTTATTTATCTGTTTCTCCTCTGCGTCACACTTTCCCCTTCCATGCACTTTTCCCCTTCCCCTCTCCCATGCACTTGCGCGTTCTCAATGTCACTGGGCCTAGTAAGGTCGCTGCTTTGTCCACCCCTGTTCCCCTCCCTTGCCTTATCGCGCTCTGAAACACTTGTGTACGAGCGCGATAGAAATAAAATATCAATCAATAAAAAAACACAGTTCTGTTACACCCACACAATGCGTGCATGAGATTGAGAAAACACACATCCTGACATGCATGTAACCAAAGAGAATACCACACATTGAAGTAGGAAATGAAAATGTATTAAAAACAAAAGCAAGGGAATGAAATGAAACACACAAGAATGGAAATAATGAAGAAAAAGCTGCATGTCCAAAATATAAAAAGAAAATGAGTGAACACAGAATCGAAATCAATCCAAATGCACATGGGTCCAAAGTGACTGTCCGGCAAAACAAATCCAAAGTGATAAACCAAGACAAAACCATTGATCCATGGAAAAAAAAATCAAAATAAAAAGTGAAAAAGTGAAATCCAGTGTTGAACTATTTACAAAGTACAAATCCAGGGTCGATGAGCCCAGCCTTTCAGCTGAAAACTAGAAAAAGCCCTACCTAATGAAGAACTATATACAAAAACGTGGGGCATTGCCCAAGCGCCCAAAAATAAATAATAACAGAAAGGAAACCTAACACTATCTAACTTTATTTTATTTATTTATTTGATTTATATTTCAGGCCAAAACCTGTAATTTTATCAAAGGTCTACACATTTAACCCTCCGGGATTCTCCGAAAAATTGGCTTTCAACAGATCAAAATACATCTTCTGCAAACAGTAGATGGGTTTCAAATACAGTTGTCCAGGGGTTCCTTAGGCTGGTACTGATGACATCTTCTGCAAACAGTAGATGCATTTCAAATACACTTGTCCAGGAGTTCCTTAGGCTGGTAATGAAGAAGCAGCTTCAATGGGGACAATTTCGTTTATCTGTTTGAAAGCCAATCCAATTAGGTTTGCCATGGCCATGGTCCACCGCGTTGCTTCACCTGAGATTAGTCTGTTCCATATGTTATCCTCTTCGAACATCCAAGGATTTGTAATCAGCGGCGATAGATAAGTAGTTCTGTCCTGTTTAGTATGTGGGCAGATTAAAACTAGGTGCCTGATTGTTTCCACAGTGTCCACGTTTTTGCATAACCTACATACTTGATTTTCCACCATACCTCGGATGGCGAGTATTTGTTTTGTGTGAAGTATATTTAGTCTCGCTTTCATAAACAACTTTCTTTTTTCCTTTTCTGGGAATTTACTGACATATTTTATAGGTACCTTTAGTTTATTGAATGTAGGCGGAAGATGTTGTAACAATTTGTTGTCTGCTGCTACCTCTACGGTTCTGATCCAGTCCATTTCCTGCAGTTTCCGCTTGATTTTATCGGGATTTTCTTTTAAGTCTGTTTCTGTGCACATTATTAGCGACAATCTTTCTTTTCTGATTTCAGCCCACTTTTTGAATACCATGCAATTTCCGTTTATCATTTCTTCTTTGACTACAGCATAGATTGGGAGGGAGTCTGCCAGAATGATTTTTCTAAATAACATCATTGCACTGACATCGACTATCGAGGCCAGAGAAGTTAGTCCAAGTTCCCTTCTAATGGCCGCAATTGCAGTTGATTTGGGCAGTCCCAAAACCGATCTCCAAACCATACCTTCTATTTTATTCCATATGTTCTCCGGAATACAAAGAGAGGCTTCCATTCCGCTTGTCAGCGAGGGCACTACTTTCATTTTATAGAAGTTAATTGCCGGAGTTAGAGTGAATTTGCCAAATTTCTTGTCTATTGTTCTCATTTGCGCTATCAGGCTCTTCACTTTGTCCCAGAGTTCTGTTTGCATAGCTTTGTCTGTTGTAGTATTGTCTAATTCAAACCCTAAATATCTGATGTTTTTTACTTTTTCAATTTTTGTGTCATCCAAATACCATGACTCCGTTGTTGTTGGATTCTTTCGATGTTTCTCCAGGGTCATGATTTTTGTTTTGTTTTTGTTTATCTCCAGGAGGTTTTCATCTGTATATTTTTTCAGGTTTGTTAATTTCCGTTGTAAACCCACTTTGGTCTGGTCGATGAGAATCACGTCGTCCGCGTATAGGAGACGGGGAATAGTAGTTTTCCCTAGTTTAGGAGGGAACGTTCTGATCTCATTTTCCGAATATTGCAAATCTCCCAGGAAGGCGATGAAGAGTGCGGGCGCAAGCGGACAACCTTGTTTTACGCCTCTTTTTACTTGAATTTCCTCTGAGAGAATTCCCTGTTGGTTTAATTTCACTCTTACCGTTGTATTTGAGTGCAGGGCAATTAGTGGATCCAGCAATGAATTTTTCCCATAGCATATTTCTGTCCACTTTGTCGAACGCTTTTGACATGTCCACAAAGGCCAGATATATTTTTGGTGCTCCTTCTTTGATTTTTGCTTTAAAGATGTTTATTATCAAGATGTTGATTGCTATCGTTCCGTTTTTCTGGAAGCCTGTTTGTAATATGTCTTTGGATTTTGATGACCTTTCCCATATCCTCAGATGGTCCAAGATGAGGGAGGAAAAGATTTTTCCTAAAATGTCTAATAAAGCAATCGGTCTATAATTAGCGGGGTCCTCCCGATTACCTTTTTTATAGATCGGGACGATAACCGCTTTTAACCAAGTCTCTGGAATTTGATGCGATTGTTCACAGGTCTCGAAAATCTTTCCAATCACTTTTGCCCAGTCTTTTGGGAATTATTTTAGGATGGTGTTTGTCAATCCGTCCGGGCCGGGTGCTCTGGATGTTTTCAGACTTCTTATTTTTTTTTCAATGTCTGACACATTGGCTATCGACACCCAGGACGTGTTTGTTGCCGGTTTCAGGGCTTTTGTCAAGTTCTGGGGTTCCTCAAATTCCTTTGAAATGTACTCCATCCATTTTGCCTCTGATACGGCATTAGTTGGTATTAGATTATATGATACGTTGCTTTTTTTAATTAAGGACCAGAAGTCGCTAGATTTGTTGGTAATCAATTTTTTCATCATTTCTTCTGCATCCAACTGATATTGTGTCGCTTTTGCTTGTTTTCTCCAAGAAGTATATCTTTCCAGTTTAACCAGTCTTGTACCTGATTTGTTTTTTTTGCCTTTCTTTTTAATTGCCGCCCAAGTTTCCTTTGTTCTACCAATTCTTTATTGTATGCATGGGCGGGCTGTGGTACGGCCTTCTTTATGGCTACTATTGGTTTCTGGTATGGTACAAGGAGAGGTAAATAGTCCGGTTTCTCAAGTATTTTTGCTTGTTGATTTGCTGTTACTTTTTCATCCCAGGCTAATTTTATTTGTTGGATGTTTGTTTCCGTTATGCGTAGACGGGTTTGTTGCACATTTGTTTCCAGTGTGGCTTTGTGTACCAATTTCGTTGGTCTCCGACCATTCCACTTACAAGTGAGTAAGTTATGGTCACTGTTGTTTGTTTTCAGCACTTTGAAGCTCACTATGTTTGCTGCCAATCCGGATGATACGAAAATATAGTCTAGGGTAGCTTTTGACGCTCCCCTTTCCCAGGTCGGGATATTCAGTTGGTTTGGGAAGAGAGTCGCTATATTTTGTAAATTTCTGGAGCTTGTTACTTTCATCCATGCTTTTCCCCGTTTTTGTGTTGCGGTCGTCCCTGTTTTCTCTGTTTCTTCATTGCAAATGGCGTTTAAATCGCCACATACAATGATCTCGATATCGTCAAAGTCTTCATACAGCTGATCAATAGTTGCGCTCATTATTGCACAGAAAGCCTTTGTTGTCGTCCGCTGCGGGTTCCAATAGCAATTTATAATTGCTAGGGTATTTCTTGTGGCGCCATTACCCTTTCCCATGGGGGGAGACCATGTGGAAAGGGTCACCAGCATGTCGTATGCTTCTCTCCATTTCTTTGGAGGTTCCAGTCCTAAGCCGTTTTTAATGGCTGTGAGCAAACCAGACGATGGTCTTCCTAAAGGACCTCTGATTGCTGCCGAGGTTTCTACGCAGAATCCATCCAACGTGGGTTTCTCAAGTAGCCACGTCTCTTGAAGGCATACTATATCAAATATGCCCAAATTTACATCCCCCGGTATTGTTAAGTGGTTATGCCCTTTGGTGTTCCATGAGCCTACCTTGTAATGGTTTTTATCGGGCCGTTCCTCTACGGATGAAGCCGATACCGATGTCTCAAGGTTCCGCCCTGTTTGTTGCTATTTTTGGGATTTCTTTGACCAGGTAAATGTAAACCAGTCCCACAGTCCTCTCGGCGATCTTGATTCCTGTATTTTAGCTGAAGTCTTTTGTAGCATAGCTTCTCCTCTGGAATGCCTGGTTTGTTGTGGTGATTTCTCATTTTCTCTGCTTCTATTACTAGGTTTCCGTTCCTGTGGGTCACACCTGCTTTCTTGATGGCTACTCAGACGTGATTTGGTGGTTCCCCACTTTGAGGCCCCCTCCCGATTCAGTGGGACATTTCTTCGACTATATTTTGGATCTTCACGCACGTACTTGTTGTCCCTCTTTTCGTTCCATCGATTATGCGAATACAATATTTCAGTTTTTGAATGGTAATGTGTGCTCTGTTCGTTGATTTTTATTGGGTTTCTGCTTCGCTCCTCCTGCTGCGAGTATGTTAGCTCTCTCAAATGGAAACCCATATCTTTCAACTCTTCAAACGCTGATTTATCCAGATGCGTTATACTCTCAGCTTTTACATGTAAAAATGCTTTTGCTGTCTTACCCCTGTGGTACGGTTCGACCAAATCTAGGTCATTTGTTCTGAGGCCCCTAAGAGTTTTAGATTTTTTCAGGATCTGCAGAACCGTTGGCCGATTTAGAATTAAATTGTCTTCTTTAATGACCTGTTGCTCAAGTTTAAACAATCGGGTTTTGCCTCTTTCTACTAATTTCATTTTCCCATTTCCCCTCACGGGTACTTGTTTTCTCGGGCTACTTCTGCTTCTTAGCCTCGCTTTTTGTGGTGTTGCTTTGTTGTCTTTCTGGCTGTTAGTGTTAAAATTGTTGGCGTCTCTTTTTTCGGGCGATTTTTCCCTTTGCTCCACTAGCACCCACTTTTCTTCGTCGTTACTCAGAGGTCTTTTTTCTTCTATGATGTTTTTTTTTCCCTTCCTTATATTGTCTATCGGGGCATCGGTTAACACCTGTGTAATCGTGCTAGTTTGAATATGTTTGTCATGTTGTGATATGTTCATCAATGATGAATCTAAAATGAACTCGTCCGCCGTCCTAGGTGATCTCCGATCTGAAGATTTCGGGGAGGACTGGACGTCGAGAGTTTGGATCTCGTCTTTCTTCATCTCTGTTTTATTTGCACTTTGAACCAAATGTGGTGGTTTTACTCTAGCTTCCCCGGAGAATGTATGTGAAGCTCTCGGTGTTGCTGATTTATTTTGGGTCGATGGTGGATTTACTGAGCTCTTCTCTATGATGACCTCCAGACCGGTCAACTCATAGTCTGATTTTTTGAATTTGTCTGCCACGTGCTTGCCCCCTTTTAAATGTGATGTTTCCGGATTATTTTTTTGTTTCTCCAGAAGTTCGATTTTCCTTTCTAGAGTCTCTATTTTATTCTCCCACAGGATCTCTTGAATGCTTTTCTGTGCTTCTACTGCTGTTATATAGCTTTCTACATGAGCCATTTTTGCTATCATATTGGAGAGAATTGCTGTATTATCCTGGATTTCTTCTTTTAGTGCTTCATATAACTTGCAAAATGGTGTTAAAACAATGGACATTGCCGACATGATTGTAGTCATGTCCGGTTTTTTAGTTGCAGAGTCTTTATGAATAGCCATGGCAATGTCGCTTAATCGTCGATTTTTTTGTGATGACTGTGTTTTTTCTGTTTTTTTTGGCGTCTCCAGAATTTGAGGACCCAGGCAGTCCATTTGGGAGATATTAGCCTGATCTGTTACTTGTTGGCCCTGCCTGGTTGCTCTCCGGTCTCGTTTTATGTCCTCGCTGCTTGTTTCAATCTCTGGGGCGATTTGGAGGCCTGCAGTCAGATGGGGTTGCGTCCACGCTAGCCGTATATCTTTTTCTTTGCTTATTTGGGATAGATTTTGATTTTCCTTCACAGGCTGGCTTTGGATACGACGTTCTCTGATCACCTCTGGCTGCCCTCCGTTGTTACCTTCTGCAGCTATTTTTTTCATATTATTTGCATCCCGGGAATTGTTTTCTGGGTCCAACTGGATCTCTATACCTGGAGACTCTGGTATTCTGAGCTGAGTTTGTGTGTCACCCTTAATAGTGGCCCCAATTTCACTTTTGTTCCTATTTCTATTTGTTACACTTTCTATGATGTTTGATTGTTTTTCCAACCCTCCGACCTTTGTGGAGGTTTCCACTGTTTTTCTTACTTTCGACCCTGGCATAGCTTCTTGCAACACTTCTAACATCTCTGCGTCTGATACCTCCGAATCCACTGTTAATTTTCGTTTGTACTGTTGCGTAAAGAAGGTTTTTAAAGGACAGGATAGTAGCGGTGCCGGGAGCTTTGTGGTTGAGAGTCTTTTTATTTTTATCGCATTTCCTTCCACTCTACTTCTCTGATTTTGGTTTTTCAAAATCTTCTTATTTACTTGAGATATAGTCTTCTTTCGCGGGGTCTGATTTTTCTTCGATTTCACTTTTTTCTTTTTTAGTTGTTTACAACTTGTTTTTACTTGTTCATAATCCGTTTCTTTAGTTGAGTCTTCCTGGTCAGTTTGTCTATTATTTGCGCCTGTTGTTTCACTCTCTGAAAAAACTTCGTCACTTTCTGAGAGTGATTCGGCGAAGATTATCTCTACCAATCTCTTATTGACTTTTGGAGTTCTTCTATCCAGTTGTCTCTTCTTTGACCTGTTAGATTTACTTTGGTCAAAAATCTGCTCTTTATATGTGGAGTGGATCATCGCTTCAACGTTTAGTGTTTTCTGCATAAGGTCTGATTTGTTTATTATGATTTCACCAGTCTTTTGGCATGGGGGCCTCTGTTCTTCGGGTCCCTTTGGATCTTCCCACGTTGGCTCCAGATGGAGGTCTTGTTCCTTTGTTGTAGTTTTTCCAGGAAATTTCCCCTCCGGAGTTATCGAAGCTCCGTCTACCCCTCTGCTCCGATCTCGCCCCCCCGCTCCACCGCTAGGGCCCCGCAAAGGTGCCGATGCTGGCCATCCTCCGATAGCCACTGCCTCCTCACCCCTCGTCGTCAAGACGGTATGCGGGGCCCTAGCTGCGGCGCAGGTGGGCCGGACGGGCGTGTTGTCTAACTCGTCTGTTGCTTCATTCTGGGTCCTCACGTCCGTCACCAGATTCATCTCTTCGGCCTCGTTGGCAAGCCGCTCGTCTGTGAGTGCTTTTTCCGAGCGGACTTCTCGGTGGACTCGATTGACCCCCCCGGATCGCCACACGAGGTCTGAGAGGTCCACCGGATCCGGAGGCTGTAGGTTGTCGTCTGGTGGATACTCCTTTGCCGTTTGTCTCATCGGTGGCAACGGCGACGGCACCCATAATGCAGGTAAACCCGTCTGTGAGAGTTTCTGGGGTTTCTGGGGTTTCAACTGAGTCCTCAATGACGGCTTACCTCTCGGCTGTTTCAGAGTCATTGCTGGAGCATCCCTCGCGGGCTCTGCTGATGCTGCTGGTTCTCTTTCCGGGATGATGATGTCGGAGAACAGCAAAGCCTCGTCCTCTCCTGTCGGCTCCAACTCCGATACTGGAATCATCAGCAGCGGTCTTGCTTCGGGCCGCACCTCCGGTTCCATTTTACGCTTACTGCGCGTCTGCAGCGGACTGCCGCAGACTGGCTCACACCTCGGCTCGCAGCTCCGCTCACCGCTCCGCGGTGTTCTGGGGATTAAGAAAACAAAAACGAACTTCCTCACACAATGATGTGGTCTGGTTGCAGGACTGCCGCAGACTGGCTCACACCTCGGCTCGCAGCTCCACTCACCACTCCGCGGTATTCTGGGGATTAAGAAAACAAAAACGAACTTCCTCACACAATGATGTGGTCTGGTTGCAGGACTGCCGCAGACTGGCTCACACCTCGGCTCGCAGCTCAGCTTCATCAGTAGCTACAAAATTCTCTTGCTCATGCCTCAAGCATCGGGGGTCAAGTCCTGCCAATGGCGGTGGGCAAGTCCTGCGGCTCACTCTTTGATGTCCCGGGCCAGGGCATCATCGAACTCCATGTCGATGTCCCGGAGGCGGGACTCTTCCCTGGCCCAGAGGTCTCGCAGGGATGCACTCCTGGTCTGTTCCAAATCCCTGCGAGTTGCCTCAAGGCACTCTGCCCGCCTCAACGCCCGACGCATGGAGAACTCCGCCCTGACCATGGTGAGCCGCGCCTCTTCCGCCCGCCACCGCTCCGCATCTATACGCTGGCCCAACCGCAGCCACAAGGAAGACACACCCATTCCAGGGTCCTCCTGCCCTCTGGCCGATGCCTGCCCCTCTGATGTCGATGGCCCCGAGCCATCATTGCTCCCACCTAGAGCCTGCTGCTGTTGCTGCTGTCCATGTGCCCTGTCCGATGATGCCTGCATATCCTCCACCTGCTGGTCTCCACTTGTTGGGGTGTCCACCCCTGCTGGACCGCCGACTCCCGACTGTGGCAGGGATGGGATCTCCACCAAGCTGGCTGTGTTGGTCAGACCAGGTCCACAGGGGGCCCTGGTGAAATCTGGGCCGGAAGACGGCAGGGAGAACGACTGGCACATAGTCTCCACAGAGGAGGCGAGGTCTGCCAGAGTGCGCGACACATGTAGGAACCAACCGACCAGGGCCCCTCCCAACACTGGCTTGTCGCAATGCTGCTGTTCGTGATGGCGTGCGTGTGATCCGCCCAGGAAGCACGCACGTCATCACAAATGTCACGCATGAGCAACGTGACACCAAACAGGACAGAGCCCATACGGTCATGGGACGCCTCGTCCGCAGGTAGTGGAGAGGCAGATGACGTGGCACTCCCCCCTACCTGCGGGCGGGCCTGGGACAGGGCAGCCCTGCTGGTGCATGGTGGTGCAGTCACAGGGTCAAGGACAGTGACATGCACAGGCCCCTCCGCGGTGACCTGTGCTGCCTCCTGACCCTGGCCCTGGACTGCACCACTTGCACCAGCAGGTACTACCCCCACCAAGCCTCATGTGCAGCTTAGTAGCGGGCTCCTCCTCCTCCTCTGTGGAGACCATCAACCTGGATGTCTCTGCACCGTCTTCCGCCATTGCAAGCCCCTGTGGGGGCTCACCCGGCCCTTCCGCTACAGCCGTAGTGGCAGACGCGGCACCAGTCCCCTCGCTCCCAGATAATGGCAATTCCTGGGAGGGTGGCTGGGCCTTGCGTCGCCGCCCGGTGGAGGCATCCCCGCCGCTTGGCTCCACAGCGCCATCTCTGCCCTTTTCTTCACTTGACGCTGCGTAGAGGGAGACATAGAACACAAGCATCAGGGTACAGTACAATATTCCCCTAGACAGGAAGCAATAAGACATGAGTGGCACTGTCAAATGTCACTTCCATCCTGTCCCTCCACAATACATGGGTGAATGCACGCAACACACATGCACAAACAGGCGCAGCGCCTGCAATCAACATCAGCATCCATGTACAAGGGCCTCTTTTAACCAAAAAGTTGCGTTCAAACTCACATGCATCATGGCTCACACTGATCCCATGCACACACATCACCGAAAGGTCATGCATCATGGCTTGTACACCACAGACACAGTGGATAGACACAGTGGATACAACGGTGACGGCAATGCATGAGTGAATCTACACATCATCACGGACATGTGTCATGCATCCATGGCATTTCAAAGTCACACACACACTTCTCAGACACACACACATGTGCACCATACATGTACATGAGAGCAGCACCCATCCCTCACCCCCCCTCCATGTCCAAGAACAGAGACTGGCATGCATTCATGTGTGCATTCCGCATACTGCTCCCCATGTTGCATTGGAACACATGTATCATCCATGTGGTTCACACATTACTGGTCTCACCTGCATAACCATGATGTCCCTGCAAACACACCTCCATACATGGCCTATGTCACACATACAGGCAAGTATCAGACTACCAGCACACTGCAACATGCCCTGTCTCACACAGCAATGCTTGGCCACTTACCGCTCAACTCCAGACGGGTCAGCCTCCGAAGGATCAGGGCGTGGAGCGCTGGGCCAACCTGAAGTCCTCCCAGCACTTCCGGACGTACTTGATGTCGTGGGTTGCCACCCCCTCCGCGTTGATGGCAACCACTGCGTCCTCCCAGATCCTCTCCCGTCCTTCCTTGTTGGCGCGTGATGTTCCGAAGAGGGCATCATAATGCCCCAGGACATGCTCCACCAGGACACCAACTTCCTTTTCACTGAAGCTGGTGGCCCTCTGCCTCTCTGGCTGGGGGTCGCCAGTGGTCTCAGATGGTGTTTGCCCCGACATGGTGACCCCTGGATCCTGGGGCTGGGCTGTGGAGCGATGGTATCCCAGTCGGGAGTCTTCTGTTCCAGCAGGGGTGGACACAGCAACTGGACCCCTGCAGATGGCTGACGTGCAGGCACCAAATAGCAGGGCATGTGGGCAGCAGGCAGGCAGCAGCAGATGGCTGGTGGGAGTGTGCTCGGGGCTCTTGTGGGCAGGAAAATGGCCTTCTGGGCAGGAGCATGGTCTTCTGTGTGTTTTCACGTGGCCAGCTTGATATGGAGTGATTTGGCACGTGAAAAAATTGCACGTCAGCGTGTAATTCGAGGAAAGGCCCTTAGAGCGTAAGCGCATCTCTGACGTAGCACGCATGGGCATTTCCCTTGTGACGTGGGCGTAGTGGTTCAGCGTGCACGTGAGAAAACTGCACGTCTTTGTGTGAATGCGTGTAATCCGAGGAAAGGGGCTACGCGCAACGCACGCAGGCTTTTCCCTCAGCGCGGGTAAAAGATGAGCAGGGCCAGCAGTTCGCTGTACGTGCCTTTCGTGGAGACTGACGTGTGTTGCTACTTCGTGTTGTTTCGCACGCCATCACAACTTCACAGCGGATCAAGGAAGTATCTCTTCTTTTGGCGGCGGTATTGGCTATGCGTGTTTTTCATTATCACGCTAGTCAGACGGTGAGTCACGCACGCTATTTTTCCCACTGCGGGTGCCCCTGTGTATCGCACCCGTTTTCGAGGTCATAGTAGCCTTTTTTTTCGTGTTAGTGGGTGCCACCACATACTGCGGGAGGTTAATTCCATGCACGTAGGCTGCAGGTTTGCGTGCACGGTTTTACTGCAGTTTTGGGGTGCCTGAGTGTTGCGTGACCCATCACTACATCACCGGGATCACATACAGCCTTGCAGGTGCAGGGGGGCTTTTATCATCTTGCATCCCACACCCTTCACCCCAATTGCCAAGGACAATTGTGGTGTACACCTCCCATTGGCACTCCTCCATCTGTCCCGGCACTACTCCATCTGAGCCATGGTTGGGAGGCCACCAAAGGTGAGGGGCGCCTCAGCTGTGCGTCCTCTTCATGGTGGGCATGGTCAGGGACGTGGCCAGGGTGACCAGGGAGTAGGGGGACTCCCGGGTGTCCAAGGTGGCCGCAGAGGGGGAAGAGGCAGGGGTGCACCACTTGAGCACGATGTTGTGCCATGTGTCAGTGCAGTCATGCCACCACCCCCTGTGGTTCCGGGTTCCCGACTGCCACAGGCCCAAGGGTAGTGGTAGCTGCAGGTGCAGCTGTGGACACCACCACCCAGGCTCAGGGTCTGCCATCACAGGCTGCGTTAGCACTTGAAGAGTCCTTGGAAGATTTCCAACAGGCCAGGAGGGAAACCGTAGGTGCACGCAGGGCTGCCCTGACCAAGACACGCGTCCCTGGGGCAGTAATGTCATCTGCTGCCCCGAACAGCTGGGTGTTGGCAAGTGCAGGGGCAGATGCAGCCAACAACATCCCGGTTGTGAGTCTGCCAACCAGGACAGTCGAGGTCAATGACCCTGCCACAGCGGATGTTGCTGTGCAGGGTCCATTAGAGGGCACCCAGCTGCCACTGATGCAAGTCAGGTCTTTGGTCGTCCCTCCACCTGCCACTCCCTTGGCTCAATCCACCTGTGCCGCTGGCCATACTGATCAGGGCGGCATTTGCCAGCCAGGGTCTGCGCCACAATCCAAGAGGAGGAAGGTTGCACCTGCAGCACAGGCTGGGACCCCACACACAGCCACGACCTCCTGCATGTCGAGGAAGAAGCCTTTCTGCAACCAGGAACTGGACTTCCTCGTGGACTACGTGCGGGACCACAGCTGTGACAAGCTAGTGGGTCCTAATTGTCAGACTACGGCTGCCCACCGTGATACTCACTGGAAGCAAGTTGCGGAAACATGTGAGTGCATTCGGCCATGAGGTGCGCACGGCGCAAGAGTGCAAAAAGCTTTGGAATGACCTCAAACGCAGCGCTAAGGCTAAGCGTGCCTCAAATTACAACTTGACTCTGGTGACTGGCAGTGGGCCTGCGCATGAGGAGGAAGACTTTACTCCGCATGAGTCACTCGTTGCAGAGTCTATACCATCTGAATCGGTCAAAGGAGTGGGAGAGATGCCGGACTTTGATGCCCAGTCCAGTGAGTGTTGCTGAGTGTTTGTTGAGGACATGTGTGTTTTACTTGTGTGATGTGTTGTGCATGACTGCCACTACATGTCACGTGTACATGGTTCTGATGTGCAAGTAATGCAATGCTTCCCTGATGCATGGCTGCTCTGCTGGATGGTGGACATGTGGAGCGGCGGGGACTGTCCGCATCACCACTATTGCACCCTACTCACATGCTGGTCACCAGGATGCACCTCCAGTCCATGTTCCAGCTCACTGGCCCTTCTGCATGTAGCGTGGGATGACCTTCCTCCAAGCCCAGGGACTATGTCATAGCATGACTGACATGCATGTGTCCTCTGCCTGCATGCGGGTACTCCATGTAGGCATGCTCCCTTGCCCCTCCACCCCCCACTCTGCACCCCAATTCCACCTTTTCACTGCTCTGCTTCAATTTTGCCGTTGAGTACTTCCCTGTTCATGTATCCTGTGTACATGCTAACTTCCAGCGGCCAATCTGCCAGACATATGCTGTGTGGTACATCCTTTGTACTTGATGCAGGGTGTCTCACTTGGACTGTGCAGAGGTCAGATGCCCCGCAAGAACCTGAGTGCCCATTCATGCTCCATGTGTATTCCACGCATGCCCCTATGTGTCCTTGACTGGATGATCATTGTAGTACAAGTCCAGGGTGACCTACATTGCATGGCATTTCATCAGCCTTCCCATGTCCACTGTGGCTCAGTCCTGCGTCGCACACATGTTTAGGGTGTGACAGTTTGTGTGGTCACAGGCCTCATCCTGTTTAATGGCCAATGACTCTGTCCAACTGGTGTAGTGTATTCTTCACACGTGGGTGTACTCCAGAGGTTGCATCATGTATCCTGCTTACTGTCCCATCATCATTTGCTGTGTTGTCACTTGACTCACATGATGCAGTTGATGCTAGTCAACACTGTCTGTCAATACAAAGGTCTATGGTCAGCCTTTTGATACCATGCTAGGCATCCTTGCATTTGCACTTGGGGGGAGGGGTGGTTTCCTTGTAGCCATGCTACCCATTGAATGCACATTGCACGTGATGCCTGAAGTTGACCTTGCACTGCCTTCACATTTTCTGACACACATCATGAAGTACTTATACATGTAGATAGTGAGTAACATACAAATTTGCTGCACTTCATCGACCCACTTCTGTGCAAACTGACACCATTCTACATGCCTAATCACAGAAGCAATGTCAAGTTGACTCAGCATGCATGGCAGGTTCTATTTTGTGTGTGACATGTCTGCTTGATGTGTTTGGTGTCTGTGTGATGTCTGTGTGTGTGTGTGTGTTGTGTGCTTCTAACATGTGTAGTGACCTTTTTTTCTCTCTACTTTTCAGATGATGACACAATGGAGCCAGAGGATGATGTTGTCATGCCAGGCACAGGGTTATCACTACAGCAACACAGCACAAGTGGGGGTCGTGGGGTGGTAAACCACGAAAACCCACATGTGCTACAGTCCATCTTGTCTCTGGCTGGCAATGAGTCCAGCCCTGATGAACACTCTGACGTCCATGTCGAGTTGGATGTGCATCAGGTCCATATGTCAGGGGAGAGTGATTCTGATGTGGGCACTTCTCTGTCTGCGACACCTGCACTGAGGGGTCAGACAGTGTTGGAACCTCCTCCTGTGGTGGATCGGGACACAGGGTCACCCTCCACACCAGTCACTGATGTGCCTGGGCCATCATGTCGACGGGGGCATGTAGTCGTGCAGCCGCGGGCGGTACCAACACAACAAGGACACCCGGTCCTTGGGTCTCGCAGGGGTCAAGCCCAGCAACGCGGTCACCGCGCGCAACTGCAGTATACTGAGTGGGAGCAAGACATGGCTGCCAATTCTGAACGGCAGGGGACAGCAATGGAAAACATCGCTGAGAGCAAGGAGCGTGTGGCCCTATCCGTGCTCCCCCCTGCTAGGCAGGTCCTTCTCCAGCAGCAGGCGGCATGGTCCACGGCCCGCTCTCTCAGGCTGGGCATGGCGGCCTCAGACAGGGCACGCCAGGCTGAAATGTTGTCTCTGCATAAAGCAATTGCTGCTCACCCAGAGGCACACATGGAGGCCCTGAGGCAGGAGTATGCTTCCCTCAGATCCACTCTGGGTGTCCTTATGATGTCCCAGAGGGAGCGGGCAGAGGAGAGGTTTGCGCAGCTTGAGCGTACCATCTCGGCTGAGCTACATGCTTCCCGGGAGGTGCAGCAGTTGTCCAGCCAGGCCTTGCAGAAGGAACTCTGTGTTACACGTGCTACCTTGCAAGAGGAAGCATGTGTATCACGGGAGGTTTTGCATGCAGACCAACGTGTCATCGCCACACAGAACCAGGCTCAACCGTCCAGCAGACTTGCTGCTGACGAGGGGCAAGCTGCGGCTAGGTGTGGTCAGGCTCCTGTGTCACGTCCTCCTTTCCAGGTAGAGCCAGACTCGGACGACAATGTATCTCCCACATAGGTCAGGCTGTGGAGGCGTTTAGCCCATGGAGGTTTTTTTTTTCCTCAACATCATCGCATGTGGGTGTTGAGCAGCACCCTGTACCCCCTCTTTCCGGGTGCCCCCCCCCCCAGGTCGTATGTGGCCATTTTTGATTTTTCTTTTAGTTTAGTTAGTTTAGTTTCAATTTGATAGTTAGCTTAATAAAGTAATGTAGGTTTTTCATAGTTAGTGTAATTAGTTAATATAGTTTAAAATTGCTTGTCTATTGTGCTTTCATGTGACGGTTTAGTGCTTTGTGGCTTTTGAAAGCATCCACTGTCTGTTCCAGCTGGGCCCCTCAAGTTTGTCTTGTGTATGTGTTTGCAGCTTGGGGTTCTTGACTCACATATGCCACTCCTGCTTCCCTTATCCATGAGTTCGCAAGGATGGTTCGTTGTAACAACCTATTACACAAGGGCTTTGGACTGTCATATCTGTGGCATGTCTGCTGATGTCCAGCTTGTGTTAACACCCCTAGTGGGGATGATAGGGGCGTTATTGACCACTGTTCTTCTTTTGCTAGATGGGGGGTTTCATGATTCATGTGTACATTCATTGCTATGCATTGTGTAGTAGGTTTCTTATCTTTACTGTACATGTGCTTGTTGCAATTCATGCCGTAGATAGTGTGTTCCACACTTTGCCTGTGAAAGACGCACTGATGGTGTGAGTTCTGATGTATGTCTCTGGCATGATCCAGTCCTGAAATGCCTGAAGAGACACACACAGATGATTGTAAAGCATTAATCATGTGTTTCATGCCCTTTCTGCAGGGGGATGAGCCTCCAGACCACCTTTGCCAGCAGACGTGGGCCATTGGACGTCTGGAAGCTGGATACGTTTGGTGGTGCCGACATGCGCATGTGTGCGCAAGCAGAGGCACAGGGATTGCGCTCATACATCCAAAAACAGCTGACGTGTTACAAGGGACTCCAGGCAAGGTGAGCAGCTCAGGGGGGGGACAAAGCAGCAAACCTTTCACCAGGTCAGTTGCACATGCATGCTTAGTAGCAGCACTGACGGTGAGCTTGGACAAATATTGGTGTTGAAGCGCACAATACAGCTGAGATGTGTTGGTGGACTAATGGCTAGTTGATGGGAAAGTTGTCTGGGGCACCTGCAGAGGCAGTGGCACATACCCTACGGTCCACCATGGTCCATTGAGGCACGTGTATTAGCCATGTAGCATTCCAAGACATGGAAAGAAGCAGCTCACAGGGATAGACAGCAAGGGACATACTTGTGTGCAGTGCATTTCATTGCCATGTAGAATTTGACACATGCACTACCTACTTTATTTCGGTCATGGTGGAACACGACTTGTTCTGAAGTCATATCTTGCTATATGCGTCTGGCTGCTTACCCAGGGAACATTGCATGTTGTGTGAATCGCGACACATTGGTCTTCCATTTGCCACGCACCCACCGGCGCCTGACTTACTGCATTGACTGTGTATGAACCATCACAGGGGTAATGTTACGTATGGGTACGAAGCATCCACACCATATTGTTTTTTTGTAGAGTAGTTTGTTACTTTGGGGCATATATGGTGGTGTGTTTGTGTGTTATGGGCACGCACAGATTAGTAACTGTGGCTCTCTTTGCAGCATTGAACTGCTCCTGTTACCGGACCTGAGAGTGTGCAGGCAGGAGGCCAGCACTCACCACAGAGATAAGTTTCTCTTTGTCTTCCATTTGAGTAATTTGTTACTATGTGCATGATGATCAAGTTTGGTGTACTTGTGTATGTGTTAATATGAGTAGTACAGTTTTGTGCATTTCCTACTTTCCCTTGTCAATCCTACTCCCCTCTCCTGCCCCTCATTCCTGTTATCCAGTATTGCAATGCCCGTCCCGACTGAATATCCCTGACCCTCCTTCCCCACCAGGGTCTCAATGGCCTGTGTAAGTTTGACCTTGCAGGCACCCAGACCACAGTGGGGGTGGTTGGTTTGTACCACTCCTGCGCCTGTACACGGGAGCTGTGACAGTACACATCAGTTTGTGGTGCATTATTCTGTGTTATGTACCACACATGGTACACATCCTGTGTGACATTGTTTTACTGTGCTACCTTGATTGTTACGTCATTGTGGTAGTACTTGGGCTTTGTGACGTACTACTACTACAGTCATCTACTGGAGGCTCTTCTGGTTTGTTTTGCTGCCTGCAGGCTTTTGCTTGGCTTCTGTGTTGGCCTGCTTTGAGTTCTCTTTGATTTGGTGTTTTTGCAAGTCAAGGTGGCCTCTGAGGGTGCTGGACACTTTTTTACACACAAGGTGGGAGATGGTGACAAAGGGAAAGGGTGATCCTGTGGCCAGGTGAACTCCAAGGATGAAGGCTACATAACCCAGGTGCAGTTGTTCAGTGGGTCATGGTGATTTGTGAGGGAGGGGGGCTGTTTTGTTTTTGACAGTTGCCTTGCCCTACAGTGTGATGTGCACCCTGACATTGTAACTGCGCTATCCTATGTACATGATGTATTATGCTGATCAATGCCTGGTCATGTGTTGTGTTTACCTTTCAGGTGTGAGGGAATAGTTGTGGCTTGACATGCTGGGGTGTACACATGGTCAATGTTCACATGTGATGTGTACAGGAGACTGATGGTCACTTGATTGCACATGCATATATTGAGTGCATGTCCCTACTGACCCACACACTCGCACTATGATCCACTAAATGTACCACCACCCTTCCATGTCCACATCTACACTCTGTTTGCTTTCTGGTACCCACTGTGTCCCTGCAGCACATGATCTATGACCAATTGTGGATCCTGTACATGCGTAATTTGATTTTTGATGTAGTTTGTCGCTTAGATGTGATGGTCACGGTGTGCATCACACACAATGGCTGTTCACTATGCTGTGCGCTGAGCAGTGTGTTGCAGGAGGTGGACACGGCACACAGAAGCTGCAGTGTTGATTTTGCAATGCACAATGTGCATGTAGACAGGCATTCATTGTTATGTTACAACTACAACTGTTGTAATGCATTTGGGTATGACTTATTTTGGGTGGGAGGTTGTTGGTCAGTCATTTCATCTGATTCCATGTCAGGCATCATTGTGTGATGCCACTTTACATTTCTCACATGTCAATGTGTACCTTATTGGTACTGTGTTGGTGTATAGCTATTGCTTGCCATGGCATGTTGTGGTTTGGGAGAGTTTGGGTGACATACCAGTGATAGTCATGGCCTGTTTTGCAGGTCTGTGTGATTCACACCTTGCATGTGTGCCTTTTGGTCACACAGGATTGCTTATGTTTAAGTAGCTAGGGATGCACACAATGTGGCCCTTCCATGGCAACATTCTCAGGGTGGTAAGGTTGTGACAGTTGACTGTCTCTTTGTCATCATCGATTGTCACCTGGTATGTGCCAGGCCTGTGTGCACTCCACAGGGGTGGGAGGTTAGGTGAAAAATGTGGCCCCAAGCTGGGATCAGGCTTCCTCGCCACGTGCCCTATCTGCTCCCATGGGCAGCGTCTGAGCCTGTGGTTGGGGATGTGGGGGCACCACCATGTCCACCGGTACGCCCTGCCGTGTTGTAAAATTGTGCAGGACACATGCTGCCACAATGATCCTGTACACTACTGGTAGCTGCCCGCCAGAGCGGTCAAGGGAGCGGAAGCGTGACTTGAGCACTCCGAATGTGCGCTCCACTATGGCCCTGGTTGCAATATGGGCCGTGTTATATCTTGCCTGGGGTGGTGTGGTGGGGTTCCGGATTGGCGTCATCATGTGGTTGCTCAGAGGGTAGGCACTGTCCCCTGGAGAGGTGATGATGGTTGTGATTATTGGGGTTGGTGTATTTGTGTGTGTGTGTGTGTGTGACATGCATGTATGTGCACAGGCATTTGTACTCACCTAGGAGCCATGTGTCACCATGCTGCCCAGCTTCCAGGGCCCGGCTCAGGGCGGACATTCTGTATATGAAACTGTCATGGAGCCAGTGTAGTTTGCATAGACAGAGGTGATGATTCCCTTTGCATCGCATACCACCTGCACGTTGATGGAATGCCAGTGCTTGCGGGTTCGGTAGATGTGCTCACTGGCCCTAGGTGGACGTAGGGCCACATGGGTGCAATCTATGGAACCAAGCACTTTGGGGAAGTGTGCCACCCTGTAAAAGTCCTTGACAACGGCCTGCCTTTCTGCAGGTGTTCTGGGCATGTATATGTGCCTGCTAACTGAGGGGCGCGCTGTCATGATTGCCAAGACCTGGTATAGGCAGCGTGACTGCGTGGCCTGTGAGACCCACCCTACTATGGCAGTAGTCCGCTGAAACGACCCAGTGGCCAAAAAATGCAGGACATTGAGCACCTTCTCCAAGGGGCTCAATGCTTGGGAGCAGAGGGTGGGGGATGT
Organism: Ambystoma mexicanum; assembly: GCF_040938575.1. Lineage (NCBI taxonomy): Eukaryota > Metazoa > Chordata > Amphibia > Caudata > Ambystomatidae > Ambystoma > Ambystoma mexicanum. The sequence continues at coordinate 883,263,463 of NC_090939.1, forward strand.
AAGGTCATCTTCCCACTCCCTGACCAGATCTAGGATGATATGAGGTGGAAACCTATACCTACCGTAGACCTGGTTGTCAGGCATCCCAAAAAGGCTTGTCTGGGGTGAAAAAATGCGGGCCCTGGCTATTCTCCTCCTCCTGAGGTGTCCCACGATCAGTGCTGCGACAAATGGGGCATTCATCGTAGCTGTATATATGTGTTTGCGTGCACTTTTATACTGTGCGTGGGGACTCTTCCACCTGCCTTCGTGTGACGGAAGCGTTAATGCCTATGCACGTCTTTTGCCGTGCGTGGGTTTCCCGTTTTCAAATCCATGAATACGAGTTGTTCGCGTGCGTGTGGGCGTTCCGTGTAGTTCCCTGCAGTACATCCCCAGTTACGCCTTCTTTTTCATGCGTTATTCCCCATTCTACGTGTTACGCCCCGTGTTCTGCCCACCTTTGTTGTGTGCGCCGCGCTATGTGCGCTTTTGCTGGGCACATAGCGCACGCCGTTTGATGATGTGTGCGCCCGCGTGCGCCCGCAGGATTTTAGCGCACATGCCAGGATTTACATGCGCACGGACTTCCATGAATCGATGTGCGCAGCTTTTCCACACTTGCGCTGTGATTCGCACGCTTTCGCACGCTTGCGCGGTGCAAATTAATTCCATGAATCAGCCCCTTAGTCTTGTTGTGGCTTGTTGACACATGTGTAGTGTCATACCATGTATGGCCAGTTTGTCTGTGGAACAAATTTCAATTATTTGTTGCATTTCTTTTTTCAACATTGTTTCATTGAATTTTGAACAGCTTACAAGAGTTGGCATCAAGGACATACAATTGACATTTTCGGGCGCTAATTTTTCCATGACATCAGGAGCACATGAGTTATGGCCATACAGTGCATGGATGTGCCGGGTTTTTAATATTGATTGTGCTTTTTGAGGTAGTACACCAACTCTAACACTTTTTAAAATGTTGGCGTATGTGAGGTCTGCAGACTGGCACATGTTTTCTGTTAATTCTCTGTATTGGAAATGTTGCCAAAGGTTGACATTTCCTATGCTGCCAACAGTTTTACGGCAGAGCTTGTGTCCTAAGGTTTTAAAAATAGGTTCACCTTTCACTGGTGTCAATTGAAGAAGATCTCCGAAAAAAATAATGTGTTTTCCTCCAAAGAGCTCTTCGTAGTTTCTTTTGAGTACTTCTTGTAATCTGAGGGGAATCAAAGACAACATTAGGTTGGAGACTATGCTCACTTCATCTATTAGTAGCATTTTCATTTGTTTTAACACTCTGCGTAGTTCCATTGCAGCTTCTGTAGAAAGTTTGTAATATTCTAATTTGTTTTGGTGTTCTACTGTACTGGATATGATGGAAGGTGCTTTTGCAATTAGATCCTGAAATGCAGGCTAATGAATGTCCTTGTAGTCCTGTGTTTTTGCGCACTGGACAGGTATCCATATTTTGTAGAAGTTTCATTTTGAATTTGTCTTTGCCTTTTACATATTGATTGAGGAACTGGCGTAAAGATTTGAAAGATTTTTTGTCAATGTTACACATTGATGTGCACGGCGATTTGTACACTAGACGTTTTGGTTCAGTCTGATGGAGAGGTGATACTGAGTTTTCTGGGGATATTTTTGTAAGCATCGTTTCTTGGTTCATTATGGTATTATTAAGTTTTTCATGCCCTTGTCCACTGCTATGTATGGCAATTGTGTTTGTTTGCTTGTGTTTGTATGCTTCTTGATTGAAATATGGTTCTGTGCTTGTGGTGTGACTCCATTCACCGCCACAGAAATTTAAGAACTTATTTTTGTTGACATTCCGTTTATTAAGAGGTCTTTTTTGTAATTTATTAGTTAGTTTTGTTAGTGGTTTCATTCTGTTTAACACTAAAATAAATAACTTCCTTTTGAGAAGGATAGCACTGTCTGAGAGCTTCTACGATTAATTTTCTACGGTAGGTTTTAAAGGTTGTGCATGATTTCTCTCCTGTTTTTATAAGATTCCGAAGGACTCTGTGGAGGAACATTTTTTGTAAAATATTTTTTTTGGTTTGGTTACTTGCCACTACATCAAGATTTATAGGAGCAGTGTTGGCAGTAGTGGTAGCTGAATTCTTGTTAATCACTTTCTGTTTCGTTTTACATTTTGAAAGAGGAGGCAAAGTTTTTTGTACTGGAAGCTTGTTTTGTTTTGCTTAATGACTCTATTAGATCTTTTATTTGAACTTTTTGTACAAATTCTGCTAGAGATAGATGCTTTTTTTGGACACTTTTATTTTCATTTGCTCTACTTCTGTGCTGCTTTTGACGGACTTGCTTTTTGGTAGGCATTCTTTGGGGTCTCTTGAAAAAAAAAAGAAGGTATGGGTTGGGCTGTTCTGCAATGTATGTGTGCTGTGTGCATGAGTGTCTGAGTATGATGGTAAGGATGTATGTGGTGGTGTGTGATTGTGCATTGGGCAGCTACAACTAGTTGGGAAGGCTATTCTTGTATTTGTGTGTTACTATACTGGGGTTCAGATGACAGTAGAAAGTAAGCTAGTGGTGCGGAGAAGCACTAATACTAAATCTAATGATATAGAATTAAAACAGTTCTTTGTTCTGCAATACTAATATTCTAGTGGCTGATTTATAGAATTTGTGCGCCGTTTCAGCGCACAAATTCCATGAATCAACCCCACAGTGTGTTTGAGTAGCAGTAATAATATTATGGTAGTATTGTACTTACTTTTTTTGTTTGGAATGAGCAGGTTACTTCTGAGTTGTTGTTTGTACTTCATATGCTGCTGCTTTTCAGGAGAGTGGTCTTCACTGCAATTGTAAAAGAAAGAAGTTAGTAATTTTGTGTGTTTATAACACTGATGTTAATTTAGACGTTGATTTTTATGTTTTTGTGGTAGTGTTGTTGTTTGATAACTGAACATAGTGTGTGCATGCAGTTTCCTTTGACTATGTGCAGCCTTTATATTTTACGTACAATATGTTAGTTCAACATGCTTTGCAAATGAGTAGAATACTAAGTGTATGAAACTCACTTGGTTTCTTAAGGCTGTGTTATTCGATGTTAGGAGATAGAAGAAATAATGATATGCAATTTTTATAAGGTAAATGTGAGAAACTGTATAGAAAAGCATAGAATATATGCATTTGTGAAGGTGTGGGTAATAAAGCAGAAGGATGTGATGTACACGCAGCAGTGTTATTTCAGGTGGGAGCTTTTCAATGATAGTGTCTATCTATGTGAGTGTATAAAGATGCATGGACTTATCCTGGCTGTGTGTAATTTTATAATACACTACTACGTGTTTTTCTACAATTATACTGTTATTTCTCCCATCTTTTAATATTATATTTTTTTGGATAGTTGTGTGTGTAAAAACATTATTTAGATAGCAGACAGGTTTAGAAGTGACAGTTGATTATAGCAGATGGGGAAAATAATAGTAAATTCATTTTATAGGTTATACAGGTTAAGTGGCAGTTACTCTGTTTATATGCATTTATAAGAGTTGTACATGTGCTCTGCAAAAAATATGCATACCTGTAGTTTGTATTCATGCATGTGGATATGCATTCAGCTGCAAGTAGAAATCATGGAGACTTGTACAGTAGTTTTTGTAGTAGGTGTAGAGGTCTTAGATGTGGTTGGTGGATGGTTGTGTGACTGCTTAGCTGTATCCAATGAGGGAATGGCACAGAAAGTGAAGTGGAAGGGGTAGAACGGCTGTCTAATAGTTAGACGCTCTGCGGACACCGCGGCTGTCTGCGGGCAGGGCGTGCCACATCCTGGGTTTTCCAGCAAATCCAGCATGGAAAGGGGACTGTAGGGATTAGCCAACCAGGTGTTGAGGATGTGAATTTGTGTTGAAAGAGAGTGTGTGTGTAGTGAAGATGGCAGAGGTGGAGAAAGTCAGGGTGCTGGTGGTTGGAGATATGTTTGTGCATGGTTTACAGCAGTATGCTCAATGCAGGCATGTGGCAAACAATTTTGACGTTAAAGGAGCAGAGGTGGTGTGGAGCACTGTGCCTGATTGCAATGGACGGTGAATTGTACAAGTTTGTGAAGATATGGGCATGATGAACAGTCCCCATGTGGTAGTTGTGCACTCTGGTGCTTTCCATTTGGGCTATGTCAGTGCCCCTACTTTGTTGACAGATTTGGAACACTTGGTTCAAGCAGTAATGAACATCCTTCCAAATGCCAAAGTTATTTTTTCTGGATTAGTACCTACGGCAATATGGGTTAATAGTTCTGTTTTTTGTCCTCAGCAAAACATTGCTAGGTGTGCAATCAACTGAGGCATGTGTGCTTTTGTGCTTGGGGCTGGTATGTTCTTTTGTAATAATGAGAATATTGATTCCAGTAATGCTGTTTATTTTAAAGAAGATGGCATTTCTTTATCTTTTATGGGAAATGCCATGCTGTTTTGGAATGTAAGGGTTGCTTTGGAGAAGGTTATGTGAAGATTTTAGGAGTAAAGTAAGAAAAAAAAACAAAAAAATACAAAATAACAGGTGTCTGTCAAGCATCTGCAAAAAAGCCCCAAAAAAGCCTGTTATTAGAGCCAACTTCAAAGGGGAAATGGGGTACACTATTTAAATTTGAATTCACCATGCTCAGATTTACGATATGTCCGCGGACATGGCGGTAGTCCGCGGACACCGCATATTACATACGGGGATTTTGGGGTGGAGGGGCAGGCAAATGAGAGAGTAGAGCAAGGGATTGGTCAATAAAGTTTACTGGGTATGTTGTGTAAGGAGAGAGTTTGTCAGAAAGTCTTTTTCCTCAGAGAAGAACAGATAGCTATGGCTGTGTGTTTTAGAAAACATATTATCTGGATATTGGGAGACTCATGGATACATTGGTTGGAGGTGCATGCAGAACACTGTGTAGTAGCTGCAGATCTTGGATTCCCCCATGTGGAAGTGCACTGGCATGGAGTGCGTGGAATGAAGTGGCTGGATTTGGTACCTCTCCGTGCTACTTTGGAGACACAGCGTCATCCAGACTTTGGGCCTCATTAGGACCCGGGCGGTAAGTACAAGTCATTACCGGCATGGCAGAAGTACCGTGTCCGTGCTGGCAATAGACCGCTAAAAGCGCCCTATTATGAGTACGCGTGCACAAGCTTTGTGCCATGCCGGGAATGACCCCACCACCATGCCGTAAAAGGGCAAAAAATCCCCCTTTCCGGCCCAAATATCTCCTCCGGCATCCAAGCCATTGGCATTAGCGGCGACTGCTAATAGCGGTCACCTCTAATAGCGGTAACCGCTATTAGCGGTGACCGCAAATAAGCGGAACCGGAAGTAGCGTCATCGCACAGAAACGGGAAAGAGCACGGCGGCCATCTTTAAAAACACAATCCATTGCCATCCACCACAACCAGGAGCCATCTGACCCCCAGAACTCTGCCACACCTCCAACACCACCTGCTGCATCGCACCATGCAGAAAGCTGTCAAGAAAACCACTGATCGTCTGCGCAAGAAGCGCTTCTCCCGAGAGGAGTTAACCATGCTGGCAGAGACTCTGCCGGAACATGCAGATGTGGTGTTTTCCACAGACATGACCCGTGCAGCGCAAAAAACAAACATGGGTGGAGGTCGCCCAGAAAGTCAGTGCCGTTGGCACCACACCTTGCACTCCCAAAGACTGCCGTAAGCGCTGGGATGATCTGCGTTTATGTGTGCGGAGCATCCTGTCCACCAACCGCAACCTAGGGATGGCGACAGGTGGAGGTGCGGAGTCCCCATCAAATTACAACCATGGGAGGAGATATGCGCCACCACCATAGGGGCAGAGGCAATTCACAGAGTCGGGGACATGGAGCGAGGAGCCCCGTCATCAGCCGATGCAGGTAGGTTTCCCAAATGATACAATGCTAATACCACCACAATGATGTCCACCTGAACTGACAGTGCAATGATGTAGAGCAGGGTCCACCAGACACATGAGTACAAGACTGCCTACAGGCAGTGCAGAGCATCACCTTGTCCACATGCAGAATGCACCCCATATGTATCAGGCCAGTTGCCTCCATGCATCACCCACCCAAAAGCCAAGCAACCCGTATGTTACTCCCCTATGTCAATCATCTGCCATTCCATATGAATGCAGCCACCCAAGTGCATGCCCGATGCCTGTAGACCCATCACTAACCCTCTCCCTCCATTGGTCCCCCCACAGGCACGCATTCAGACAGTGGTGACGAGGACACCAGGGAGGACGATGCCACACCACGTAAGAAGGCCAGGGCCGAGGAGGGAGAACACCACCCCTCCACTTCAAGGGGTATAGGCCAACCGGCACCACAGCGGAAGGCCAAGAAAACACCACAGGCCACAGCACCAATGTGCTCTACGGCCCCCACTACAGCACCCACAACAGCCACCAGCACCCAAGTGGCAGCCGCAGAAGGGACTGCATTGGCTGCCAGCAGCACAGTGGGTGAGACAGCTGCCACAGCAGCAGTTTCTGACGATGAGGAAGATGATCAGCTGCATAGGCTGTCTCCGGTTCATTCATGGCCTGCAACTCCCAGCACCACGCCAACTGTGCCCGAGGAACATAGCATGTCGGAAACCCCTCCAACATCCACCGCAGCCCCAACCACCCAAGAGGGGATCCGGGATATTCAGAGGCGCCAGGAGGAGCTCACAGGCCTGTTGACGCAGCATATAATGGAATGTGGGAGGGCAAGGTATGACATTCGGGAATGTGCTGCACCCTTGAAATCAGCTATCGAGTCATCCTCGAAGGACATTTTGTGCCGAATTGGCAGCAGTGCGGCACATCCTCTCTGAAATGGTGGCAGCAATGCAGGCCATGCGTCCACCACAGTTGCCAGAACAACCTGGAACATCTTCGACTGCTAGTTCAACCAGGACCAGCCCCGTGCGTAGGTCTGGCAGGAACCTGTGCAGATCGGACAGGGGGGCACCTGGTGCTGGAAGAGGGGGAGGGCAGTAGGTACCGCCATGCATACTGGTGCCATGTGGACTACAGGTGCACGCTACTGCACACCATGTGTGGGGAAATCAAGAGGGGAGGGGGGAGAGGGTGTGTGGGGGAGTTGAGGGGGGAGAGGGTGTTTGGGGGAGTTGTGGGGGGAAGGGGGAGAGGGTGTTTGGGGGAGTTGAGGGGGGAGGGGGAGAGGGTGTGTGTGGGGGAGTTGAGGGGGTAGTGGGGAGAGGGTGTGTGGGGTAGAGGGCTTGTTCACTTTGTTATAATTCTTTAATACACATTTTGGTAACTCATGATTCACATGTGTGGACATTGCTTATTGCGTATGTGTGCTTAATTGGTGAACAGTCTACAGTGTCCATGTCCCTGACGCACCCAGTGCCTCGAGTGCCACCTCCATGTCACACTCCCCATCCATGTGTGCTAGAAACATTGGTTGATCAGAGTCTGACGCATGGCACGTCCCTCCTGTGCATCGCTGCCTCCCTGAGGTGCTGCCCATCCCCACCCTCCTCATCGTCAGGTGGTTGCAGTTCAGCATTAGGGGGCAGGGGCACATTCCGTCTGATGCACATATTGTGTAGCAGGACACATGCCATGACGATCTTGGCCACCTTCTCATGGCGGTACAGACGTGCCCCACCAGACCTGCTGAGCCAGCGAAACCGTGCCTTCAAGTGGCCAAATGTCTGCTCAATCACCACAACGGTACGTGTATGTGCACGATTGTAGTCCTCCTCGTGCCTGTTCTGTGGGTTCCGGACTGGGGTAAGGAGCCACCTCTTCAGGGATAGCCTGCATCACCTGCATGTGGGCAACAATGTATATGTGTAAGTCATCACATTATATGGGACCTCTATCAATGACACCTTAGCACGCATTGAATTCCTGATTGCAACCACATTCCCATGCATGAATGGATACACACGATGTGACTGCTATGTGTGTATTCCTCTTATGGACTGGTGTGCGTGCCATCAACTAGTGGGCGCAGGGGGTCCAGTTCCTTGTGAGTGCTCATGCACTGTGTTAGTCCACGCCGGTTGTTTCCATGATCTGGCTGATGTCCAGTCATTTTTATGCTTTCATCCTGGCACCGTTGATGTCAGCCTCATGATGATCTCACTATGCACAACAAATGGTGACATGCAGTTTTGTTAGACCTCTGTGTCAGTGTAGTGGTGTATTAATGTATTTGGCCCTCATGTGACTCCTTTGTACGCAGTAATGGGGGACTGTCCTTTCAGCTGATGGTATTTGGTGCTGTGTATTGGCCATAGTAATTGCTTGTAGCTGCATTGTGTTGAGGGGGATACGGTCTGATTAGGTACAGTGCACATGTAGATGGCTGTGGAATGGTTGTGACACTGCATCATTTACATGGTAGGGCAGCTTTCATCTTGCATTATGTGTTCAGGTGTTAGCTACAGTCTGGGCTGCTTTGGGGTATGAGCATGGTCCATTCTCTCAGGCACTCGCAGCCAGGTGAAGTATGCATCTCTCCCCCACATCTCAGCCAGGTAAACTATGCACCCCCCATCTCAGCCAGGTGAAGTATGCATCTCTCCCCCCATCTCAGCCAGGTGAAGTATGCATCTCTCCCCCCCCCATCTCAGCCAGGTGAAGTATGCATCTCTCCCCTCCCCCTATCTCAGCCAGGTGAAGTATGCATCTCTCCCCCCCATCTCAGCCAGGTTAATTATGCATCTCTCCCCACCCCATCTCAGGCAGGTGAAGTATGCATCTCTCTCCCACCCCATCTCAGCCAGGTGACGTGTGCATCTCTCCCCCCCATCTCAGCCAGGTGAAGTATGCATCTCCCCCCATCTCAGCGAGGTGAAGTATGCATCTCTCCCCCCATCTCAGCCAGGTGAAATATGCATCTCTCCCCCCCATCTCAGCCAGGTGAAGTATGCATCTCTACTCCAATCACCTACCCACATCACATTTGCATGAGCCTAACATGCGACTCACCGAGAAGCCAGGATCTCTGCCCTGCATGTCGCTCCATGTAGCGTGGTATCGTGGAGTTCCGCAGGACCATTGAATTATGGGTTGATCCGGGGTATCGGGCACAGCAATGTGTGATGATCTTGTTTGAGTCACATACCATTTGTACGTTGATTGAGTGGTATAGCTTACGGTTGCAGTACGCTACCTGCATGGCATGTGGGACCACCAATTCCACATGGGTGCAGTCAATGGCGCCAATGCAACCAGGGATGCCTGCCAGTGAATGGAAACCAACTTTGGTGTTTGAGATCTCCTGGGCAGACCGTGGTAAGGAAATGTGGTCGCCTGTGTGCTTCAGAAGGGCATCAAGCACTTGGTTCAGCGTACGTGAGAATAATGGTTGTGATATGCCATGCCGTGCTGGTAGGTGCCTGTGGCCAGGAAGTGGAGCACAGACACTACCTTCAGTAGGGGTGGGATGGCGGTGCGTGATTCAATCAGGCTGACAATGTTGTCATGTATCATATCCACAATGGTGGTGATGGTGTCCCGGTCCACACAGTACAGGGTGTGGATCTGCTCAGGGGCTAGGTTGAATGGACTGGCTCTAATGCGAGTGATTGGGGGCTGCCTACGTGGTGCCACTGGCTGCACTGGTGGGGCATGCTGGCCCTGCCTCGCCCTCCTTCTCCTCCTGCATCTCCTCTGTGCTGCCTGTTGTTGTTGTTGTTGCAGCAGTTCCACTGCAATCATGTTGTCCAGCCCCAGCATTGATAGTAGTATTGGAATCATTGTGGAGTGTGACTGGGTGTGGGAAGGGGTGGGGTGTGCTCCTTTTGTGCTGGCCCAGTCTGTATTGCCTCCACCTGTGCTGATTGTGTGCACCTGTGGCAGTTGGCAACACTGCACATGGCCATTTACGGGTGGTCCGCGATGCCGGAATTAGCTCCATGCCGTTAAGGTACTTTTCGGGCTTCAGTAGGGCGCTATTTGCCTGTCCGTCTGACTTATGATGATCCCCTGTTTCCGCCATGCCGGTATTGGCGGAATGGATGGTCACGTGTCCGCGCTCCTGGCGCTATTAGCAGCACTGTTAATTACGGTGCCGCTAATAGCAGTTTATTGTGTCTTAATCGGACGGAGCGGTAAGCGATGCCGGTAATCCTTTACCGGCATTGTTCTTCACTTACCGCCCGGGTCGTAATGAGGCCCATGATTATAATTCATTGTGGAGGGAACAGTTTAGGACATGTGTCTGGAATTTCTTTGCAATTTGCAATGAAAGAAGGACTTGGGAAGGTCATGGACATGTTTCGAAATTCCCAAGTAATTTTTTCTCGTATTGCTCAGAGACAAATGTGGCTGCGTTCTTTTTCATTTGGTCCACAAATGGAGAAAGCGAGGCGCAATGTCAATAAGGCTGTTTGTGCCTTTTTAAGAGATGTTTGCATGTCCTCTTTTCATAATGAAAATATTATGTTTCGTAGCATTTTTTGCAGAGATGGAGTACATCTTACTTATGCTGGCAATGAGATTTTTCTGCCAAATATACAAAATTAATTGCAACCTTTTTTGTAATTACATTAATACATTTTGCAGTAGGTGTTAATCATTTGAAGTTTTTGAAATACAAAAAACAACACCAAAAGGCTCTTTTCAGAGCCACCGCTTTCTGCCATAGAAAAGTGCAATGGTTGTAATAGGGCAGCACCCCCAAAAAATAAATGTCTGCGAACTGTCCGCAAATTCCTAAAAAATACACATGGCCCTGCACTATTTATTTGTCACTTCTATTTTTAAACTGTGAAAGGTGGCTCTGAAAAGAGCCTTTTTTCTTTTTGGTTTTATTTTTTTAAGGAGGGTAAGGAAAGGACACCAACCACGGGGATAAGAAAGGGCAGGTGGAGAGAGGAAGATGTAGGGTGGGCCTTATTCAGGTAGACCTTCTCGTGCTCCTTGACCGCAGTCTCGAAAGCACTCCGAAGATTCTCCCCCCTGCAGAGTACTGCGTCGCAGTACATACACAATATTGTGACTCTCGAAAGGGAAGGGTCAACAGCAACATGAATGGCCTCTGAGGCAGCTGAAGGGATGCACTGTCCCACAGGAGTGTCTCTTGTGGTGACAGGAGTGGAAACGGAGGATGTTGTAGAGGAATTCAACCTACTATGTTTATCACAAGGTACAACCTGCGAATAACCCCACTGTGGAATGACCTTAGGTGTCGCTTTATTGATGTCGTACCAAAGCTGTACGAACCAGGCCTCCCACGACTCAGCACCATGTGGCACTGATTGCAGGTGTGTAACGCTCACCTGATATCCACGGGGATGCCACTCAGCCTGATTGGACCTCTTGCGATCTCGAACCCCTCCCTTGGAATCTGTTCGACCGAGGATTGGGCCTGAAATACAGGAATTTCAGATTTTAACTCTGTCTCTTGTTGCTTGGGACCCACCTCCCTTGAGGACCAAACCTTCCCCTTCGTCCTCACCTCACCTTGTTTCCTTGTATTATGTGCTCTCCGTCCTGCTCCTCGGTGCAGGGGTGCGTTGTTGATGTGGGCGCGGCACAACCTAGTTGCTTCACTGGTGCAGGCCCTTTGAGTCCAGACTTGCTGTAACTCCAGTCCGACAAGGTATGTTTGTTGGTTTTGATGAATTGTCCTTTTCTTTTCTCTTGCCCCTATTAATGTCTCCTCTTCTCCCTTTAGGTGCTGGAAGAGGTCGTTCATGGTGTCATGCTGCTTGGGGCTGAGCACAAAGCGGTGAGTGAAAGCGCCATGCACTCTGCTATTCGCCTTTTTCTTGTGCTGACCTTTGTCTCTCTTTTCCCTTGCAGGCCGCTGAAAGGTCCCCGAATAGCTGCTGGCTGAGAGAGTGATTAGCGGTGAGTAAAGAGTAATGCGCGGCACCTTCTTGTCTTTGCATGTGCTAGCCTGTGTTTTTTCTCCTTTGTAGGTCGATGGTATGCTCCGGGACTGATGTGACCATGAGCGGCTCGAATCCAGGTAAGCGCTGTGATTATTCTTGCTGTTTTCGGGATCGGAATATGGGAACGCTTAGTAATGTCCTTTTTCCTTCGTTCTTTTCTTCTCGGGATGCGGCGTTCCGCAATTGGAGGTGGCGCCGCTGAGATGCTGTTCTCTGGACCAGACGGGCGATGGATGGAAGCTGGATTCTGCTTTAGGTAAGTATTGTGCTAATGTTGTTCTTGTTCTTTCAGGTACCTGGTTCCAGGAGGGCAGGCGAGAATCTCAGGAGACCGATCTAAGCGCGGTGAGTGTCACGCTGCAGGCGCAGAGTAACGCGAAGCGTGTTTCTCTGCCCGGGCGTGGTTTATATAGCCTCCAGGTATCCCAGGCATCTCTAGGCCTAACCACACCCAAAAAGCTAGACCGCATAGCACAGTTCATAGAACTGAGCTATGTGGGGGCATCCATATTGCGTCAAAGTCCATTACCAAGTTCAGTTCTCAAGTCTTTCCTCTGAACATGTATGAGCCTGGTGCCAAAGACACCAGGACTGACTCCAAGAGGGTCTCAGATGAGATGGCTTTAAGGCCAATATGGAGGATCGTAGCCTGGCTCCAGTGTTTTGCCTACGAGGGTTAGGGTCAGGGATCATGACAAGGTGACGTTATTTGCACGTGCTTTTGGCACTCCACCAAGAGTGGTAAACAACCGCCACACCCAAGACTCATGGTGAGTGCTGGTAGTAGGGACTTCCACTAACTCATCCTTTTCATCCTCTTCATGCTCCTCCTCTACATCCTCACACCTGTTCCCCACTGCAGGCCCTTGGGGAGGTGGTGGTGGTGGAGGGGGTAGTGCTGAGGCAGAAGTAGCACCAGCTGGAACAGCAGCAACCATGGATGCCATCAGGTTTGATGAAGCAATCGCAGCAAGAGCAGCAAAGGCAGAAAAATCAGGTCAATCTTCAATAGTAGAAAGACAGAATGAAGATGAGCTCTGGGGTGTGGCCTTTTATAGGGGTGCAGGTGCACGCTCTGCAGACAGCCACGCTGTCTGCGGACAGACCGAACACTCAAAAAAGGCTCAAAGTTCCAAAAAGTATGTAGAACACCAGGGACATTGTCTGGGACATGGGCAATGGTAAATTTATACTGTAAAATACTTTGGATTGTCCCAAAAAATGTTCAGGGACCCGGACAGTGTCCGCATATCAGGACACACGCTCAGCGTGGGTGCGGTCACATGATGACGTTGCGAACACGTCCGCGAATGGGACAGGTGTCCGCAGGACACCAAATGCGCAGGAACGGTCATGCGCATGCACGCAGGTGTTCTAAGGACAGTGTTCGGGTCCTCAAACTAATAAGTGCGACACACGTGAGACAGACAGTTACTGACAGGCACGATGTTCGTAGGACCTATGGGTGTGGTGCGCATGTGCGTAGATGTCCCACTGACAGTACGGACAGGTATAGTGTCCTTAGGACACCTCCTTTTTGGTTAATTGCAGACATTCCGGACACCGAGTGTGTTCTAAGAGCAGTTCCATCTTGCTTGCGGACAGTACGGACAGGTATATTGTCCTTAGGACACCTCCATTTTGTTTAATTGCGGACATTCCGGACACTGAATGTGTTCTAAGAACAGTTCCATCTTGCTTGCGGACAGTACGGACAGGTATAGTGTCCTTAGGACACCTCCATTTTGGTTAATTGTGGATATTCCGGACACCGAGTGTTTTCTAAGAACAGTTCCATCGTGCTTGCGGACAGTACGGACAGGTATAGTGTCCTTAGGACACCTCCATTTTGGTTAATTGCGGACATTCCGGACACCGAGTGTGTTCTAAGAACAGTTCCATCTTGCTTGCGGACAGTACGGACAGGTATATTGTCCTTAGGACACCTCCATTTTGTTTAATTGCGGACATTCCGGACACCGAGTGTGTTCTAAGAACAGTTCCATCGTGCTTGCGGACAGTACGGACGGGTATAGTGTCCTTAGGACACCTCCATTTTGGTTAATTGCAGACATTCTATAATTCCAGAAAAAGTAGACACCCCTCAATGATAGAGGCATGTATTCTGTTGGCCGAAGACCAACCTCCTCATGTGTTTAGTATTAGAAATACATAGGCATAAGCTTGACTAAAGTGCAGCCATTTTGAAGTGATTGAAATCGCCATTTTGTTTTCTAACCTTTGCCTCTTGCCTTCTGTTAAAACTGCTTTGCTGAGAATTTATTCTGCTCCACTAGTACATAATTGTTCATGCATACAGCAAGGCCGCGAGAGACTTGTTGAAACATAACGCAGCGACCCAGACAGAAATGCATGGTCTCCTCCCTCACAAGGCCTTGGAAGTAAGAAGCAAGGCATTTAACCAGTACACCGGTGCCAGCTAGTCTCGCTAATACAGTAGAAATGCTAGAAACAAACATTTAATGGCTTGAATTATGCTCTCCTTTATGGCCCTCCTTCCCTGAGCCTTGGAGATCGAGTTGACCCCAGTACACTAATAGAAACTAGGAGATAGCGAGGCCTGGAATGTGTCTCTCCCCTGCACGCAGCTTGCTTGCAGAGAACAGAAGCAGTGTGTTCTTATAACAAAGAATTGTGTATGCAGGCTCATGAAATTGCAAACTGTTGCTGAATAAATGTCTGAGGGTGTCATACTCGTCACAATTGTCAATCATCGAACCCAATTCAAAGGAAATACATTATGGCCGGTATTGAATGTGTCACCACTGATTGTAAGATGCTTGCTTTGTATATATGTAATTGTTGTATGATTCTTGGTCTCTTGCGTCCCCCGGGGTCTGGAAACACATGTCGCGGGGCGTGGGACCCAGTTGGCCAACTGAGACTATTTGCTTTGCAATAAACCCTAGCTTTTGGGAATACAACCTTGGGTCTGTCATATCAGTTCGTGTGTGGTGATTGTGCCTTGTTTCCATACGCGAGGGTCCCCTACGGGCCCCTTCAATTCGGGACACCGAGTGTGTTCTAAGAACAGTTCCACTTTGCTTGCGGACAGTACGGACAGGTATAGTGTCCTTAGGACACCCCCATTTTGGTTAATTGCGGACATCCCGGACACCCGCGCTGTCTGCAAACACCCCAACTGCCTTTTAAAAAATAAGACACAAAGGACTAAATTAAAACACACATAATATTTTTTTAAATTATATACAGATATAAAATGTATGAAAGAGAGGGGGAAGCAGAAACTGACACAAATACACAGGAGTTAGGGGTTTGGAGAGGATGGATGCGAGGGGATGAAGGGATGGAAGTCTCATAACCTTTTTCTAGGTACTGAGGGTTTGGGGATAGTTGATTGGGACATGGAAATGGGGAACGGGTGCATGTGGGACAATGATATTTATTTTTTTCTTTTATGGGGTCCTCCACAAACATTTTTAAAATATTGCAATTTTCCATAAGCATATCCATTTTTTGTTCCATGTGCTGCAGTGTATTTTCTAATGTCTCTTTTGCTATATTATTTTCAATGTTTGTATGGTCTATTAAAAAAATATGTTAAATACACAAAGTAATGATTATTAATTTGCTTATATAGAGAAGTGTCTACCATTAGTATCACTGTCTTCAGTCATGTCGTCACGTGGGAAAGTTTCTTCAAGCCATGCCAAAGTACTGGACATTTCTGTGTAAAAAAAATATTACTTTTACTGTACTTAATACAGAAAGTTTAGAAATATATAAGAAAAATTAATTTGACTTACTAGTTTCTGGTAAGTTTTGTTGTTACTTTTGTGTAGGTCTGCTGTTGCTTCTTGCTGTGCAGTTTCTGTGAGGTAATTATGTTGGAGGCATATCTTTTTTGTTTCGGTATATTCCATTTTAGTACATATGGTATTTAAATGGACGGTTGATGTGTTACATATATAGGTTCCACTTCTTATTTATTAGTACATATAATGTGTTTATGTGCTGCTTTTTGATCTTGTTCAGTGTTTATATGGCATGATAGAACACTTTAAGATACCCCCTGAGTTTTTGGGTAGTGTTGATGGTGTCCGCATCCGTCCGCGGACATACACACAGTCCGCGGACATCAAATCAATAGCAGGGGGTTCAGTACATTCTATGTTACATGTATATAAAGTAAGAGAATCCTAGTTAACATCTATACAATTCACACTATGAATATGTATATTCAGTAAAAAAAACTTTGATAAAGGGAGGTTATGGTTAAGTTGCGCTATTAAAAACCAATGAAATTCAGTAAAAACACTTTGTTAAAGGGATATTATGGTTAAGTTGTGCTACTAAAACCTATGAAATTCAGTAAAAAAACATTGTTAAAGGGACGTTATGGTTCCAAGTAAAACCGAAAAACCCCTGAAATTCGCTAGTTATAGTAAGCTAAGCAACCATAACTCGCACCACCACCGTGCATTGCTAAGACTAACACCCAGGACATCAAAGATTACATCACAAATGTAATTGAAGACATCACTGAGGACATCACATGTCTGGCTCCCTCTGTTTTCCTTTAGTGGTATATCTTATCCAGTAATACTTAGGAACAAAAAAATCAAAAAGTACTATATTTGTAGACTTATACTTCAAATATGTTCTTACAATCATTCATTTGGGGTTCACTCACAGCACATTAAACATATACATAGGGAGAAAACACACTTGAAAGATAGCAATGCTTTCTGTGTCTGAAGAGAATCAGTAACGTTATCAACACTTTCTTACTGTCCTGCTGTTTTTTTTATTACTGTACTTTCTCTGGATATGCTCATATTTGTATTCACATTACTTTTTTTAGGGTGAAGTCACATCATGTGATAGTTATTCATGGAGAAGTAGTATGTTTGAAGCAGAACAATAATTTCTGTGCATAAAGATAATCAGGTAGGTTATGAACACTTTCTGGTTCTACTGCTGCTTTTTCCGTACTTCACTTTCCCTGTATATACTCATATTTGTTTGTGTTTTTGTGTCTTTGTGTTTTGTATGTAATAATGAAATTATATAGGAAGTGGGTTTCATTAGCTACTTATTACATGTTGCAGAGGACACACACCTCGAGAAAGCATATATCATTTCACTATTCAACATCGAAAGATTATGAATATTGCACCTCCATCATGTATGCTGCACACAGTGCTGATGTTTATACATGAGTAGATTATTATACTGTAAATAACTTCATAATAGAATGCTATTTATATCAATGCATTGCTTAATGCAGTACATAGGTCATGACATCTATTCCAATGATCCTTGACACTTTTTTAATCAACATTATAATAAGAATCCCTTGTACAGACTTTTAATGAAAAGTACATACACATGTGATGTCATCAGTGATGTCATCAATGACATTTGTGATGTCACCTTTGATGTCCTGGGTGTTAGTCTTAGCAATGCACGGTGGTGGCGCGAGTTATGGTTGCTTAGCTTACCATAACTAGCGAATTTCAGGGGTTTTCAGTTTTACTTGGAACCATAACGTCCCTTTAACAAAGTTTTTTTTACTGAATTTCATAGGTTTTTAGTAGCACAACTCAACCATAATGTCCTTTAACAAAGTTTTTTTACTGAATATATATATATATATATATATATGGACAAATCTTCTATATAGTATGGTGAATATTGTCTTAAAATTGTCTTAAAAAGTAGAGGAATGATAAACAGAAAAAAATAAAAGTAGTGGAACGCCGCTCCTGACCGTTCCCGCTCACTTTGATCACTGGATAATTCCAGTAGCGGTATTCCTTCTCAAAGTACAGGGGTAAAGATTGTGGAAGAAAGGAAGGGTAAAGAGGCTCAAGAAGTGAAACGCAGCATCTGCCTAAAGAGCATTGCACCCGTATGAAGAATGTCATGAACTCCTCATTCGAGCTGAAGTGCAGCATATAAAGGGACACCCAACAGACGTTTGGAGCCTTGAAAATGTCTCATAGCCAATGATGGTTACATGAGAAAGGAATGAAGATGTTGACATTTATCATTACAACACATGACCAGAAAACCACTCCCATAGGATGACGTCCTTGGATTGTATGCCTTGTGAAAAGCTGCAGGATTTATTTTTCATTTTACTTTATTGTTTAAAGCACAGGTCTAGTTCGAGAGCAACGGAGCGCTGTACAGAGTGTGGGTAGTCGACATTAGGGATGCATCTGTCAACAGTAGCGCAGTCCTGTGAGATCTGTGCATCGGAATGTGTCCATTGGAATTAGTCCTTGGTCAGGTGTTGTTGTAAGAGCCATGTGTTGAGAGATTTGTAAAATTGGAGAAGTGTGGGCACATTCCGACCCAACACCAGTATCGAGTTTCAGAGGGTGGGTGCATGACAAGAGAAGAATTGTTTGCAGGTCATCTCTTTACAGATGAGTTGTAATTTAAGTGAGTTGGTCAATTTGCTGTGCAAGGATGTGTGCCACCAAATATGTGTAGCTTAGCTGCCAGGTACTCTGGTGTGCTACTCGTGACTGCTTTGTAGATGATGCATGCAAGCTTGAACAATATCCTGGCTTGGAGTGGAAGACAATGTAGTTTGTGTTGGATGGGGTAATTTGGTCAAATGTCTGTGCTGTTGTAATAAGATGTGTTGTCGCATGGTAGGCTGCTTCTGCCTTTGACACGGTCAGCCATGCCATCCTGCTCAACCGTCTCCATGATAACCTGGGGATCACCGGTCAGGACCTGGCCTTGCTTACTTCTGTCCTCTCTGATCGACCCTCCCAGGTTCAACTTGGGTCCTTCCTCTCCTCTATCTCTATCTCTACCTGTGGTGTTCCCCAGGGGTCTAACCTCTCTCCCTGGCTGTTCAACCAATACCTGGCACTTCTGGCCCACTGCATGACCGTGCTCTGCCCCAACTTCCAGTGCTATGTGGATGACACTCAGCTCAATTTCAGGGTACCCTCTGTCAGCTCTTCTCCCTCTCAAGTCTCTGACTGTCTGTCCGCCATCCAGGAGTGGTGTGCTGCCAATGACCTGTGCCTTAATGCCAGTAAGACCGAGATTCTCCTCATCAGCACACCCGCTCCCTCCTTTCCTGTCACTCTCTGGCTGGCCTCTCTTGGCCCTCTTCTTGCTCCCACCTGTGAGGCTAAAAACCTCGGGTTATCTTCGACTCCACACTCTCCTTCTCTCCTCACATCTCTGATGTCTCTTAGAAGTCACACTGCCAGCTGCACCTTCTCAGAGGTATTCTTCCTTTCCTCTCCCTCCCCCAGAAACTCACTGTCTACAGGTTCTCTCCAAGCTGGACTACTGTAACAGCCCTTTTTCTAAATCTGCCTGCTTCTACTCTCCGCCCTCTGCAACTCATCCAGAACAGGACTGCAAGACTTATCCTTGGCCTCAAGCCCAGGGATCGTATATCTCCAGGACTGAAATATCTGCACTGGCTCCCAGTGGCTGTGAGAATTAAGTTCATAACCCTCTGCATTGTCCATAAGGCCTTCTGGGGCCTGGGGTCTCAATACCTTCAACTCTCTCTTCCTAAATTTCTTCCCTATCGAGCTCTTCGCTCATCCGCTTCCAACTCCCTCAGGGTCAGTCACTTCTCCAAGCAACGAGTTGGTGGTAGATCTCTTTCTTCGGCTGGGGCCTCCCTCTGGAACAGCCTCCCTGAAACTTGTGGAGAATCATCCGGAAGCACCTCAAAACCTTTCTCTTTGCTTCTGCTTTTTCTCCTCCTCTCCCCTGCTGCCTTCCTGGCTGATACTGAAACTGCACTGGTTACCTGATCACCCTCTGATCTCGGGCCCAGGTGCCCTCCCCCGCCAGTTGCACTCCTGCACTGCCTTCCTGGCAACTCCTGCACTTTGGGAATGTTTTTCTGTTTCCCTACAGTTCCACTACCAGCACTTGACACCTGATGTCTGCACTTACCCTTTCACTGCTACCTGCTGGCCATACTTTTACTTTATTTATTTTGTTATCCCATGTACTGCACTGTCCCCTCCCTGCTTCTCCCGTGGCCTTTCCTCCTTCCCCTTCCCATGCACTTGCGCGATCTGAATGACACTTGGCCTAGTAGGATTGCTGTCTGTCTTCCCTCTGTTCCCTCTCCCTTGCCTCGTTGCGCCTTGAAACAGTTGTGTATAGGCTCGTTATAAATGCCATATCATGTCACCTCATATCATATCGAGGACCTGCACTACGGTACAGAAGTCCTGCGGCAGGATGAAGGGTTTGATTTTTCGAAGGGTAGAGATTGTGAGCCAGGCTATTTGGGGCTTTTTGGCTATGTGTTTATGGAAGGAGAGACTGCTTTCAATGGTGAAGCCGAAGGATTTTGCTGAGTCTGAGAGATGTGGATCAAATCCTTCTAGGCTCATATCATTGAGCCATTGTCGGGCAGGTGGACCGATGAGGACGAATACAGTCTTGGATGGGTTTAGTTTGAGGTAGGCAGTCAACATCCAGGTGTGGATGACGCCCTGCATGCTATTTACTCGCTTGTGCAACTGAGTATCATCTGCATATTGCTGGATGGCTATATTGGGATCTTTGAGGAGAGTGTCCAGAGGCTGCATGTAAAGGTTAAAAAGGATTGTGAGAGGATGGAGCCTTGGGGGACTCCGCAGGAGACCTGGACTCGGTTAGAACGCAACAAGTTCATCTGGACAGCCTGGTGTCTGCCTGAGAGGTAGAAAGTAAACCAATTCAGGACAGTCCCAGTTAATTCCATCCTGTCAGCAAGGAGGGAGCAAAGGAAGCAATGGTTGACGGTGTCGAATGCAGCCGAGAGGTCAAGGAGGACGAAGAGGCATGAGTCGCCCTTATCCATGATTTGGAGAGCATTTAACACCACCTGTATGGTGACTGTCTCAATGCTACACTTTGGGCGGAACCCTGATTGATAGTCCTTTAGGAGGCGCAGTTGTTTGATGGCGAGTAGTTGTATGGCAACTACTTTTCCCAACGTTTTGCCATTAATGTGAGGTTCGTAATGGGCCTGTAGTTGGCCAGATCATCTGGATCTAGGGTTATTTTTTTTCAAAAGAGGTCATATGAGACCAGTCTTGAAGGTGGCTGGGAATTATCCTTTTGCGAGGGAGGCATTGATGATGGTGAAGAGCACATTGAGCGCCAAGCCTGTCAATTGTTTAATGGCGGAGGCCGGAATTTTACATCAGAGTAAGAAGTAGATTTGAGGGAAGCAATAATTTTTATGAGATCCTGGGAAAAGAGAGGAGAGAATTCCGTCCAGAGTGGCAGTGTGCGTGCTGGGGTGCAGGGGATGCTAATGCTGTGAGAAGTTGATTCAATGGTCTCTCAGTCGCATTTTTCCTGAATTGCTGGTACCTCAGGTTCGGGTTTGGTACAATGCTTTACTAGTTCAAAGAGAGCTTTGCTCCTGTTAGAGGCTGCATCAATGGTGGTGGAGTAGTAAGCAGCAGTGGCCTCGGTAATCAGAATCCTATGGTTTGCGCACAGATATTTGAGGTTGGTGAGGTCTGCTGAGTTATAGTTTTTGCGCCACCCTTTCTCTAGGGCTCTGATTGAGCATTTGTTGGAGGCTAGCTCAGGGTTGTACCATGGGGCGGATTGTGTGGTCTTAGCCTGGCAGGATTTTAGGGGGGCATGAGTGTCCACCAGTTTCATAATAGAGTTGCTGGATAATTTCAGTTCTCAACCTCAGAAGTAGGCATTAAACAATCCCAATGGGGAATAGGGTTTGGGGAAAAAGCATAATTTACCTGAATACTCAGCTTGCAATTATTCTCTGGTGAGAAGTAGTAAACAGCATCTCGATTTACTGCAGATGGTCTTAGAAGTGATTAGGCCGACCTGTGACTAGAGGTTGGGTTAGTCTGATCCCTGAGTGAAGTGCCAGAGTCAGTATGTGATGAAGCTGAACATGGCATTCGTCTGGTTAAGAACTCAGGCTTTTTGGATACCTATTTCCAAGGTAGTTCAGCAAATAGGTAACATAGGTCATTATAAAAAAAAATGTATTACATTGGGAGATTTCCTCATTTGGGAGCATGACAAGAAATCGTCTTGGAGATCTTTGGCAGGTCTACATACTTCCTCTAACGGGACAGGCAGAACCCTTCATAACCTTTACCTGTGTGAGGTCAGGATGGGTGTGGTCGATGTCTCAACTTTTGGTTAGGCAACCTGTTTTTTGTTATAGAGTAATACTGTGTGCATGGTTAGCTGCCTGTTTCTCGTATGGTGTTTAGCCTGGATGGGCAGAGTAATGATGTGGCATGCAGGGAGATGTCTCATTGTGTTTGGAGCAGAATGTAAGTTGTTCCTACTGTCCAAAGGGGCGTGCACATATCTTGCATGGAAAATAGTGGATGTTTGGCGTTGAATCTGCTGGGGATTGTAAATGTTGAATGTAGCCTTTCAGAAAGGGTTAGGAGTACATAGCACAACATTGTTCTGTCAAGATGCAGACTTAAATTAGGTTCAGATGAAGAGACTAAGTTGTAGGACCCTGGCTTCTGGGAATTGGAGTATGAGCAGTAACGCCAAGGCGTAGCTAGACCACTGAGCTACATACCTGCTGTGAATAGTATTATGATGGATTGCCATTTTGCAAGGGTGTAGAAGACCTGGCTTTTTTATTTTTACTAAATTAATAAAATTATGCAGATAATTCCATCTCTGAAAGGGGAATCTGCTGATCAGATTCCCCTTTCATAAGCTCCATGCCAAAAGCATAGGGTGTATCTGTGTCCTGCTGCATCATTATCACCATCTACAGCACCTGCTCTAAGAGTGGCACAGAGCAGGTTCAGAGGTCACAGCTGCCAACTTGACAGTTGCAGTGGCAGCCAAAACTCTGCAACGCAGGGGCTGCATTTAATATATGCATCACTGTTCCCAAACCCTCTAATGATGATTCTACCTCCTGGTGGCAAAATGATCTTTAAATGTAAACCATAACTGAGTTCTGGTATGGTGGATGGTGTTTTGTTTTAATTTCTTTTATTTAATTGTTTATGGCTGAATTAATCAACCTTACAATGCATTATCACAATTCAATACATTTACAATAATACAATCTGATAGAAACAATCTTAAAAACATTATATCAATTTCTCTATCATTCACAGCATATGAAAACAAATAGTATATGCAATTCATCTTAAACAACCTTCAGAGAAGAATCAGGTAACATATTGATTGAGAAAAGGAATCTAATAGTCGCTCAAATTAAAGAAACATTTTGTCCGCTAATGGTGGATGGTATTTTCATAATGATTACAGCCAAAGCAATTTGATATCACACATGATAGCTCTGTGAGCCAATGCTCAGCTGTTGAAGGATTATATCTGTTCTCACCAGACAGGCTGGACCATGTCACTCCTGGCAAGACTGTAGCCTTGGGGGGTTGCCTCTCTTTGTAAGGGTAGGTAATGCCCTTTTCCAAAAGACTCTCCATAGGAAGCTGGCCTGGGAACAGGAACCAAATGGCACACCCATTAACAAAAGGCGTGGCCTCACACCCGGGTGCAGCATTTCAAAGGATCTTTGGCCCTATTGAGAATGGAAGAGAGCAGGCTTAGTGTAGACAGAGGGAGCTCTCTACAGATGAAGGATTCCATTATCGTGTTGCTCTTTGCCTGTCTCTCTCCTCTGACCCCTCCACATCCTGTAGCACAAAGCACTTTGGGTGTGATGCCAGAAGGTTAAAGTCCACTTATTTTAAGAGCAGGACCCTAAAGCAGGCTAGCGTTATAGCCTGTGTACTTGTACCTTTAAAAGAAGGGGTCTCACACCACTTCTTTGAACCATCTTGGAATAATTTTTTGGACCTTTCAAGAAGATTTAAATGGACCTCTGTGTGGAGAGTTGATCTTTCCAAAGTCCTACATCAGTCAGGTGAAGACTGAGTGTCCAAGTCAGAGGGAAGCTCTGTCCTCTCACCATCCCCATGGACCAATGGGGGTGAACTACTGCTGGAACAAGACCAGCCTCTCTGCCGGCCACAGCAGTATCCAGGACCTTGCCATGGTGAAGGGCACCTACAGTTGTGTTCCAGCATCCCCTGTGTTTGGGAGCCCGAGAACAAGGACCCATTGTGTCCCTGAGTCCCTGGAGTGGGATCACAGCAAACTTAGAAGGATTCATTGGACCTATTTTAGAGAGTTGCACCTTTCAAAGCCCTCAGCCACTAAGGTGAAGAAGGAGCAGTCGAAGGCAGAGGACAGCTCTTCCCCTACCCACTCACACGGCACATTGGGGGTGACCCTTGATGTGGACCAAAACCTGACACTTTGCACCAGAAGCTCCCGAAGCTGGGAGAGCAGACCCGGAAAGGACTCACTCTGCCCTTGAGTCCATGAACTGGGTCTCACAGCATCTGGAGGGGCAGATCAGTTAAGGCTCCCCGTTCTTCCACCTTGATACTGGTTGGACTGCAGTCAAAGTCGTGCTTGATGCCATCCACACAGGGATCCCCTGATGCTGTTTTCTGGCACTCCTACAAACCTTTGAACAAGTACCTGCATCTTAAGCGTACTCTGCACTGCTTTGTGCCCTTGCTGAGCCTGTAGTCTGCTAGACTCGAATCAACCAGCCAATGCCAGGACCCAATTCAAATCAACTGGAGAGCATTTGACAACTCAAACCAGAGGTCAGACCATTTATATGAAATGCAGAAACTATCTTTGGCAAGAATTTTGGATGGATTTGAAAAACTACTTTGTGTTTGTGAAGCATTGTATAGGGTTCTGAGGCCACTAGGGCCTGTATTTCACTGATCATGCGTGCTGATATCAATCCTTCTAACAAAGCCATTTAAAGTGTCAGCCACTTCATATCAGTGGAAGCATAGGCTCAAAAGGCTTATGAACCAAAGCAGCTAGGACCACATTAAGGTCCCATACCGGATGAGGCTGTTTAATGGGAGGGTATAGCCTTGATCAACCTCGCAAGTGTCTTTTGACTCTAGGATTAGACAATGAGCCAAGCCATAGCCACTAAATTCCTATAAACTCCTATGGCTGCCAAATAGGTGCAGCAGGTGTCCAGTTGAACACCTGACTGTGCCAAGTGTGCTGAGAAAGACAACACCTGGTCCAGGGAGCATGTGACCAGATCCACATTGTTGTCTTTTGCCCAAAAGCAAACATGTATCCATTTATTGTTGTATTGGACTCATGTCCAATCCTTTCTTGCTTTACGGATTATCTTCAGGTTCTGATCTGATAGTCCTAGATGCTGCATGGTTAACTCCTCGGGAACCAAGCCGCTAGGGCTAGTGCGCCTATGGCTGGGTGTACTACTGCTCCTCCTTGCTGGAAAGGTGAATTTGATCTGTGTACCACATCCTGGATAGCCACTGAAGGACCACCAGGACCATGATGCATCCTGTTGAGTTCCTGAATTTGTAGATCACTTTCCTCTCCTGCTATCTCTTCTTACCCCTCTCAGGCTCCTCCGCTACCTCCTTCCTCAGCTACCTCTCCGGCACCTCCTGCTGCTTCTCTGGCCACCCTGTTGCCTCCCTCCTCCATCACCCCTCTGGCACTTTCTTCTTCCTCTCTGACTACCCTGCCTTCACTTCTGTCCTCCTTTGCCCATCCTCAGGCACCTGCAACACTTCTGCAGGGCGTACCTCTGGCCTGTGCCCCTCCCCATAAATCCTTCAAATGTGGAAACCTGTTCCACGTCGCTACTCTCAACTCTCGTTCAGCAGTGAAACATTCATCTGACATTTGCCGTGTCCTGGAAGAGCTTGATTTGGATGTACTTGGTCTCACCAAGACTTGATTCACGGCCAGCTGTGTCACAAGTTTTGACACTCTCCTTCCCGATGGCTACAAGATCGTCTCTGAACCCAGAACAAAACCATCCCAGTGGGGGTGTAGCCTTAACTTTCCTGAAGTGGATCTCTGCTTCTATCATTCCAATGCAGGATTACTCCTCCTTTGAATGCCTGGACTGCAGGCTCTCTATCACTGCTGGCCTCTCTCTCACTGTGGCCACTATCTACAGGCTGCCTGGCCAGGTTGCCCTCTTCCTCTCTGAGTGAGCTGACCTCTCCTCCTCCCTCCTTGCGTCTTCGTCTCAACTTCTCCTCAGAGACCTGAACATCCACCTGGATGCTACCAGCCCTTCTTTGGGACTCTTTTGCAACATCTGCAACTCTCTCTCTCTATATATATTCTTCCCTCTGGCCCGACACACTCTGCAGGGCACACCTTAGATGTTCTGATCTCATCAAGCCTCCCCCTCTCTAATCCTCCCACCACTCCTCTCTCTTGGAGTGATCACTTTCTCCTTTCCTCCCATCTCTCTCTCTCTCTCTCCCCCTCTGGCCAAGCCGACACCAGCACTGCCACCTACCTTCTCGTCATCCGACCCATGAAGCGTGTGCCAGTTGAGGCTTTCGCCACTACTTTCTCTCCTCCTCCTGCACCTTTGGCTGGCTCACACCGGGACACAGCCCTCTCTAATTTTCATCTCTCCATCTCTAAAACTATGGATGTCCTTGCCCCTGTCATGAGGATCCGCTTGAAGCCCAAATCCAAGTGCAACTCTTGGTATGATTCCGACCTCGCCACCCTTAAACGCAAGTGTTGTTTGGCGGAAAGGAAGTGGAGGGAATCAGGTGCACCCCCTGACAAACTGGCCTGCTGCCTGCTCCAAAGGCAGTACAGAGTCTCTGTCCTCTCTAAGAAGAGAGCCTACATCCAAGCCCATGTCTCTGCGACATCTAACAACTCGGCCAAACTTTTCAAAATCTGCAAGTAGCTGCCAATCCTGCTGCAGTCTCTACCTCTCCTGTTCCCTCCCAGGCCCACTGCATGGCCTTGGCTTCTCATTTCACCACAAAACCTCAGAACATACTGCCCACCCTCTCTTTCTCTACCTTTTCTTTCTCCTTGTCTACCACTCCTGGCCCGTCTGAGGCCGTCTCTCCTCCTTTCTCCTCCCTTCCCCTGTTCACCCCTTACGATGTTTCTAGACACATCCGATCTATGAAAGTCTTGTCAAAGTAGGTTCTCCCCTGCTCATACAGAACCATCAAGGACCACATTGACACCCTTGCTCCAGCCTTGGCTGATTTCTGCAATCACTCCTTTGCCACTGGAACTTTCCCCTCCCCCTTAAGCACTCCCTTGTGCACCCCCTTTTAAAGAAGCCCTGAGCCAATCCTTTCTCTCTGGCTAACTATTGCCCTATCGCCATCACTCATTTCCTGGGTACTCTTGGAAAAGCTGGCCATCTCCCAGCTTAATCTGCATACTGAATCTGTTGTTTGCCTCCACGACCACCAGTCTTGCTTCAGAGCTGCCAGAAGCACGGAAACTGTTCTCTTGAAAACCTGTGAAGACCTGCGCTGCAATCTTAACTCTATTCTCCCTTTTGTCCTCATTCTCCTCGATCTATACTCCGCTTTTGACATGGTCAACCATGCCATCCTGCCCAAACTCCTCTGTGATTACCTGAGTATTATTGATCAGGCCAAGGCCTGGTTGACCTCCTTTCTCACTGACCAACCTTCTCAGTTCCAACAGCGATCTTTCCTCTCTTCTGTCTCTCTCTCTCTACTTGTGGTGGTCCCTCACGGGTCTAACCTATCTCCCTGGCTGTTCAATCAATACCTGGCACCTCTGGCCCACCACATCACTACTTCCTGCTCCAATTTTCAGTGTTATGCGGATGACAGCCAGCTCTCTTTCAGGCTCCCCTCAGCCACCTCTGCTCTTTCTCTCATACCAGACTGTCTGGCTGCAATTCAGGAATGGTGTGTCACTAATGATCTCTGCCTTAATGCCAGTAAGGGGGACATCTATGTATGGGTAACCGGGCAGTGGTCGAAGTGTACAAAAATAAGTAGTGGAACTATGTTCCCTGCTGGCCTGCACCCACTCCCCACAAACCCCATCGCCACGCCCCCTCCCACACACAATACAAACCCCAAACTCTTGCACCTGCTGTTTAAGAGAACGTTCAACTTCCCACAAACCCTATCACCACGCCCCCTCCCACACACAATACAAACCCCAAACTCTTGCACCTGCTGTTTAAGGGAACATTCAGGGCAGTGCACTGAAAGTGCAAGCTGCAACGTCTTCCTACACTTTTATTTTAAAACAAAACCATTCCGGAACAGTTTCTTTTTAAAATAAAAGTATAGGAGCTGTAAAACGTAATTAATAAAAATATTAATTTCGACCACTGTAACCGGGTGCAAGAGCGCTTAGAGCAGACAATATTTACTCCCGATCTAGCGAGTTAAGAAAAGGACTGCTGCTATCTCATCAGATCATAGGTCAACCCTGACCTGTATAATCAATGGCAAATAACAATCTTAACATCTGTGGAGAAAGCTCTGTCCTTAAATATATTAGTTGCAATGGGCCTCATTACGACCCAGGCGGTAAGTTACCGCCTGGGTCGTACCTTTACCACCATGGCGTAAACTACGTTTACGCCATGGTGGTTGGCGGACTTACCGCCCCATTCCGAGGTTGGCAGGGCGGTAAGTCCCCAATCCCCATTTACCCTTCCCCATTCCCATTTTTGCCCCATAGGGCATAATGGGAGTGGGGAAGGCGTTAATTACGCCACCATAAATTACGGTGGCGTAATTAACATCAAGGTCCCTTAGCGCCATGGATTTTAACACCTGCTAAAAGCAGGTGTTAAAAGCTCCATGGCGCTAAGGGACCTCGGAATCAGGCGGTAAGGGTCGGCGCTGTTTACGCCGCCGTAAACCCCTTACCGCCTGAGTCGTAATGAGGCCCAATGACTTCGGAATTGTTAGACAACAGAGTATCGCTCCTCGAACTGTTTATTAGTTCATCGTCTAAGGCCCATTCTGTGTCCACACGTGTTTCGACCACTTTGGTCCTTGTCAAGGTGGGGCCTGGTTACAAAAATGTATGTTTCAATCCAGTCAAGGTTGTTACAAAGAGTGTAGAACAAATTTACCTGGTATTGGGTCAAAATGTTTGCGAAATCGTACAATATTCATACCCTGCATTGATATGCAAAAAAAAGAGAAATCAAATCATCACAAAGCAAAAACACAAACAAAATGACAAATGCAAAGGTCAAATCAAAAAGATAGAAAAAGAAAGAGAAAGAACATAGAAAACAAATCATTAGGAACACCTGTCCTGTTGACATGTTGAAGATATATATCCAAAACAATTTCAACTCCATCTGCCATCATGCTAAAAATGCCTTTAGTGCTGTGTTGAAAACGAAACTTTGCATTCCATAGGTGCACGAGAAATACGTGCGTTAAGGGTAGCATAATGAATACCCAAAAACCTGAAGGGAGAGCCAAAAAAGGTTGGGGAGCACATGTTAGAATAGTCCTGCTTGTGAGCATACCTTCCCCTTCGCCCCAATGAGCGAAACAAGATCAATGCCAGTATGTCCCAATATTCATGCGTAAAGTGTTTCTCATTTAGAATGATACCCAATGTGATACGCAAGCAATCACCGGATTCTTCTGTTCCAATTCGGATGCCTGCAATGGTAGAGCATATTGGTTCAGGTAATTGCTAATACCCTTAGTTGTTAGTGCCGTGCACAATTATGCGTAGATGATTACCTCGCCGTGTATAGGCGGTTGAAAAGTTTCCCTGTGTGGTGTATTGCTGGCGTCTTGTATTCTTAAATCGGCTCGTTTTATACACGCTTTCAATCACCCTTGAACATATAATAGTTCCTAAGAATCATGAAAAACAGTGAAATGAACACTGTTAATATACATCCCCTTGTGTTGCTGTGTTGCACATTATTTAGTTATTGCTTGATAAAGTATGTTAAAAGGTAAAACTTCTTACTGTTTGTAGTGTATCTCTGTGGGACTTCATAAGTTGAGCTTGTAATGCTCTGCCGTGCGTTTGTCCACCAAGCTTGTCAGCCCGCACAGTATTCGTACGGGCTCAAAAGTGTTTGCATATATGGGGTAATTCATGGAATTATTGTGCGCCGAAATCTCTAGCGCAAGCGTGAGAAATGCAGCGTGCGCGTGCGAAACACACGTGTGAGCCCGCTTACCGATTCATGGAAGGCACTGTTCGTTGCTTACCTGGGACCTGCGCCGAATCCACGCGTGGCGCACACGTCACTACAACATCCCGAAAGCTGTGCGCGAGTCTCCCAGTGAAGGCGCACAATTCCCAGCGCACACACCTAAAAAGGGGGGGAACAGGTGAAATGGGGAACAACACGCAAAAATGTGGGCTTAACGGGGGAAGTACAGCAGCGAAACCCTCGCAACGCCCACACACGTGCTAACACCACGTATTCATGGAATTCAACAGGGCAAACCCGCACACACGAAAAGACGCGCAAACGGGAAACAAGTCCACAATGCGAAAGCAGGCAGAAGCGTCCCGGCGCAGCGTAAAAGCATGCACAAACAACAAGCAATCATGTACAGCTACGATGAATGTCCCATTCCTCGAAGCAGTGATCGTGGGACACCGCAGCAGGAGGAGGATAGCCAGGCCCCACATTTTCTTACCCAGGACCAGCCTTTTTGGGATGCCTGGTGACCAGGTCTATGGCAGGTATTGGTTTCCACCACATATCATCCTAGACCTGGTCACTGAGTGGGAGGATGACCTTGCATCACCCACCTTGTGCTCCCAAGCACTGAGCCCCTTGGAAAATATGCTCAATGTCCTGCATTTTATGGCCACTGGGTCATTCCAGTGGACAACTGCCATAGTTGGGGGCGTCTCACAGGCCATGCAGTCACGCTGCCTACAACAGGTGTTGCCAATCATGACTGCACGCCCCTCAGTCCGCAGGCACATATACATGCCCAGAACACCTGCAGAAAGGCAGGCCCAGGATTTTTACGGGGTGGCACACTTCCCCAGAATTATCGGTGCCATTAATTACACCCATGTGGCTCTACGTCCACCTAGGGCCACTGAGCACATCTATCGCAACCGCAAACACTGGCATTCCATCAACATGCAGGTTGTATACGATGTCAAGGGAATCATCACCTCTGTCTATGCAAACTATCCCGGGTCCACCCATGACAGTTTCATATTCAGAAGTCAGCTCTACACCGGGACCTGGAAGCTGGGAGGCATGGCAACACATGGCTCATTGGTGAGTACAAATGCCTGTGCACATGCATGCATGTCACATACAGACAAATACACAACCCCAACTAATCACAACCGTTATCACCTCCCCAGAGGCAATGCCTACCCTCTGAGCACCCACATGATGTCGCCAATATGGAACCCCACCACACCACCCCAGGTAAGCTACAATGCAGCCCATATTGCAACCCGGG
Source organism: Ambystoma mexicanum (assembly GCF_040938575.1). Taxonomy (NCBI): domain Eukaryota; kingdom Metazoa; phylum Chordata; class Amphibia; order Caudata; family Ambystomatidae; genus Ambystoma; species Ambystoma mexicanum. The sequence goes on from NC_090939.1 coordinate 883,294,607, forward strand.
GCATAGTGGAGTGCACATTCAGAGTGCTCAAGTCATGTTTCCGCTCCCTTGACCGCTCTGGTGGACAGCTACAATATGCGCCCCAGTAGTTTGCAGGATCATTGTGGCAGCATGTGTCCTGCACAACGTTGCAACCCGGCGGGGTCTACTGGTAGACATGGTGGTGCCCCCACATCCCCAACCCCATACACTGCTGCTGCACATGGGAGGGGAAAGGGCACGTGGCGAGGCAGCTCGTGCCCAGCTTGTCGCTACATTTTTCACCTAAACTGCCTCCCCTGCGGAGTGCACACAGGATGGCACATTCCAGGTGAAAATCGATGATGACAAAGGGACAGTCAACTGTCACAACCTTAACACACTGAGAATGTGTCCTTGGAAGTGCTTGATTGTGTGCATCTCTAGCCACTTAAACAAACACAATCCTGTGTGACCAAAAGGCACACATGCAAGCTACAGATTCCACCCCGCCATGCAAATGAGCACATCCAAATGCTGGTATGTCACCTAAACCTCCCTCAAGCCCATGTCACCCACCCCACACACCATGCCATGGCATGCAATGTGAAAACTGCAATAAAACTACCAACATACATGACACAACCGTCACAAAGTGCACGTCACAAATGGAAACATGCCACAGACAGTCCCTTCAAACACAGACTCTGAAGAAAACAGTGAGAAAAAACATACTAAAAGTACGTTCATGCATGCCACCAAAGGTCTGAACACCAAAACCTCAAACCTTTGGTGGCATGCATTTCGGGGAATACCAAAAAATAAAAGAAAATGCGGGGTTTTCCCCTGCAACACCCCCCTCACTACACCACACAGTACAGTGAGTGGTATCAGTGGCCTGGAAACCCCTGCAGCTGCATAAAAAAACAAAGTATAAAAATTAGCCAGCGGTGCCAGTTCACAATCACGAAAGTTAATGTGAACATGTGTAGCAGGGACACAGCATGCCTCAGAAGGCAAGTAGTGTGTGGGTGGGTGGATGTTGGGGTGGGGTGGGGTTGTGGGTGTGTTGTGTGTGTTGTGGGGGGGTGTTTGCAGGGAGATTCAATGCATGTTAGCATGGGAAATGCATGAACACACAGTGTAGCATACATTTACCATGTTAACCACTCAGTAGTGGACACATCTGCAATGGAAACATATTGCTGATCCTATTACACATCATAAGCAAAGCCAACACAGGACTATCAATGTACGAGTATAACACATCATGAACACAGGACCCAACAGTGACAATGTCAGACAGTGAGTAAACACCATAGCACAAGTGCCTCAATGTGAAATTGCCACCACACGTCCTCCTACCATCATGAGAGTGGCCTTGACAGCTAAAGTGGTCATGGGACCGCATACAGCATGAAGTGCATCAACAATGTATACAGTCAAGGCAATGCATGAATTAGCAGAATTAAACCATGCACAGTCAACAATATACTCACCAAAATGCTGTCCAACCATGCACTGGAGAAATCATCATGAATCCCCACTAGGGGTGTATACACAAGTTGGACTTCAGACTGGCCACAGATATGACGAAAGTCCAATTCCTCTGTGTAAGTTACTGTCACATGGTGCCATCCTTGCGAGCCCATGGAAAGGGGAAGCAGGAGTGGCATATATGTCTGGACTCCAAGCCACAAACACAAACATGAGACAAGCCTGTATGGGCCCAGCCGGAACACACAATGGATGCCATTGGATGCCACATAGCACGACACTGCTACATAAATGCACAATAGACAAAAAATAAAAATGGCCATATTGGCCCCCGGGAGGTGGGGGGCCACCCAGGAGGAGGGAGTTGCAGGGGGTACCTCAACACCCACATGTGTCGATGTTGAGACAAAAAAAAACCTCCATGGGCTCATGGTCATCACGGCATGACCTCAGTGAGAGCTGGGTCGTCAGCACCCAGAGTACTACTGGGGGAGGAGTAATCTTTCCTCAGGGCTTCCCTGTTGGCCTGTGTGTCAGCAGCATTAGCTGAGCACAGAGCCACCAGTTCAGCCTGGCGGGCCCTGTTGGACACCTCCATGCCCAGCCTGAGGTGCCTGCTGCTGGAGCTCCACCTGCCTATCAGGGGGGAGAATGGAATCAGCCACATGTTCCATGCCTTGAGCCAACACCTTAATTGCTCTCCCCTTTTGCTGTGCAATGGCATACATGATTGCTCCCACTCAGTGTTCCCCAGTGGTGCACGGCCACCGCGTTGCTGGGGCCCAAGGAGACATGGACCTTGCTGTGCCGGCAGAGCCTGCGGCTGCAGGACAGCATTCCTCCATTGATATGCTGCCCCAGCAACAGTAGCAACTGGTGTGGAGTGTAACCACCACAGGCCGACATACCAACACTGACTGGCCCCTTGAGGGGTCTACCCCAACTGCAGGTGTGGCAGACAGAATAGAATCCATTGCAGAATCACCCACCGTCGACAGCATGGATTCATGAGCATCTGACTCAACATCAGAGTCAGAGAGATCCTCAGAGCCATAGCCAGAGGCAGGCCTGGACAGGATGGCTTGGAGCACCGAGGGATGTTCGTGGTCTATCACCCTATGACCACCAATGGTGGTGGGATGGTGACCTGAACCCTCCACCCTGTCTTGCATCTCCTCCTCCACTGCTTCTGGTGCATCACCACCTGTAAAGAAATTAAAATAAACATTAGTACAAATAGCAGCACATACCACACACATAAACAGCACTATATTGAGGACCAACACATGAGGTAGCCATGTCACACATGACACAAACTCTGGCATGCATGCAGTGGCAATGAAATGGGACCTTGAAAGCAGACTTGGATGCATGTCAAATGCAAAACCCACACATGTACTACGTGTTGCATATCAATTGCATCATACACAACCTTCTGGCAGGCATACATCTTTGCAAAAATTTACAGATGTCAACTAAGAGATGGCAGGTAGCATAGCCATGGCCCAATTTCCAAATAGCCACATCAGTATGTCAAATAGAAGTGTCCATGACACATGCAAAATGCATGTCACCATGCACTACAAGAACATTAATATCAATAAAAGCACACGTGTCACAGGATGCAACAACGCAATTGTCTTGAAATACAGTGAAGGGAGGCAAATGGATACATACATGGCAGGTCACTTTGAAAGCACACCAGTGATTAGGTTTGTTGAGGGGTGAAACATGGCTCAGAAGTGCGTGGGTGCAGTGCAGCACATGTGTATGTCCTCAACTATCAACAGAACCCGAAATGTAGTGATGTCAATCTTGTGACATGATGGCACTGTAAGGGCAAGTGCAGTCATCATGTGAAAAGTGTTGGCACCCCTTTGGCCCCACGGGGATTGGCAGGGAGCCAGTGTATGGCTCTGAATGGCTGGCCACAGTACTGTGAAGTAGCAGACAGTGTATGCAGGTGTCAATTGCATCATCTGAGATAACTGAGACTACATCAGATGAGAGGGGGCAGAAAGCAGGACACATGAGGAACCCTCACAAGTACATCTATGCAGGCAGAAGACACAACACCAGTCGCCTGGAAGCAGGGTGGCTGTAACAGAGGGAGGCCTGTGCCTGACACAGACAAGAGCAAAATAAACATGTGCATGATGATGAAGTGACCCTGAGTGAGCATGACATGGATGAGAAAATATCATGAGATAGATAATATACTGGAGATGTGGTACAATGAGTAGCCTTTGAGACTTGTCCTTGGCCTCAAGCCCAGGGTTCGTATCTCTCAAACCACCTTCTGAACCACTTTCTGATAGGCTATGCGTTCTGTATGATGAGAATGGTACCGTATATGCCTTAACAGCCTTGATTATTACGGATTTGTGTTTGTGAGGTATAACGAATACAGATTCAGTGAGTTTATAACATTATCAGTGAACCACCATATGTTTCACTATGTCTGTCCTTAATTGGTCTTGTCTCCATGTATCTAACCACACAGTGGATAAATCATATGTTTGAAAGAACAAGATATAGACGGTGTCTCCTGTGAGAATTACCTTATGTGCCACAATAGCTGTGTATCCCTTGCATGTGTAGTTTGTTCATGTACTAATCATAAGTATGGAGCATTCACTGATATTGTCAGTTAGAAACAATATCTTTACAATGATTTATTTGGTTCCCGTACCATATGCATGATTATGATAGCCAATTTGTGTATTGTATTTGATGTCCACAGTTTCAAAAATATTGGTATAAAATATCTATTGCTGTTTTTATTCTCCTTGTTGTGTAGACAATGCTATCCATACCTTGGAATAATGTGTATAATGTACGGTTGGAGTGCATTGAATCCCTTAGCTTACCATATAATGTAACATCAATTAGTGCTTCCCTTTCCTCAAGTTGGCTCTACCTCTAGGTGATTATTTGTGTGTTCTCTAATATTCAAACAGTGTGTAACATCTTGTTCTCACAGGGTCTCTTGCTGATGTTTTCATTTTCACATATTGTTAATTCATAGGAATACATTTAGTTCCTGTTCACCGTTCAGACCATCTACTGTGCATCTGAGTTTGCAGATCATTTTAGCTTCGAGTTGACATAGAAACAATTGGCGGTCGCCACCTCTGGCGTGTGAACGTGCCTGCTGTAGTCCCACAAATCGGATATCTTTGACATTGTCTGATTGGTGATTCCTCTGCCAATGCTGTGTTATTGGTAATTTTGGATCTTGATGCGCCAGATGCTCTCGTATGCGTATTCCAGTAAGACTGGGATCCTCCTCATTGGGATACCTGCTCCCTCCTTTCCTCTCTCTCTTGGGCTGCCCACTCTGGGCCCTCTTCCTGCTCCTTCTTGTGATGGTAAGAAACTTGGTGTCATCTTCAACTCCACTCTCTCCTTCTCTTCTCACATTTCTGACATCTCTAAGAGGTCAAACTATCAGCTGCACCTCCGCTGAGGTATTCTTCCTTTTCTCACTTTCTGACAGAAGCTCACTGTCTCGAGAGCTCTGGTACTCTCTAAGCTGGACTACTGCAACAGCCTCTTTCCAAATCTGTATGCCTCTACTCTTCGACCTTTACAACTTATCCAGAACAGGACTGCGAGACTTGCCCTTGGCCTCAAGCCCAGGGTTGGTATCTCTCAAGCACTGAAATCTCTTCACTGGCTCTCCCTGGCTGCAAGGATCAAGTTCAAGACACTCTGCATCATCCATAAGGCTTTATGGGGCCTGGGACTCCTCTACCTCCAACTTTCTCTTCCAAAACATCTTCTTTCTCGTGCTCTGCGCTCATCCACTTCCAACTCTCTAAGGTTCAGACCCTTCTCCAAGCAGAGAGTTGAGGACAGATCTCTGTCCTTGGCTGGGGCCTCTCTCTGGAACAGCCTCCCTGCCTCTCTCCAACTTGAGCAAAACCACCTCCGGTTCCGGAAGCAACTCAAGATCTTACTTTTCGCTTCCGCTTTCTCTCTTCCTCTCCCCTGCTGATGTGCCTGACTGCTTCGACACTGGTCACCTGGATACATGAATTAGGGTCCAGGCTCCTGCATGTCCAGCTAAACATAGCTCCATATACAAAATGTTAATACAAATGTAGGAAGTACCATCAAATGCCCTTACAATTCTAGCATACAAGTGTATTCAGTTTTGTTTGTCATGCCAAATAAAAAATAATAGCAATATACCCACTAGCAAACTCTTCATAGCACTATATACAAAATGTTGATACGAATGCAGGCACTAGCGTATAATTAATATCACTCTACATAAAAGGTCAATACGGATGTAGGCAACAGAGTACTATAAATAGTACTAAATAGAAAATATGAAAACAAATGTAAGTATTAGCATCTAATGTCCTTACTGTTATAACGTAGAGCTGTGCACAGTAAACAGTTGGACGAGTCAATGTCCTTCCTATGCTGCATAGCTTCAACAAATGTTTAAGCAACATTGAGGTATGTTTGTAATGCTAAATAAATAGTAATATAGATAAAGCACTATAAAGCACTAACGTACTGGTAATAGCACAATATGTCAATACGACTGTAGGCACCAGCGTACCATACATACTACTATAAAAAAAATGGTAATACAAATGTAAGCAGTAGTATAAAATGTCTTTAGAATTATAAAATACAGGTTTACATAGTAAACAGCAGAACATTTTGTATTTTAACATTATGTCATCTTTTGTATAGGTGAAACATCATCATTTAGAGAAGATGAGAAGACGACAAAAACAACACAAACATCATCATATATCTTGTAAGTATAATTTATTATAAAAATGCAAAAAACAATTAGCCTAATTTACATTTCTACAAGCCCTTTAAAAAATGTAAAAGAAACCACAGAAATAGTATTTATTTTATTTATTTATTTATAACGAGCCTAATAGCCCGCGGGCTTCAGGGCGCACCTGAACACAAATGACAATAAATGAGGACAGGACATGAGAGGCCAGGGAGGGTGCAGGGTGGAATCACTAAAATAGTGCAGTCTTTAAGTTCTTCCTGAAACGCAGGATATTATTTTCCTGTCTCAGCTTCCCAGGAAGGGAGTTCCACAGCTGGGCTGCATGGACTGGGAATGACCTACCCAAGCCTCTTATCTGTTTAACATCTACCAGCAACATAGTGAGTTATCACTGTTTTTAGGTAAGAGGGTATAAAAAACAGCAATATGGACCAGTGGATGGAGGATGACAGGTCGCACTTATCGTTTCTCATACATCAATACATTTCTTACACCCCAATTTTTATTTTGTTATATATAAATATTCCATCTTTAAAACAAATCTACTCGTATGAATCAATTCACAAAAACATTTACAAATGCGTTTAAAAAAATATTTTTCTGCTCACATTCCTTTCCCCATCATTCATTCACTCACATTCCTCTTCTGCGCAATATATCTTAAATTCACACAAAAAAGACAGTTTAACATCAGTCACTATCCATCGTCATTAGTTGCCACAGTATTTAGTTCCCTTTTCCCATTTTAGGTGACTCAATCTGCATGTCACTATTCTAACAGATTCATTAGGTCGACACATGTTTCGGTTGTCAGGGTAGGACTTCAGTGGGCGTGTCCTTTAGTTCATGCAACCTTCATCAGGAGAAGAAACAGGGAGTCCAATGCGCCCTGTTTCACATACAGTAGGGTGAGCCACACCATCTCCATATTTCAATTATGAGAGAGATACAGATGTAGTGGACAAATCCCGACTCCCTTATAAGCTCAACCAATTCCTTCTGGTTGATATGTTACTGCAGAGATCACTGGTTAATATCTTCTGCTCTACGCTGCATATGCGCTGGGCCTCTCTCTTGCATAATGCTTGGTAAATTGTTTATTCACACCTACGGTCACTGTTGTTCCACACAGCTAGCTGATTCTTGATTGGGTAACTTCCTTTCTGATATTTCTCTCAAGGGTGTGCTCCAAACTCAAAATTATTAGCACATCAGTATCATGAAACGTTAGTTATATTCCAACCAACATCAACTCTCGATTGTTAGGTCGATCTGGCTAATCCACCACAAGTTAGTGTAGCCCATCTCCCTTCCTGGCTCGATACTCTCGGTCCTGCACCCCTGAGAGTGTTTACGATTTTTCTCGTCTAGTGCACTTCATTGAGTACACCCAGCATCTGCGCTGTATACCTGGTGCAATATCTTCGCTGCGTCTTCACTGTGTCATCTGCCAGTAATGTAGCGAGTTCGCTGTTTTCAGGTAAGAGGAGCCATTGCCATAGAGGCAGTGGTGGACGCTGGTGAACGTTTTAAAACTTAAGCGCTCTACTATGGACAGCCAGTTCAGGTCTTTCTGATGTTTGGATATGTGCTCCTTCAAGGGGAACCTTTTCATGAGGCGTACAGCATAATTTTGGATGCTCTGGCATCTTTTTTGGCTGGGAATGCTAGCCCAGATAAGCAGTGCATTGAAGTAGTCCAGCCTAGGTAAGATGATGGCCCGGGCTATTTTGGTCGCATTTTCTTTGGTGAGGAAAGGTTGAATATTCCTAAAAAGACAGAGATGGTAGTTACAAATTCAATTCTGCTAACCATTTTTGTATGTTCTTCTGAATCTAAGGAGGCTTCCAAAGTAACTCCTAAGGTTTTAACCTTTGGCTGGTAGGTATCCTGGTTTGATTAATGGGGAAAGCATCGTAGCTGGCACTGAGCTTACTCCTGGCTTGGCGCGAGCCAATGATGAGTAGCTTGGTTTCCCCCCATTGATACACATCCAGTTCTCAGTCATCCATAACTCAACCTGATTGAAAATTGAGAGGAGTTTGGCTGAGTCTTTGGGGTAGTCTCCACTGAGTTGCATGATTATCTGCATGTCGTCCGCATTGTTGGTAAAGTGAGTGCCCATGCTCGCCAATAGGGCACAGAGAGGCTGAATGTACATATTAAACAGTATGGGCGACAGGCTGGCCCCCTGTGGTACCCCTTAGCGGTGACACAGGGGGCCAGCCCTTTCTGTGGGGGGAGAAAGGGCATCGCCCCAGTGTACTCTAGAGATGCAGTGGGACAAGAAAGATTTGAAGAATTCGGTAGCACCCCTACAGAAATTTCCTTTGAATTCTAGGGTGTATAGAAGGCGCTGGTGGTCGAGCAAGTCAAAGGCCGCCGAGAGGTCCAAAAGGACCAGAAGGCCTGCCTTGTCCTTCTCTATAATCCCTAGCATGTGTGATTGAAGGTCTATAAGGGCGTTTCGGTAGTATGAGCTGGCCTGAAACCTGACTGCCCCCCATGTAAGATGTTGTTGGCCTCAACATGGGTTTGTAACTCAGATGTAGCAACTTTGTCCAGGATCTTGAGGAGAAAGTGGCAGTTAGTTATGGGCCTGAGGTTTGCTGGGTCTCTAGGGTCATGGCCAATCTTTTTGGGCAGGGTGGTGACCGTAACAACCTTGATGGCAGTAGGGATGCACTTATCCCAAAAAGATGAATTAAGAGGGTGCTGTGTTCTAGGATAATTTTAGGTGGCAGCAGATTTTCAACACAGGAGGTGGGTTTTATGTTGGAGAGTATTCTCTCCATCTCAGGTAGCTTGTTTGAATTTAGGGCAAATTTGGATGAGCTTGATGTGTCCCATGGAGGTGTCCTAAAGTTCCTGGAAGAATTAGGGATGTTTTGTGCCATCAGGACTTGGCTCCTTGCTTTGGCGATTTTGGCTTCAAATGCCGCCTGGACCATCCTGCAATCCTCCTTTGAGGGGGAGTAGGAAGTGGCCTGGGCAGCAGGTTTTTCTAGTGACTTTGGGATTTGAAAGAGTTTCCCTGTTTTGTTTGAGGCCTCTTCTATTTGGGCATTTAGAAAATTCCTTTTAGTATCTACGATCTTAGCTCTATAGGTTTTATCCATGGCTTTGCATGCTTCTTTAGCCATATAGCTTCGAGTGATGGTTTTGACATCTTCATGGTGGTTAGTTCAAGTGTGAACCATTCCTGGTGTCTTGGATTAGTCTGAACAAGTTTGTATCTGAGAGGGGCAATGTGATTAACAATGATTATTCAAGATTTGGTACTCAATGCTGGAGAGGGATTCCGCGAGGTCAATCATGTTTTTATCTAAGATGTTGCTCAGCCAGAGATTGAGATCACCTAAAAAGAGTGCTGCAGTGTTGGGACTGTTGAATGTTCTCAGGATTTGCATGATTGCCTCATTGAATTCTGGCATGGTTTGAGGAGGATGGGTTATCGAGAGAAAATTAATACAACAGTGAGCGAGGGTGTCATTTTGGGGTGAAGTATTACCCTTTTAAGCATTCCCAATGTTACCTGTAAAACATCTCATGAATTAAATTTGTAATGCGAAACACCTCAAGTTAACAAAGTAAAATTACTAAAAACAACTCAAAATAAATAAATATGTATTTCTATAGTACAAACTTTGCATACAGAAATATAACTATGACCTTCAGTGCCTATTACTAGTTCTAGTACTGCTTTAATAATTAAAGTGCTGTTACACCACAAAAACATAAAACACCCCACCTAATAATAAACATACTACTATTCCAATAGTTGAAAGTCCACAGATTCAAATACATTCCCATTACTACTACTTGTACTAGTACTACTGGTACTATTTCAATGGTGCAAAGTATTTTTATTGAACCCAAAAAAAAACTAAATCACAGCACTTCAACCACTTTTATTTCTAAAAATAAAACTTTGGATATAACTAAAAGTGAAACAATGTCCCAATAGCTATAAAGTAAAGTGTCAGCTCCATGATATTTCACCATTAAATTGATTCTACTTGTGCCATTTGAACTATCTAGGTATACTTTATCACTAGTTATGTACTGTAATTAGGATAATGCATGTTTGCATGTCACTTTACTTTATAACATATAATTTTCACCAGACAGCAGTGGGTGCCTGGCAGTGACATTCGCAATGCAGCAGAATCCCAATATTAATGTAAAGTGTGCAGAGTGCACGCACAGGATCGTTTCCCACTGTACTTTTGTTTTGTAATGTCCCAATAGCAACTCCTATAACATCAGCAAACAAGCAACTTAAAACTCGTCTTTAATTTATACATCAGAAAGTTCAACAACTGAATAAATAACACAACTAAATGTGTGTAGTACTGACAGTAGCCAAGGCATTTCCAGCTCTAGCTCTATCAAAAACAAAAAGCAACATCACAAAAATATAACTACCTCTAGAAACATTCCATTTGGCACATTAAGATTGTGGATTTGGGACTAATTTGAAACTCTTCAACCAGATGATGTACAAAATGTAACAGAAGTAATCACTTAGGACATCACACACTGTTAGCACATATGCAAAATAAACAAAATACTAAAAGAAGACCTAGAAAGTGTAACTGGAGATAAAGGAAATAAACTTTGTAAGGTTTCTAAAACATATCAAGTTGGGGAATGTGTATCACTTCCAAATTTACCAGGTACTGATACAGAGTATGCTCATTCTTTTTTAGGCTCTTTAAAATGTGGACCAATAATTGCAGTAGAGAAAAAAATGCAGCTACTCGTCTGCAAAAAACAAAATATCATTAACGAAGACATTCTTTTAAAAGGTAAATATTTATTAAAACAGAACATTTGTTACAAAATAGTGTACATATTAAAATAATTTAAAATACACATTTGTATTTTACTGTTTATTTACAAATATGTACAATTGCTAATCAATGTATTACTCTAAAATATGAGTATACTAACAATAATAATTGTAGTAAAATAAAATATTTGTATATTTTCAAAGTAAAATAAAATTGTATATTTTCAAAATAATTGTAAATCCTGCACAAAAAACAACACAAATACATTTTATACCAATTTAAAATAATCAATCCATTAGTATTAAAATGCACATAACACAAAAATATAAGTACACATTTTGCTTCATGCTGTATGAACACATTAACACTAAAAATAAGTTTTACTAATTAAAAGCATTAAAAAGTACCAACATAAATAAAACAAAATAAAAGTTATTAATAACATTTAAGTCTACTTTTACATACTGCCTCAATTTCTGGTGATTATCGTAATGATACCCAGAAAGAATTGAACAAGTACATAAAAGTATTCTTATTTTAATTTAACCTTTAATTGGTATTTTCAATTGGACTCTTTTTCAAAGATTTTTTATTAAAATTAGCTTTAATTGGTGATGTAATTTTTTGCAACTATAAAAATGTTTCATTTTACACAACTAGATCAAAATAACATGTTACAAAAAACATTCAAATTCATATATTTCAATTCAATATATAATGAAAGAAATTTAATAAAACTTAAAATTTTACAAACAATTACACAACCTTATAAACACACAGGAAAATATTTGATTTTTTCTAACAAAAGAGTTAAGGTTAAAGCAACAAAAACGTAATGTCTGCAAACAAAAGCAAGCATGACGTCAAGGTTACAACATAAAACATATTATCAATAGATTTAAAAATGCATTATATTTAAATCAAATATCATGGTAACCTTAACTCACCCATATACATAAAAAACATCAAATATTATTATATAATAAATACAATTACATGCTTACAAAGAAATCATATTTTTATAGTAAAAGTAAAATATAGAAAACACATTTAATACATCAAAGTAACATATTTTTTAAATACAAAATACTCCATAATTAAATATTTCTTATAAATATAATTCAAATGAAATGCATCTATTTGAAAATATAATACTCAGCACATATGCTTAACAAGAAAACAAGAAAAAGTAACTTTAACACTTAAAAAAACAATATGTACATAAACACTTTAATGTTATATACATTTAAAAAAATAACCAAATGACACTTTAAAATTACAAATATATGATTCAATAACAATAAACATAACATAAAATACAACATACCGTTCTCATAAGCATAAAACATACACCAAACAACAAAAAATGATTACAATATAATAAACACTATTTAGTAACATTTATTTCAACAAATTACATAAATATATGCACAACTTATACTATGTCCAATCTTAGTAAGACTTAAATTCTAATACTTATACTTTACATGAACACAAATACAAACATGGAATACCTACAAAAATAATTACTAAATAATGCAAATTTGATATACTTACAAAAGCTGCCCAAATGTTATACACATTAAAAACATAAAGAAATATAAATAGTTTCACATGTTCACTAAACACAAACAAATATTTATAAAACAAATGACATCACCTTCACTGTAAAGATTGTTACAACCCCAGCTAAATATTACAAAACAAAAACAAGGTGAGATAGGGTTACCATTATATTTGATTTAAATATAATACATTTATTTATAAGTTTTTGTTGGTTTAATATGAACTCTTTTTAAAAGTTTTTTTTCAAATAATATATATATGGACTATATCACGTGGAGCGATGACATGGAATGTATCTGGATTGTGTGTGGCTATCTATTCCTCATGTGCTCATTGCCGTTATGCAATCAGAAGTGCAGAGTTATGGAAAAAGCTTTTGTAAAAGTGACTCCTTTGGGGTCACGTGATGTGGGCCGGCTTGAGCTTTGCAATTAAGAATGGAAATATGGAGAATTTCCACCACGTGTAGAAAGAAAAAAATTGAGATTCTGGACGTCATTCGGCAGGAGCTTTTTAAAGCGTTAGGTGAATCTGTAATAAACATCTGCATGGACGACAAACGTACTTGCCCACCCACCGTTATGAACTGGATGATGGCAGGATGCTTCCTTTCTAAGCCTAATGGATATGTTTTGTCTCTTGAAGCATCTTCGACAGGTTTACTTTAGACCACAAGTGCTTGGACTATAAAGATGGATATTTGGTGGGTTGGGTAGGTTAATGCAAGATTGTTCCAATAGAGTGAACAAACAGCCATGTTGAATGTCTTTCAAAAAAATATAGCTGCCTCTGGCTGTGCTGCTATCCGAGAATGATTGTGAGCTTGGTTTCTCTGACAATTTGTGGTCGCAACGCAGACTTGCTGCGCACCCAGGGAGCATCAAAAGCTTGCAGACCGCTTTCCCCCGAACATCTATGGCACGAACTGAGAAATAAGGAATCCTATTTAAAACTCTAGTTGGGAGGTTGGGAGGAGGCCCGACCATAAATTGTGCTTCTTCGTAGCTGCACAGCAAACCAATGTTAGTCCACTAGCGGGATCAGATGCAGACTTAAGTAACTGGTAAAAATGTGCATCTGGGTAACAGTTTTAACTGTTCCGTCTGGGTCTATTAAAAAGAAACATGCACTTAAATGAACTGTTTGGTAAACACAAATCAAAATCAGGTTTGGGACAATGAATGATGTATGAATGTGATTTATTTTTTCCTTTTCGGGACGATTTAGCACCCAAATCCCTTTCCTCCTCAGGACTGCTAAAAAGTAGAATTTACTTAGCTATAAGTGTTAGTGAGAGTGATTGTGATATGGCAGATGATAATATAATCAGATTTAAAAAGAATAAAACAAAAAATGTAAATAAAAATGTATGAGGAGAACAGTCTAAAGAAGTCCCGATCCACCTAGGGCCTCTCTGTCACACTATGTATATTAAATATAACAGCAGAACGTTCATGTATCTACAAGGATGGCACAACCCAACATGGGAGGTTCGACATAACCAGTACCTGCTTGACAGTATCTTTCATCTTTCATCTAGCCAACTTAAGGCATCTATTAGAATTCAGAAAAGAGAACAATTGCCCAAAACAGTGGGGAGCTTTCTCAGATTGGTATGAAGAGGCATCAGAGAGACAGGACACCTCCAAAATGAGAGGACTAAAGGATCTGAATGACAAATTAAAGGAACTAAAACAAAAGAATAAGCAGGAGGCGATTAGAGGAATGGGCTGATCTACTGTGTTCTCAATAGGTAAATGATACACAGGGCGAAGAGAGGAGGTATTATTGAGGTATTTACTAGCATACAAACTGCCCCTCGGCAGAGCAATACGGAGGCGACAGCCAAACCCTTGACCACTACTACACCGAATAGATCAACAAAGACAACCAAATTGCGGTGGACACAAATGCTAATAGTCGAGCTATCCCTTTCAGTGCCATGACACAGTGCCCCATAACATCGGATCGCAGAATATCCCAATCATCAGTCATTTGAACCTAACACAATATGGCCTACATATGCCGTTAAACACATGCTTGGGGAGATGGCTGCCCCCAGGTTTTCACAAAAACCTGTGTTGTCCTCCTTTGTAGCTTCCCTTAAAAAGGAAGGTACAAACTATGAAAGGGACTCATGTGTTATCCCAACACCGCTGAGGCAAAGACTGGGGAACACCAAAGGCACGACTGTGGAAGACGTTTTAATGGTTATATGCATCTCATGGTCTCCGTGCGATGAAAAATCAAGATTTTAGTGAAGAATCTCAGCACTTTGCTGAAGAGATGGAGACCGTGAGCCAGTATTATTATTAATATTATTATTATTATGGCATGTATTGAGCACAGACCTAGCTTCGGGAAGCAACAGTGCGCTTCACAATCATAGGAGGGAGAATAAGTTTAGGGAGCAGAGAAACAAGGGACTGGGTATCTAATAACAGTGCAGGGAGCGCAACAGTGCTACAACCTCTCCTGGGCTGACATGAACCAGCTCACACAGGCGATAATGCCAACTGTTGTCAGAGACACAGCCAACAAATCCAATGGCCAACGGGTAACCTAGGGATGGGGAAAGCTTTAAAACAACCCAGAAATAGACGTGGGTGGAAACCCTGAAGTCTGCCCCCAGAGAACAGATTGGAGCAAGATACACAACTGTAAGTAAAATAAAGGAGAATCGCCAGCAGATTATTTGGACAGACTGAACATAGTACTTATACAACACTCTGGCATAGAGAAACCAGAAGACACTGCTGAAGAGCCAGTGGCGGCAAATGCCTCTTTTTGCAGTGCGACAAACCAAGCTTTAGCAACAGCTCAAGATGATTTGTACACAATGGCAAACCAAACCCCTTTGTGAACCTGTGATGGTGGTGTATCACTGTCGTTTGTCCGGAATAGACGAAGTAGAAGATTGAGAACAAGCGTATAGACTATAGTTACAGAATCTCTGAGGTCAGGCCTCACAAGAGAGCAGGGGAGATTTCGGAAGCAGAGAAGGGGGAGGGCCTGAGTGAGAGAATGAGGTACCCCACAGGATGGACTGCAGTGAGAGTTACCTACCACCACAGGCTGCAACTGTTATAAGGAGGAGGGACACTGGCAGAATGAGTTTCTGTATAGATCCCAGTGAAACATCCTCATCACCAGAATTCCGGCGAAACACCTGGCCCCACATAGGGCCACCAAACATGCTGTGGCAAGATGCATGACATAAAACAAGAAATTCAACCACATTTTTCACATCTCAAAGGAGCTTCTCTGGCATCCTATCCCAGCCTGAATACTCTTTAAGAATTCCTGAATCAGCTATAAGGCAACCACCGATCACACAGCAGCTTGCCTAGCTGCAACTCTCTGTAGATCATGGAGGTCACGTTCCACCAGAAGCCAGGCCATCACTAAATTGAAACTGCCACACAAGAAAAATAACAGGAAACCTGCTTCTCTAGCTATGCCTCTGCCTACTGGAACGCCATCCAGGTGGCAATCTGTGCCATGCCAAAGCCACTGCAGTTCCGAAAGGAACCCAATACCTTACTCTTCAGGCAATATCTAAGTGCAACCTATGTTCCTTGCATTCCCGCATCATATCCCACATCATGGCTGTAACATGAAAATGTGTGACACCCCCATCCTTAGCTCAAGTCACCCTCAACGAAACGTACAATGCTCCGTTCTTTACTAACTAGGTTCATGCTATATAAAAACCAAATACAATGAAAATAAAAAATTGATGGGTATAGTGACTCAACCAAAATCCAGCCATGGTGGGTTTTATGGATCTAAGAGAGGCATGAGTCATTACAGTGGGCCATTGGTGCTTCCTTACAAATGGAGTTGCGGATGAGGTTAACAAAGAAGAAACTAGAGGGATGAGACAAAAACATAGCACAAGGATTTTGAGAGTACTGGGCGGGAGGTGAAAGGTGCCAGATATCCTGAGAATGAAAGTGCAGATACCAACTATGTAAGGGGGCAAGAGAGATGTTGATCTCCAGCCGAACACCAAATCCATATTCACATGAGTGTGAGGAGGGAGAGGAGGCACCAGAGTATATGCACAAGGCAGCAATGTAGCAGGCTTAAGAGGAGGGATCAAACTCTTAGTGACGGATGTAAGAGGGGCCATTGGGACTCAGACAGTTCAGATATAAAAGATAAATTGACAAGAACGCAAGGTGTAGATTGGATTGGAGGCAATATGTATGTGGGACAGAGGGCAGAGTTAAAATAGGAAAAGGACAAGGATGGGAGGGATAGACATGTTTGAGCAAGTCTCAGCCACCCTCAAACACAGATCATCATCATCATCATAATGCCTTTATTCGACAAATTGTCATTTGGCATACAGACAAAATATACTTGTTATAAACAAATAAAAATTGATTAAACACATATGATGCAATATGTTTTGCGATATGATGTAAATTAATACATTAAAGAAACAAAATACCATGTAAAGGTTTACAAATCTGATCGAGGTAACAGGTTTAAAAAATACAAGCATGTTAAAAACATGCATCCCCTTTTCTAAAAAGTCTCTAAATCCAAAATAGTATTATTAAACACAAAACATGCATCATAACAGGTGCAATCATGAGGCTTGGATAATGTTCACTCTTTTGCGGCAAGCACTATACGTAAATGTTGCCCCATTGTGTACAATAGTCATATCCTCTGTTCAAGGTTCAAGGCCTGTTCTATGCCACGGATATTAGCAGCATTAAGAAATGGTCTTGTGTATTTAGCCCGAGGTATCCTGTAGCTGGTACATAAAAACATGAAGTGAGGAAGTGTTTTGTTTCCCAAACCACATGCTGGACAGCCATCAATGCCTTCATCATTCCATTTGTAAGTAACACTTGCGATATTGCCAATGTTAAATCACAGCTTTAGAAAGAGTGTACCTGCAAAAGGCGGGTGAATTTTGGCCAAATATGCCTCCAATCTCAAAGTTGACTGCCCTGAGATATAAGTGGTCCGATAGACAGTCTGCAACATGTATTCAACAAGTTCCTTCAAGACAACTTGGCAGTCAAATTCTTCACTATCATTGCCCTTGACTTGGTGATAGATGCAAGATCATTCCATAGAGTGTCAAGGTTCAGACGTTGCAGGTATCCTTTTAGATGGATGAACCAGTGCGATGACCTTCCTCCCTCTATACTTAATACGTGGGAGATTGATTCCATATAGTCAATTAGACCCGGACATGCCCAGACCCTGAGCCAGTATAGGACTGGCCTCAAATTTAAATCCACAACAATTGGTTTCAGACCAAGTTCCAAAAAGAGGGGAGAATTAGGGCAACTAATAGGAAGACTAAGTAAACTTTTCAAGGAGTTCAGCCCTTGCAAGATTGTTGTAATTTGTGTAGCCCCAAAGGTCAGGCCCATATATAGCAGCAGATTTTGCTTTGGCTCTGTAAATCTCGAGAGCTGGGGCCATAGCTCCCCTGCCATGAGTTTATGGAATTTCTTAATGGCCCCACAATATTTTCCTATGGTGGTATTTGATTTCTCTATTGGGGTAGTCGATTGGGCACTACTGTCGACTTGCTCAATAATGCTAGCATTAACCTTCGACAGTTATTCTTTGGGGCTTGGCAAACCTAGGTCTAAATATATGGGCTTTGATTTTCTCAGTGTTGACCTCAAATTGCAGCTCAGCGCATTTATCCAAAAATGCATTCAATGTTGTTCTCAGCCCTGCAGGTGACGTGGTAAAATGACTGTGGCACCGGCAAAGAACAAGGCTGGCACAAATTCCCTCCACATCTTTGCATCGTCAAGACAGTTAATATGCAACAATCTTATTACTTCATTGATATAGATTGAGAATAATAATGGAGCAAGGATGCCACCTTGCCTCACCCCGCTTGCTATGGGAAAAGGTTCTGTGTTTTCGCCTCCTAGACCCCAATGGACAGATGCTATATTGTACGCATAAAGATGTTGTATAATGCGAAGCAAGTTGCTCGGTATCCCCCTCTTCACCAGGACCAGCCAAAGGAGGTCCTGGGGATACCATTCGAAAGCCGTCCTGAGATCAATGAAAACAGCATAAAGCTTCATTTTACTTAGGTCTGTATATTTCTGGAACAACATAAAGAGCTGGAACCCCTGGTCCACCGTGCTCTTCCCCACCTGAAACCCAACCTGCAGGGGGTCAATGATGTCATTGTCTGTGGCCCAGGTTTGTAGATTTTGATGAATAGCTTTCGCAAACATTTTCCCTACGCTGTCTAACAGCAAAATAGGTATGTAGTTGCGAGGGGATTCCCTCTCCCCTTTTAATAGATCAGGACAATAGTGGCGCTTTGCCAGGAGGGTGGTATAATGTTAGAGCACTGCACTGCGTTAAAAGACTTCAATAACAAAGGGACGCAAAGTAACAGCTCGTTTACTAGTGGTCTACAGAGATATTATCTGGACTAGTGGTCTCGCCCCCCCCCCCCTGTGATCGTACAGCTCTTTCAACCTCCATTTGACTTAGCTGTAGAGGGCCAATTATAATTGACCCATTTGTGTGGGCCTCATTGTAAAAAGGCAGGTCGTTAATTAGAGGGTTATCAGCTGTCCTGACCCCATACAGTTTGGTAAAATTATTTCTCCAGTCTCTGGGAGTAATAGTACAGGATGGCTTGATCTCCCCATCTCCTCCCAGCTACTAGCCAGTTCCCAGAATTTGCAAATGTCTTTTTCGTGCACTGCCTGTTTTACCCTATTCCATTTGGCCTTAGCAAATGCAACCTTCTTGTTCTTTAATAAAGATTTATAAATAGCGCAGTGATCACATTACTTCCTCTTATGTACTTTAGGGCCCTCCGTTATACAAGCTAGCAATTGGATTTTTGCTAGCTCACATTCCTTATCATACCACTTCTCTTGTTTAGTCCCTCAGCTTTGACAACTCAACTGGCTTGTGTAAAGAATGGTTGGAGGGCTGCTATCACCTTGTCAAATATCTCCAATACGTCACACGGTCCGACATGTCTAACCGTGCCAGAATTTCCAGATTGGGTAGCAGTGTAAGACAAATATTAGGTTTGATGTTGGTTATATTTAAATCAGCCCATTTTACCACCCTACGTGCTTAGCCTGTTATGGTTAACACAGAAGCATATGTTCTTGTTGGTTTGATAGACCCTTGCTCAATATAGTGAGCAATATGAAGACAATATGGTCTAAGTTCGTCTTAATCAGGAGGGTATTTTGAGCAAGGCCTATTGGCACCTACATTGTATAATGTTTATGTTTCTGAAATGGGTCCTTACCCGAAGGACAGTTTAAACATTCCTCCAAGAATTAGTCAACAGGTGATTATTTGGCTTGCATATGCTGAGGATACCCTTTTGAGGGATAGCCCTATAGGGCTGCAACGTAGCTTGTGCAAACTTTGTCAACATTCTAGAAATAATAACCTCAGTATTATCTACCAAAAAAACAAAAGAATGATAATTTAATGATAATTCGTCCTGACAGGAGAAAGACTTCCAAATTTGTTTGTAAGATGGGCAAGGAGGTTATTGAGGTTGTTAAAACGTATGCATACTTGGGGATATTTATCTCTGACACCATGAATGTTGCATCTCTTGAATATGTAAATCAGAAAATTGAGAAGAGATTTGTAGCTGTGCTAAATTTTGTAAGATATAAATGCGGCTATTCAGTCGAAGGTCTGATTAAGTTTGATAATATATGTCTTTTTCCCCGCTTGCTTTATGGATCGGAAATATTCACTGTAAAAGAAACAAGTTGGATTAAGAAACTTGAAGGGCAATTGTGGAGTAGAGCTCTAGGTTTACCCAGAAATCCCCCTGTTGAAGGGGTCGATTGTGAATTGGAATTGATTTCATTGACCATGCAAAAGAGAATAAATATGTTAATCTTTTATTTACGTACGATATCCAAGATGAACAATCTAGAGTCGATATTTTATGATTTTGAGTATCTGGTATCAAAATGCTAATGTTACCAATTTACGCAAACATTGAAAAATATAGAGGTATGTTAAGCAAGGTTTCTTGGTAGATGTTCTTTGTAACTATCTAACCAATCACTTTGATAGTAAAGTTAGACGGTTCATAATCATGGTTAGATTGGATTTGCTTCCTACCTTTTCTCGACTTGGTGCCTGGAAAGGGATACTTTATAGCGCCTATGTAGCACGTGCACCATTGAAATTGAGACCCCAAGACATCTTTTAACGGAATGTGAGAAAGAAATTACATGAAATATACAAACAAGGATTTCTTTATTTAAGATATAATTTGGAAAATATTTCATCTGATCAATTATTCTCAGGAAACTGCACAACACTGAATTTTACCTTATACCATATTTGGTTGAGAATACAGGATTTACTAGCATTAACCGTGTGTAAGTCTTCTAATGTTCTTTTAGAGTTTTCTGAATCTGTCTGACTTATAATTTGAGCAGAGAGGCGCTGACTGACAAACAGAAAGACTGAGAAGACGATTGGATCAATCGAATAATTGTGAAAAGATGAGAGAAGATACCAATGTTTTTGTATCATGAAAAGTAAGAAATTGATAAGCCTTCTGGATATTCAAGTATTGAAAGCTGCAAGAGTGAACAGAAGTAGAAATGCGAGAAGAGAAGAAAAAGATCCCACCAGCTTACAAGGAGCACGAGATATCGTAATAGTGAAAAGAGGAAAGGAAATAAAAGAAGGAGTTTGTGGAGGGGAGACAGTTGAAGCAGGAAACAACAGAACATCAGACTTAGATGGATTAAGATGTAAGTAGTGATTGGACATCCAAGATCGAATAGCTAACAGACAGGCCAAAAGAGTAGACTGAACAGTGGCTGAAAGCAAAGATAATGAGAGAAATATCTCTGAATCATCCACACATAAGTGGTGAGAAATACCAAAGCAAGAAATAATGGAGGCTAGAGGGATCGTGTAAAGGGAAAAAAGCAGGGGACCCAACATAGATCCCTGAGGCGCTCCATAGCAAAGAAGATAGAAAGACCATGGCAGTGTGTTGGATTATGATGATCCAGACTCAGACACGGGTGGGCGTGGACTGTGAGCACCAGGACATGACCAACAAGAGGAGAACATTAATTGCCTAGTCCACAGGGAGTAAGTCATTAACAACATTTGTTGGTCGAGGTGAGGGTATCACAGGAGACAATATCCTGGCCCTACCCCTATGTGCCCCCTTTCTCTGAACAAATGACACTAACCAAAGAAGAACCTGTGAACTACAAAAGTATTTTATTGCACATGGAAGGGTGGTGAAGGATGCTGCTGCCCCATTGGGGTTGGGGTTGCGGTAAAGAAATATTATGATGTTCATCGCAGGATCCAGAAAATGGGATGCCCAGGTAGAATTGAAGAAGCAAAAGTCTAGGGCAATGTCACTTGGCTCCCCTATAATGCTCACTTTGCTCCCCTAAAAGCAGTCCACTGCATGTCTTTTTACGGGTGCACAGAAATGTAACGGAATCACCCTTATCTTACGCAAACTACAGTAGCTTCCTCTCCAGGCTAGGATACTGTACAAGACTGTCTGTATCATCTACAAAGCAGTCACAAGTAGCACAATGGCGTACCTGGTGGCTAAGCTCCACATATCGGGTGGCACACTCTCGTCGAGCAACAAAAAAACAACCGGCTTGTATCACAACTCGTCCGCAAAGAGAGGACCCGCAAACAATCCTTTTCTTGTCACGCACCCACCATCTGGAACTCGGTGTCATCTGGGAAGGCACACACAATTGTCCAATTTCACAAAGCTCTCAAAACATGGATTTTTCAACAACACCTGGCCAAGGACTAATTTGAATGGGTGCACATACTGACGCACAGACTTCAACTCATAGTAATGCACTACAGTTAAAAGATGTCAGCCCAAATGCTGTCTACCGACTCTGAGGGATCATAAATGAGAGGCCAACACAAAGTTATAATATTCTCAGCATCAGACATCTTTATTAAAACAAAAGGGTTGGATGAAGGCCTCTCTGTCCCTATCCTAAAGAGAGTGACCCTACCTAGGAAACTAAAACTAAAGATCAGTCTGTGTCAAGTCATCAAAACCTATAAGTGGTGCTTGTGTCCAAAACATACTAATCTGAGCCTCAGAATAGAAATGATCGACTAAGGGAGCGAGGAAATATCTCTACCTTATCTTTGGCAGAAAGTGTTCATAATTCAAACAAATAAATAAATCCAACAGAAGCAGTTTTCCTCAAGGAGAAATTCTTGTATCCAGGGGGTGGTGCCCTTCACCTAGATATTTAGGTAGGATGGCGAAAGTGTCTCTTTTAAGCAACAATTATTTGAAGATGGCAAAACTGTCTCTTCCAGATAACAGTTCCTTGAGTATGGTAAAAGTGTATCTTTCAAACACTATTTCTTTAAGGATGGCAAAAGTGTCTTTGGTATACTTCTTTACCATATATGTTGCAAAATAAGTAAGTTTCTTTGCACAACTTTAATGGCCATCCTGGTATACTCCATTGCCAGGAATTCTCGAATAGACTCTTCAGATCCCCGGTATACTCTCCTGACAGGTATCCTGCCACAATGCCTCATACTTTTATATACTAGGGTTGGATTACCTGGGATAACGCCTTGCCAGAAATCCTGTTCTGGGGCATGCAGATCCCCTGGTGTACCTCTATGCCAGGAATCATCCCCACAAATATGCACTACCTTGTGTGTTCCTTTCACCAGGACTTCATCTCAGATTCAACGTCCTTTAAAGAACCCCTGGTATACTGTCCTGCCAGGTATCTTGCCACAAATGTTGAGTGGTTTACCTCATAAACTCCCCTGCCAGGAATCCCTTTTTGTGTCATGCATATCCCCTGGTATACTTTTCTGCTAGGTATCTTCCCCCCAAATGTTCATTACCTGGTGTGTTCCTTTCACCAGGACTTCTACTCATTCAATATCCTTTAACACAACACAAGTGTATTACTTCACTGTGTTTCTATTTGCTTAAGGTATGACTTGTTACAACGTTCCCCGTATTGACATCTCCTATATGGAGACTTGTTTAAGTTCTGCTTTTGCACTTCATATGTTCAGTATTCAAATATTCTTATTTGTTTTGTGGCTTACATACCTGTCGGTACGCCTGGGGTCCCTATGGCTTTGGACGGACTCACCAGTGTTTTGACACATTCTCAACCCATGGCACGTTGTTGCAATGAATCTTCCTTTCTGGATCAGCCTACATCGCTCTGCAGACCTTCCTCCAGCTCTCCCTGCAGCTTCCAGCTTACCCGCCGGCTTCTCTGCACGCCCGGGTCCAAAGACTGCTGCCTATCAGCACAACCGCATCTCTGGTAGCTCTGCTGCTTCTGCCGGTGTTCTGCCGGTCCTCCAGCGGTGCCTGCAGTGTCTCTGCTGGTCTCGCGCCACACCGGTAAGTAGCTCTGGTAATTGCGAGCTGCCGTCTGCAATTGTTGGAATTGCCTGCCTTCTCAATCTCCTCCAGTACGGTCTTTTCTCATACCGCTTCCTTCTCCTGTTCTCTCTGCCATTTCAGTGCGAATAGCATTTTTAAATATCCTGCACACTCATGATCCTTCAAAACAACTAGTCCGTACATTCAGATTTGAGTTTTCTTCAATCTGTATCAACTCCTTACGCCTTTTCCTCGTCTCGAGGATTTATGGGAGTTGTAGCTCACAGAATTTCTAAGATTTCTACAATTATATTGCTGCTTGAGTGGTGGCCCCTGTTTGGTTGGTGGTTGTGAGCGCTGTGATGAATCAAGGGTATTTGTCCCTTCTCCCCAGGGGGGAGTCACCTCCTTTTAGGCTAGGGAAGTGAGCCCGCTCCGCACGACCCTCCCTAGGGGTCTGGGCAAGTGGGACCTGACTGGGAGTGACTCCCCCTTAGGGGACAAGTACTCTCATTTCCATGAGGAACTCCCTAGACCAAGCACCATATCAGTACATATGGGACTGCCTACTATGAAGAATAAGGTGTCCTTCTTACATTTGGTTTCAGGTAATGCTGAAGCAAACCAGTCTTCAAAAGGAAAAGAAGATGTCTCTTTAAGAAGAGACGTGTATTTAACTGGGATGAGATATTACGAGGAGGGAGGGTGTATGGTGCGCAGGGGAAGCCCCATGATGTTTACACACCTTGGAGAGGTAGAGCAGAAGTAAGCCGCGGAGGCTGTGACTTTTGGAAATGCAACGAACGTCAACTTCAGACATTGGAGGTTCGGTGAGTCCAACAACGGGGAAGCCATTAGCAGAAGGAGAAGAAGAATCCTGTGCAAGGTGGTGGCATGACCATGACCGTATCGTGGTGGGTGAGATGCCCCGCTAACGACGCCAAGACCATCCTAACTGAGAGCGTTAGCAGCTCCCTACTGCTAGCAGCTGTAGATGGCACCAGACGGTAGGGAAGCTGAGAACTGAACACCAGTGAAACCAAAGACTGAGAAGCCAGACAATAAAGTGGATTACCTGAGTGAGTGCCGAGCCCTGCAAGGTTCGCCTGCATTCACAAGGGTACCAGGGAGAACGAGAGAAGGGGGAGGCCAGCGGGTCAACAGTATATGAGTGGAGAAACTCGTCCCAGTCATGAAGACGATATACAAGCAATAAACCAGCCTAAGTGGAGTTGGGAGAAGCCAATAAAGAACCTAATGCATAGCCGTGTATGGGAAGTAAAGAGAGACTGGAAACAGATACCCTGAGAAGAAGGGGAAAGGCTCCATTAGTACAGGGTGGAATAGTGCCGAGAACACACCACACACATGTTTAATAAGTGTTGTAAGATAAGACTGTCAAGTGAACAGTATGAGAAAAGTAATGATCCAATACAGATAACCCAGGAGAGGGGCAGACCAAAATTGGATAAAGTCATATCAAACCAAACCTAGGAGAGGTTAAATTTAAAGACTGTGAGAGATATACGACCAAGGGGACAAGAATGTGAGAGTGTGTCTCAATGAAAGCTGTCATAAGATTTTCACTAAAGAGAGTACAAGATCCAGGAATGTTTTAGAAGAACTATAAGAGTTCATGTATGTTTGAAAGAGAGACATATCTATGAAGAGAATACTAGACTTTCTTTTTTCCTACTTTGAGTTGTTCATATTAGTGATAGGGTTGGGCTAGGTTTGGACCAAGAACATTTATATATTTCACCTAATGGACGACAGATGTAGATGACGACAGACAAGCACCTTTAGTTATTTAGATAGGAAGACAGACAGGGAAATATAGACCTTTTTTATAGTTTAAATAAAATAACCCTTAAAATGTCCTTACAGTGACTCCTTCTTCCGACCTGCTACAGCACCCAGACTGCTAATATCGAGGAAAACAGGGATGTCTGAGATGGAGAGAGGGCAGCTGGGCTGATGTAGAAGCAGAGGTAGGGAGGATGGAGGCAGAGATGGGGTTTTACTCCCTCCTCACATATATGTGGGCAGGGGACTGCTCCTGGCGGGTTAGCAGTCCATTCAAAGCTATCTGTGACTTAGCATGGCTCAGGCTGGCATCTGACTAATGGCGGCAGAAGACAGCGTTGCTGCAGGCCGATTGGCAGACCACAGCAGAGTGGCAAGTGGTCTGGCTGTGCCTGGAGGCCTGTTCTCTGGGCAAGCAAGCATCCTCCCTACCGTGCTCCCAGTTGCAGTCATGCATACTCCCTGGCCTGAGCACAGACCTTTGCTGATGCAGAAAACATACAAGAAAGATGCTCCTTCCTAATGTCGAACTAAAGAGAATTGGACATACATTTTATAGATCACAATCAATGACACAAAATGCACCCTTCTCCACACTAAAGCAAACCATATGTTCAATTAATTGAATAATTGAATAAGACTTTCATCAATTTATACAATATTTAAGTAGATTACAAGACTAAATTAAGCTTCACATCGAAAGGCACCAACATATAACAAAAATATAGAAACAATATATGAATACACATAATAAACCTCAACAGATGGCTTCCTTTAGTGTAGGGTGAGGATGAATTTTGGGTCATTGACTTTGATCTATAAAAAGTTTTTTCTTAAATGGAATTCTCTTTAGGTAGCTGTTAGAAAGGAAACACCTTTCTTGTAGGTTTAGTGCATAGCCCCAGCTCCCTTTCGAATTTAGTAGCTTCCCTATGTTTGACTCTTTGATGAGGCAGCTGAAGCTGCCGGATCAGCAGTGGCCTGCTCCCAGGCCAGTTGGCAATTCGGGGTGGCCTGAGCACATGCCTCCTTCACCCAGGCTGGTCAAGCATCCTCCCTTACCGCGTTCCTTCCTGCCCGTACCTCCCATAGATATTCCACCCTGAGCATGTTGGCTGCCACCAAATCGCGCAGCATCTTTTCCATGGGCAGGTTGCGGTTAAGCATGATTGGTCCCAATGAGGGACTGCCAGTTCTTCTCCTCCCATTCCTGGGAAGCCTATAGAGCTGACACTCTCATCAGCCACAGGGACTGGAGCTATGGGTGCCGTAGTAGGGAGGGCAACAGTAGATTCCTGTTCCTGGTTAAGGCCTCATTCCTAGATTCCTAGAGGAGGTGCTGCAAGCTCCCTACCCGGCTGGGGAAGTAACATCTGCATGGTAATGGTGGTGTCCTCCACCAACACCATCGGGATAGCCATCAGCAGCTGGTAGTCCTCCTCAGCAGAGGCGTAGGCAGGGTAGGGCCTGAGGGGCAAGGCCCATCCAAAATCTGTAAATGCCCACTCAGCAGCGCTGTGTGGGCATTAATATATATTTTTGTCAGTGCAGTGGGCCCAACTACATTAGCTGCAGGCCCCATTTGCTAGACAATCCTGGCTACGCCTCTGCTCCTCAGCCACAGTGACAATGTACATCGATGTGTCCAAGGCAAGCTATACTTCCATCATCCTTTGCTAGACAAGGGCTGGCTCTCAAGGTGTTGGCTGGGTGGTTTTATCAGGTTTTCTGGAGCTTCCATTAATTCTGGCTCTGGATAGCTTTACAACACTCATCTGCTCCCCCAACCCCATCATCTTTCTCCCTAGGAGTGTTCTCTTGGACCCCTGTGCGTAAAGGCAAACACTTAGTGGTACACTCTGCATGGGACACTATCTACATTCCAAACCTGTTTTGACAAGTCTATCTGAAGGACCTTGCTTAGCACTGTGAACTATGCACTGCATGGAAAGTTAGCTACAAGAATGGTAATGCCATTATTTTGGCTGCTGGATTGAAATTGTTAATTCGGACTGTCAGCATGTGTGAATACATCCCCACCAATGTTGTGAGCATGCTGGGTAATGGGTGCAGGGCATTCATTGGATAGCAGACAAAAGGGCCAAGTCATGATGTCAAGCGATTGTGGTTTATAGGACACATTCCAATGGCTAACATGGCTCCGGTTCTGCCTACACATTGCGAATGGGAATCCTGCACGTCTACTGCTCCTTTTCTATTCCATGGTTCCTGTCCCTAATCCTAGGCTGTCGTTGTTATGCATAGTGGGGCTGAGCACAGCATACAATCCATGCATATGGGTGCTGTGAGGTGATGCTCTTTGTGGGCTAGGATCTGGCACATCGACCATCCAACATGCCCCCAAGTGTCTCTGGTACATGGGCCTTCCTTTGTGGGCATTTATTTTTGTTAGTCCCAAATGCCGGGATCTTTTGCTGGCACTAATACGTCCTTCTGGCTGAGGTCTTGGCGCTAGAGAAATCAACCCTAGGGCATCATGCCATGGACCCTTACAAAAAAGAAATCACAGAAAAACAACACAGAGACTAGTACTGTAACTCCACCTCAAAGTGTTTCAATGCCAATGGAAAGGGAATGACACCCTTGCAAATCGAAAGAACAAAGCATACAGTACTGTGCTCCCCATATCACACCTTCCCAAGGCCTATGTTATAGAGAAGGGACCTGCCATTCCTGATTGCTGTGGGCTTAGGAAAGGAAACGCTCCTCCTTCCGCATGTCGGTCCCTATTCATAGTTTGGGGCTGTTAACAGAAGGGGAGCCATAGGTATGTATTTCAATATCTGCAAGGTTGATAACATAAAACCCCTGTGGAAGGGGTGGGAGTAGAATGATGTATGTGATTTCTTCGAAAATATGTCACCTAATGGAGATTTCACCATATTCATTTCAACGAAAAACGAAATTAACTTTTTACTTTTTCAACTTTTTTTTAAATAATGAGGGGGGAGACCCCCGCAGCCCCTCCTCACCCGTCCCTTAGCCCACACCCCACCTATTGTGCATTACACATATATCATTTCACATACCATTTTTGGTGAAATAAATTCGGTGAAATCTCAGGTGAAATGGTATTCGATTAAATCTACGGTAACAGGAGTAGAACAGTGGAGAGATTGAGTTCATGCCAAAATATGTCTGTACGGAAAAGCATAGGCGGAGAACTACTAAGTAAAAAGGTGCACATTACATCTGAGGATTCATAGATGATGCTTTGGCCTATATAGTTTATTGAAAATCAGTCTGGGCATGGGAGTCAAGGGGCCATACAAAGTATCCTGGATGGATGGTCTGAATACTGTAGCTCTCAGGAGAGTGAATTAAGGAGATTAAGATATGCTCTCAGCTGTGGGGAGTTTGTTAACTGAGAAGGGCAGGCCCTGAAGGGGAAAGGAGGGGCTAATCTACTATATGTCCATGATTAAGTCCTTGCCACTGACCTATCAGCGTGATCTGAATGATGAGCACTTAAATTCGTAGATGCTTAAAAACACTTCCAGGTCACACTCTCCGACCTCTACGCATGAAATCTCAACTGCCTCACCTGATTCAGTGGCTCGGTTATAAAGGAAATAAATGCAGAATGAGGCCCTCTGCTAATAACCTATTAGTAGCATGAACCAAAAACGGCATTCAATTTAGATGAAAATAAAGACAGCAAAATACCTTTTGGACCAACTTTATACATGCAAAACTGTTCCAGTGACGCCCCCAAATAAATCAGAGAATAATTGAAAACAAATAGCTAAATAGCAACAAACAAAAACAGAACACAGCGTGCTCAGTGGTGCTTACTATATAGTGCCAAAATACCATTGAGATGATCAAAAACGGATTCACAGTTGATTGAGAGGTTCACCTAGTTAATTGAGGAGTTCACGGAGATCGAACAATGTACCCTAATCGATTGAGAATATACAGGCACGCTCTAAACCTCAGCACAGTGCATCCATGTGTGTTGTGGACAGAGCGTGATGGTGATTTAATCCCCATTAAATGATGTGGTGAGATTATAGACAATGGCCCGCATTACAAGTATGCCAGTAAGAAATCTGAGTTTCCGGCATGCCGGTGCTACTGTGTCCGGCAACCCGTGATGCCGAAATCTCCGGATGATTACGTGTTGTCTTGCACGCGCATTCCGGCATGCTGGAAATGGCGGTACCATAATGCCTGGAACACCATCAAAACCCCCAATAAATGCCAACACCGTCATCCTCAGTGCCAGTGACTCTGAATCCGGCTATACAGTCCCAGAGCCACCGGCACCGGTAACAGCAGTCCTGCAAATAATGTGACCAGAAACAAAGTGATCGCCGGAACAGGAAATTTGCCGGCGGCCATTCAAAAAACACAATCCATTGCAATCCTGAAAGCACAGGCGCCATCTACCACTCCTGACCACAGAAACTCCACTTTCACCATGTCATCAAGAGTCTGTGGGACCCGAAATCGCAAGCCACACTTCAGTGAGGCAGAGTTGAACATGTTATCAGACACCATTGTCCAGCATGCTGCAGAGCTCTTCTCAAATGACCAGCGTAGGCAGGCCCAGCTGTGTAAGAAGAGCATCTGGGTGGAGGTTGCCCAGAAAGTCTCTGCAGTCAGCACAACCCCTCACACAGTGCGAGACGGCCACAAGAGGTGGTTCAACCTGCGATTGAAGGTGCGCAACCTCCTCTCGGCCCAGCGCACACAGGGCATGGCCACAGGTGGCCCAATATGCCTTCTGCCCTGGGAGGAGAAGTGCAGCAGTGTGCTGCACTTCAAGGCCATTGAACGGGTTGGTGCTATGGAGCCAGGACACCTCAAGAGGCTGGTGAGTACACGTAACCCCAATGTAATGTCAACCTCCCTGTCCATCCTGCACCCACTACAGTACGAACATATGGCCTGAATAGCAAGTGCATCATCCACAACACCAAAAAGAACCAGCATGATCTCCCCCATCCCAAGAGACCAGCAACCTGGGTGCATACACCGACATACACCCTGTCCACCAAAACATGACACATACCACTAGTACACATAGAACACAGCACAGGCACCCTGTACTGCCAAAAGAACATGCTTCTGCTTCCACACAGACACACATCACCCTGCCACAGCTTAATGCATGTGTGCCCGCCGTGCTTCCCCTGGCACAAAGTCACATCAGTGCTAAGACCCATGTCCACACACACATGACCAGCATCACACACACAGGCAACATGTGACTCCCTCATCCCAGCTACAGGCAGCAGGCACATGGGGACCCCATCCATGCCACACCCCTCCCAAATCGAACATCCCACAGCGTGAAGGTCACACCTAACACTGTACCCAGCAATTGTCAGTACACCACAACAGTTTCTCTGGCATACCACTCTAACATGTACGAACATCACACATCCACCCACACAGTAGGTATTACACAGGCATGTGTGCATCATGCCATGTACCCCGACATGTCCCCAACACAGCACAGGCACAAACAAGAAAATGCATGCATCTCTGCCTCATCAATCCACACTGTTCACTGACAACCTGCCTTTCTTACTCCCTCAGGCACATCATCTGACAATGAAGAGTCCCAGTCAAGCACCTCAAGGGGCACCAGCTGTCGGTGCCGCGGGACCCAATGGACCACCACCTCCACCCAGGACACCAGAGCCTCAACCGGCACAACTGCCATTGCCACCCCAGCTGCACCCGTTGAGCCAGCACCGGTCGCACAAGCTGCACCCATCCAGACAGCACCAGTCGCACATGCTGCACCCATCCAGACAGCACCAGTCCCACAAGCTACACCCATCCAGGCAGCCCCAGCTGCTGTAGTACCACCACCACCACCGCAGCCACATGCATGTGCACATGTGTCCGATGGAGTGGACACAGGGGAGACCACCGACCACAGCATTGATGAGCCATTGCTATTCAGCCCCATGGCCCCAAGGAGCCCGCAATGCTCACCCTTCCCCAGTGAAAGGGAAATGGATGGCAGACTCATGCGCATGGAGCAACGCCAGGATGCCTTGACTGCCCTGGTGCCGCAGCCCTCAAGGAGGTACAGTTGATGCTTGAGAGTGTCCAGGCTAGTGGGCGTCGACGTGCCGTGCACTTGGCCATTGTACGAGAGCCATAGTACAGATGTCCAGGAGGGTGCGGGAGGGCAACAGTGTGATGTCAGCAATAGCTGAGACAATGGCTATGTTCCTCCAGGCATTCCTAGAGAGACGGCCCGCAGTACTCGCCCACGCACCATCCATCAGTTCAACGCCTGCTAGTTCCGTGCACAGCAGTCCAAGGCAGCATTCAATGCAGCTGTCCAGCTCGGCACAGAGCCACATGCCTAACCCAAAAAGGGGACGTAAATAGGCCCAGGACACACATGTGCCCTGTCTGTGACTTGTGCAAGTACTCCTTGCAGAACATGATAGGAGTTGTGTAGAGGCAGTTGGGGAGAGGGAGTGGGGAGGGATAATTGGGGATGGGGAGTGGGGAGGGATAGTCGGGGAAGGGTCGTGGGGAGGAATACTTTTGGCAGTTATTGTTTTTCCACATTTGTAAATAATTTTATTATACACATTACAGTTGGTGTTGCATTGAAATCATGTCTGGACATTGTTTTTTTCTTGTGAGTTATTTATTTACTGTGCTGTGCCCAGTGCGTTAGCTGGCCTGTGCCATGTGTGTGTGATGTGCTCAAAAATAGTGGTAAAATCATTTTATTGTATGCAACACGGCCATCCATGACTTCCCTGCGATGAGCCAATGACAGTTCATCATCACTGTCATCCTCCTCTGCCTCTGGTGGGTGCATGTCCATGTCGGGGGCAGTTGGATGTTGCCCCTGATACACATGTTGTGCAACATGGCACAGGCCAGGACTATCTTGCCCACCTTCACAGGGCTGTACATAAGGGCACCCCCCGATCTGCTCAGGCAGCAGAACCTTGCCTTTAACAGGCCAAATGTTTGCTCTATTGTACGAATACGTATGTGAGCACGGTTGTATCCCTGCTCATGCTGGTTCTGTGGTTGCCTCACGGGGGTCATAACCCATGGCATCAGGGGATATCCAGCATCACCTGCACAGCAGCGACAGAAAGGGTAGATGGTCATTGTTGTACCCGTTTCATTTTGGTACAGTCTCTATAGTGTTCACTAAGCAATGCAAAATTATACATGCTAATTGCTGGTGACGTAGCATATGTCATAGTTGTGCATGTTAACATGCACATTGTCAGTGTGAATGGATTGCATGCATTGCATGGACCATTTTGCGTAGGATCAGGGTGATATTAGACATGTATGTCTGCAGTCATCAATGTCAATGTAATGAAATGTTCTAAATGCAATTGTGGCATGTCAGGGTGTAAGCGTGCCGGTGCCATCACCAGGTGGCAATGTTTCTCAGCCTGCAAAATAGTATTCGGACTGACACAGCCGGTGTGCCGACACGGAAGACCCTGCCGGTGTCCACAGACCTGGTAGGCAGCACAGGTATGGACGTTAATATGAGTTAAAATGAAAGTTAATATATTTGTGGGATTCAGTACATGCCTGAAGGTGTACTTGCATTCTGATGTACATGACGTGCTGCATGGGAGTCGTTGAACAGCATCAAAGATTATGGCAAAATGATGGATGTGGATATATTCACAGAGAGATACCATATGAGGAATTGAGTGGATGGGGAAGGGCATGACAGCCTAATGATTGCCAACAAGCCAATACGTCTTGGCTATATGCGTGGTTGTGTGTGGTTTGCTGTTGTTTTTCCATGGCCCATTCACACCCCCCTTGACCTCTGACCTTTTCACTTCAACACACACAAATGAAACTGGTGTGTTTTCTTATTGTGTTCCAATTCTCTAGTCCAATGATGAGCATATCACACATTGATAGATATGTCTACCTACATTTGTGTCCTAAGGTAACATGCATATGTGTGTGTGCACTTGAAACAGTTAGGGAACCTGGATACCTGATGTGCGGAACACTAGTGGTATGGAGGTGGGGTGTTGTGATGCATTAGAATGATTAGTCTGTGCAGCTGGTGGTGTGGGTTGTGCTGAGTGTGTTTGTGCTCGGTTCTGGGACATTGGTGTGATGCATTCTGGTACATGTAGTTCTTTTGATGTTGCAGTACAGATTTGATGTTGTTATGCATGCGCATGATCTGTTTGGACAATTGACACACGTCAGTCAAGAACTTGAACTCAAGCATAATAGTTCTGTGCTGGACATTGCATTGCACACATGCACTGCTGATAGGTGTTGTACATTCCACCATTCAACAATGCCGATGCTTTGGTAGATACACTCACCCAACAGCCAGGGACACTATGGTGTATCCTGCCCACCCCACTTCAACAGTGCACATGCTTTGGTAGATACACTGATCCAACAGCCAGGTAAGCTCTCTGCTGTGACGTGCCATCTACCCTGGCAGCATGACGTTCCGCAGCACCATGAACCAGGGAATCTGGCACAGCAGTTGGTGATGAGGTGGCAGGCATCACGCACCATCTGCACATTGAGTGAGTGGTAGAGTTTTTGGTTCATGTACACTGCCTCAACAGCATGCCTGGCCACCAGCTCCACGTGTGTGCAGTCCAATGCACCTATCACATTGGGCATGCCTGCAAGGGCATGGAATGAGATTTTCATGGCATTGACCTGGTCAGCTTTTCTGGGTAGGCCTATGTGATCTGCCATTTGCCGCAGGAGAGCATCAATAACCTGAAACAGGCCACACGAGAAACAGGGTTGTGATAGCCCATGCAGTTCACTCACAGTGTGTTGTAGGTGCCTGTTGCTAGGAAGTGTAGCACAGACACTTCCTAGAGGAAGGCGGGAATGGCTGTATGGATCTGTATGAGGCTGACTATATCATCATGGATCATGTCCACTATGGATGGGATGGTCTCCCTGTCTCGCCGGTACATGGTGTGGATCTGGGTTTGGCTCAGGTTGAAGGGGGTGGCCCTTATGCATGTTATAGGTGGCTGCCTGCGGTTGCAACGTGCTGGACATTGTTGTTTTGCAGGGCCATGATGGCCCTCCTTCTCCTCCAGCACCTCCAACGCATCCTCTACCTCCCTGCCTCTTCAAGTAGTAGGCCTGCATGCAGGGCCTCCAGATCCAGTTCTGCTACTGCTACTACTAGCATGTTAGTGTTGGGAGGGGTCTGGGGTGTGGAAGTGGTCCTTCTGTGCTTTTGCAGTTCTCATTGGAGCCACCTGGGCTGACTCTAGTTAACGCCTGGTCCGCGATGCCTGTGTTTCCGACGCGGAATGCACGGTGCTACTGGCATGTCCATGTTGCACATACTAACGCCAAGCCAGTGGCTCAGGCACATCCGACGGATTTTGCTGCAGATTCCGGTCACATTGTTGCTGGATAGGGTAGGTCACTTACGGTGACAGTGTTAACTTCATCGCAACTCAGTGTATTCCGGACCGGAAAAAGGTGCAGATACGGAGCGACCTGCATCGCTTTTTTTCCGGATCGGCATATTTGTAATATGGCCCAATGTCTCGGATGACTGTGTCCAGTGTTTATCTGAGAGAAATTCAGCCAAATTAGTGGCAAAATATGTGGCTTAGATGGGTGCTTTTGTACATGTTTTTCAAAGGTTATGTCAACATTTTCCCTTAGCAATAGTAGGGTCACATTCAACTTTCTATATTCAACTATATTGGCAAAATAAAACAAAGACAGACATCTCTATTTTATTTTCCAGCAACTATCTCCATAATGTCTATCTGTGACAGAGAGCCTGGATGATAAGCAGAGAAATGTAACTCCCTAAGGAATGGAATTCTACTTTAAAAGATGCCATGTTCAGGGTAACAGCACAATATGTACAATGTTACATTCTCGCAGGCTGTGTTAAATAACAAAACTTAACCAATTCAGGATGTAGGCGTTTAAAATGCCAGCTAGGTGCACAGCAGCCGTTGATTCTTGAAGCAGAGGGTTGTAATATTTTCCTATAATTTTCCAAAGTGTGTGAGTATAGCAAGAGAGGCTGTACTATTATAATAATGATTGATTTTGCAGTGCATGTTTCAGAAGAAAAGCCACACAATCTATAATATGTACCATTGAGAAACACATAGACTTCAATAAATGTCACATGTCATTGATTGATTATTTATATAGCGCCTATACACAAAGTGTTTCAAAGCGCTTCAAGGCAGGGAGGGAACAAGAGAGAATACAGTGACATTCTTACAAGT
This sequence comes from Ambystoma mexicanum, assembly GCF_040938575.1. Taxonomy (NCBI): domain Eukaryota; kingdom Metazoa; phylum Chordata; class Amphibia; order Caudata; family Ambystomatidae; genus Ambystoma; species Ambystoma mexicanum. Next base: position 883,330,646 of record NC_090939.1, read on the forward strand.
CCTTGAATACATTAAGAATGTGAAATTAATAATAATAATAATTTGGCATTTATATAGTGCTACGAACCCTCAGGTATCTGAGCGCTGCTTATTATTACCCACGCTGTGTGGTGCTCATTTATCGACCTCGGAAGGATGAAAGGCTGAGTTTGGCCCTGCCGGGATTCGAACCTGCGTTAGCAGGCTCTGCACGGATGTCAAAGCGCACGGATGTCAAAGCGAGCGCTCTACTCGCTGTGCCACTTGACCGGCTTATAAATTAACTATTTTACTAGGCCTGGCGAGATTTCAGATAGTGCAAGAGCTTTGACAATGAGAAAGGAGGGGAACGGGGGGTGGGAAGGATAGTGAGAACCAACAAGCGGCTATCATACTAGGCCTGACAACATTTCTGGTAGTGCTGCAATTTTACTGGGGGCCGGGGGGAGCAGGGAATGGGAGAAGAAAAAATCAAGCAACTATCGTAGTACGGCATGACGGCATTGAGGGGAGAGGGAGGAAAAAAACAAATGAGGGAGGGGGAGGAGACAAACAAGCTGCTATCATACTGATCGGGTGACATTTCTGATAGAATAAGAACTTTGAGGAGGAAAAAACAAATGAGGCAGGAGGGAGAAAACAAACAAGCTGCTATCATACAGGTCAGGCAACATTTCTGATAGAGTAAGTACTAAGGGTATGGTGAGGGGAGGGGGGAGAGGAGAGAGGAGGGGACAGCAAGAAGAGGGATTCAAATAAGCAGACATCTCAAGCAAACAATAGGGGGGTCGAGATACAAATGGCAAGGGTACAGGCTCCCAGGATGGGGGTAGAGAAAAGGAGAGAAGCACAGGTAAGGATAGGCAATAAAAGATGGTTGAAACTAAGCTAAATGCATGAAAACACAACCAAATTTGAAACTAAGCTAAATGCATGAAAACACAGCCAAATTTGAATAGCAACCAGAAATCAAAAGCTAGCAGTGGGTGTGAACATAAGGGACGAGCAGAGAAGGAAGCTCGGGCAAAGAGAGTAGAAGTGTGTTCAGAGGAGGTAATGTACCCAAAGTTATGGAGGAGTGTTATGGAAGTCCAGATTTCATAGTAGTGTGAGGTCACAGCATCAAGGAAGTTTGAGTGCATGGGTGAAAAGAATATACCTCAAGTAGCAGTCTGGTAGCGGACAGGGAGCAGACAGGAGCCTTAGGAGTGGGCCTTTGGATGGGCGCTGGCAAGCCTGCCGGCTTTAGGATAGGCCAGTAAAGTGAATGGCCACGACCAATCATAGGGCAATGCCTCAGGCAATCCTGAACTGGATATGCGGGCCGCCATCTTGTAATGGCTGGCTCGCGTGGGTGAGATGAAAAAAAGTAGATAGATGCCGTGAGAAAGCTGGTGCACAACCCACACAATCCTTTTTCCTGGGTGCGTGGAAATTGCAGAAGACATGTGGAACAAACAAGAAGAACATTTGCATGAATGAACAAACGAGCGCGGTGATGATGGAGCCCAAAGGGGTGCCTTACCTATGCTTTGTAGTGGTCGTCGAGTGCAGGGAGGCACTCAGAGGCCCTGGAAGGGCCCTGCTGCACACACACAGCTGCTGCTTGATCCAGAGGGATAGGAAGACCAATACTACATTAGATCATTTTTAAACACTTTTTCATGCTGGCTTTGTCCAAAGTAAAAATGTGAGGGCTGCCTCAACAATGTATGACTTGTCCTTGCAAAACACGTTTTCATGCTGTCGGTGCTCAAGAATAAATGCCAGCATTGCTCTCTAAAACACATTTAAAGCTCCCTGACCCAAATATATCCCAGCATGCCAATGTGTTCATGATGATTGTGCCTAATACATGCCAGTATGTCACTGGAAAAGTAAGCAATATGTGCTGGCATGCTACTGTAAAAATATGTTTTCAAGCAATCAGTGCTCAGTTTATATCATCATTTCCAATGTAAAAACACATGAGCATGCTGGCTGTGTCCAAAATATGCCAGTATTGCCACTGACAAACATATTTTGTGTGTTTAGTGCGCCACTGGACACAAAAACATTCTCTTGGTGCCTGCCAACAGCCAGATATTCACACTCACCCAGATGCAAACATGTATACAAAACACACACAAACCTACATCCATTTCGCCCCAGGTACAGTTCATCTTCTGTCAATGTACAGCAAGCATGGAAAGAAGTTGATTGACAACTTCCCTGTCTGAGTAATGCCTTGTTAGGGAGAATTCTCAGAAATGTGCTAATTCCCTTCTATTTTAGAGACCCCCCAGCTCTTTTTCTGGACTTTAGGACTTTTAATTTTTATCCTGGAGAGAGTGAGACTTTTTTCCCACTCTCTCTTGTATGTTTCTTTGACTTGAACACTCAGTTTCTTTTTTGTTTTGGAGTCTGACAAACTCCATAGGCATCATCTTTTTACATTGTGACACACAGCACCTTCAGTGCAGTGGAACAGGAAGTCCTTTAAATTTCCAAAGGTTTAAATACCTTCTCTTGGATAAACTGCTGTTTCCAAGAGCAGTAAAGTTAAATTGACTTTACTTACCTTTTGTAACGTCTGTAGACCCAGCACACACTATCCTCCATAGAGTGCTGGATGGATTACCTAGTATCCCCTTTGTAAACTTTCTCATGTAACATTATTACGTTACCCTTTCTACAATTAATGGCCGGTGGCAGTGGTTTCTTTTTTCCTACCATTGTGTGTTTGTACCTCAGACTGTATCCTCAGCTGCAATATTGCACCATGGGTGCCCATTTTGTCAAAATTGCCCCAGTCTTCTTTTTTGACAATTTCTTATTGTAAAGGTCCTTCTTGTGATTTACTCTGCGCACCAAACCAGGTTTGGTCCCTTTGTTCATTTTGTCTTTGGTGGGGTTCACTGGTGAAGCCCGCCTCTGGCTCCAGCGTGTCTGGCAAGAAGCAAGTGAGGTGCCCGAAACTCCCTGTGCTTAGTCTCCTTGGTGACAGGAATGCACCCAAAGAGGATTGGCTGGCTGGCTGTCCCTGTAGGACAGCCACCCTGCTTTGTGAGTGACAGCTAGGCTGCAAATGAATGGGAAAGACTTGCATAATAGGCGAGGTCTTTTGCAAGGAAGGCAGAGTCGACCACTGGACGAAGGAATCCAAAGAAGAACTTGGAAGAGAAGCTTGCTGCAACTCCTGGAAGATTGGTTTGCCCGGTGAAGCTCTGCTGCAGTGCTGAAGCTCTGAAGTCACCTTGACTAGAGAAGCCCTGCAAAGGACACTGCTCCCCTTGGGTTGGTGGAACCAATCAACCCCAAGACGAACTTGACTGGAAATCCTCTCTGCTGGCAGTACTTCGATTGCTGCTGTAGGAACCGAGTGCTAGCGCGGACACGAACACCAGAATCAAGTGTGTTTTGTTTTTAAGCTGGACCCGAGCTCCAGGAAGATCCTCAGGACTCCCTCGAAGCAGGGCTACCAAGCCTGAGCCACCTCAACAGACTGCTAGACACCAGAAGCAAGGAAATTCAACAAGGTGTCCAAGAACCGCAGTGGTGCTATTTGTGGGAAGCTGAAACCACGAAGTGCAGCTGATCTGAACTTTGCCCATTGCTGCCGCCGACCTTCAAATCGTAGTGCAGGTGTCCCCAGACATCCTCCCTCTTGTCTCCACGAATGAGGCCCAGGAACAAAAGGATCTGCAGGAACTACAACAAGAACAGAAGCCAGCTGGAACCATTTCTTCAGACCTAAGGTACTGTGAACTAAGGGGTACTTACCTCTTGTATGTGTAGCTTGCCTGTTCTCAGTTGAGACTTGCATTGGCTGCCCCTTGCAAAGTTGCTTGCAGCTTTGCCCTTCCCAAGTCTCCCAGCTTGTGTCCCAGCAGTGATTTCTTTTTCAACAAAACTCTCTATAGCATTGTGGAAGACTTACTTACCTTCATGAAGTGCCTCAGCTCCCTTAGACTTTGCTCAAGTGACATTGGCTGTCCTGGCTCCCTGGAGACTTTTCTAACCTCTGACTTTGTGCTTAACTGTCCCTCCAAAAAGTCATACATACCTTCCTTGTATAGCTGGGAAAGGGCTAATCTACATTGCAGTGGTGGGGTGGGGGGGTGGGGGGTGTTCAAAAGTGCTTACATGTTTGAGAAACCTGTTAACTATTGTTTCCTTCCCTAACCTTTTCCCTTTTGCCACACTTCAGTATTACCGTTTAAATGTGAAAAGTGATATGTAAATGTCCACAGTGTCCTAGCTATTGAATTCACCTCAGGGTGTAGGAAATCTGTGTGCCATCCCAAAAGGGTATCTACTTACTTTATTGAACTGAAGGAGTGTATTTTGAAGTGCTCCCTTCTGAAGAAAGCTTATTTTAAAACAGACTGTTTAATAAATAAATAAATATTTAATCAAGAAACCGTGGCCCTCATTACAACTTTGCCGGTCCGGAAACAACGGTGCTGGTAAGCTTACCAGCATCATTGTTTCCGGACCATCAAAGTACAAGTCTGCGGGTGGGTTGCCTTTCCGCCCGCCAGGTCTGCCCTGGCAGGCGGAATGGCACCCGCCCGCAGCCTTTCATGGAAGCACCGGCACCGTTATTAACGGTGCCGGTGCTTCCATGGGAATGGGGACTAACAATTACTACCGGCTGACTTACCGGATCGCCAGGACTGCTTTGCCCTGGTGTTTCTGGGAAGTCGGGCAGCGGCAAATCTTCATGAGTCGGGCAGCAGCCTGCTGGTTTTACTGACACGGCTACCGCCGGACTCGTAATGAGGCCCCTTGAGTGCAAGTGTTATTTGGATTCTTGTCACTGTGAAACTCTATGTTGCAACCCTAAAGCTCACATTGACCCCTCTTGAGATAAGCCTGGTTTCTCAGTCACTCTAACAACTTGTGGAGTACAGACTTATAGCAAAGGTTGGGTTACCTATTGCCAAGAGGACAAGGCTGGCGTAGTCCCCCGCAGGGTTACTACATACAATCTTGCCCAACATGCCTATGCAGATCTGTAGAAGCACTTGGGCAGAACATCCCAAATAGACACTTGCATGACCTGGTTTCTTGGGAGCAAGGTAAATCATACTCTGCACATGTGCATCTGGCATGTGCACGTTTAGATCACGCTTCCCCTCCTGTGCTCAAACTGCACTAATCAGGGCAGGGTGGGGTCATGTTCCTCTATTTTTGTGCATATCCCATATCCACAAACGGGTTGCATGCATAGAGACATGAGAATGCCCAGGCATGCAGCGCTGCTGTCCCAAATACATTTCTATCCGTTTCTCAGCAATAGAAATGTATTTACCTAAATGTCACTGTTCAGTGTTTCAGAACACCCCCAGTGTGGAATCTGGAAGCCAATGGGTACATAAGTGAATAATGTACTCATGGGATCCGCCTGTGCAGCGTTTAAATGGCTATCCACCCTTTCCCGTCCCCACCCCCCACCTTGTCCCTCATAAATTCCAAGTTCAACTTTGTGAATACGTTGACTTGGTGTGTCCTATCAGGGACAGAAATAAAGCTTGGATAAGCAGGAGCTAAGAGCTGCTCCAGGGTATCCAGGATTAACAAGTGACCAGGAGCTACCACGGCCAGACAAGGAGCTAGTACATAGCGTTCTGAGAGTCTAACTTCCACATAAGAGGCACTCATAGCATTTTGTTCACTATCACCCCTTATGCTTGAAATGTTGGATTGAGGTGCCCTAATGTTTATTTATAGATTTTGTAAGCACGCAGATACATTCATAGAGGTGTTTGGTTCTGCATCTGCTGGCCAGGGGAGCCAAAAGTAGCACCTGGTTGCTGTTGGAGTCAAGCTAACCAGGCTCTTCTAAGCTACAATCAGGAGCTAAATAGGCCCAGCTGCCCTCAATCGAACTCTGCCTATGCACATGTATTGAATGCCTGATTCTTTTCCGAATCAGGCTAAACAGTTTACTGGTGCAAAAGGAGAGCAACGGTAATACAAGGATCTGAGGATCTGCTTGTCCATAAAAAGAGAACGTGGTTCGTGAAACCCTGCCTTGCACAAGTAGTGCAGCAAAACTAGCCTTTGCGATTGCGTATTTCTTTTTTTTGTTGTCCTAACATTTTAAGTTCAGGAGCTAAATTAATGATCTCATAATTTGAGTATGCCAGGAAAGAACATGTCAGTGTGCTAGGAGCATTCATGGCGTTATGATCGACGTCAACATAAGATATTCGATATTTTAAAAAAATGATTGTTATGTCCTTTTGGCAGGCACGGTTCTGGTCTCCCCTTGCTGCCACTTGTCACTCAAGTGATGCATCCTAATCTTGTGATGTGTGTAAACACATAATTAACTCGGAAAATGTAACAGCATCATGGCGTTCGTAGGATCTGAGGAAAATAAGTAGGAGGGGCTGTTTCTAACCCCAGCAGCCTCACTGTCCTCCTAGAATCCATTACCAGAGCAGTGGCGGGTTCCTGTGACCTGCATGACTAATCTGATCCTGGAAGGTTTAGACCAGCAAGATAAAAAGAAACTCTGAATTATTTCCACATGTTTGCATGCTCCCCTAGGTCTTAAATTGCATTCAAATGATTGACACTGGAAAAGCATTCGGGAGCCGTCTACCCTCCCCTCTTAGCTTTCTGGCAAACTTCCGAGTGCCGCTGACCTTTCCTCTGGGGCCGCTTCTGCTTTCTGGTGGTCTTATAATTCTGCAAAGTAAGGGCTCGTCTGAAGCCCATCTGTCGAAAGGGGAACTATTCTGAACTGCACGTGCTTCCTGTCAACAGACATGAATGAGGCAATTGACGCGCTCAGACAGCAGAGGTAGCTTCACAAAATAATCATTGGGGCGATGACCCAAAAACAACATTTTTGAAACATGCAGGGTAGGACAGACTATGGGCCTCATTACAAATCAGGCGGTCCGGAAATAACGGTGGCGGTAAACCCGCCGCCACTGTTGTTTCAGGACCGCCTGATCCCGACTCCTGCAGGTGGGAGGTGATGTTCCCGCCAGGTCTGACCTGGCGGGTTCAACACCGCCCACCTGCAGGCGGACGAGGAAACACCAGCAGCATTACGAGATGCTGCCGATGTTTCCATGATCCCCATTCCCATCGACTCCCATAAGACTCAATGGGAATGGGGATTAACACCATTCCGCCTCCATAATTCCTGGAAAACCGGGGTTGCAATGCCCTGGTAATTCCGGGAATCACGGAGGCGGAATGGTAATACGAGTCCGGCGGTAACCAGGCAGTTTTACTGCCTCGGTTACCGCCGGTCTCGTAATGAGGCTCTATGGCTTGCACCGTAGCTAATTGTATGATATAAGAAAGACGAGGGGCCTCATTATGTGTTTGGTGGACTCACCCATGGTAAAATAACCAATACCATTTAATGTTATCTTAATTCTGTCTTGCAACTGGTGGTAACTTCCCAAGATTGTGAGATGGTCTTATTCACCATTACGGAGTACCTTTTTGGTTTGGAGAAAATGACCATTGCTGATAATTGCGCTGGTCGTAACTCCCCCATTTTTTGGAGGTAAAGTGGAAATAATATGGAAATAATAATATGCCAAGGGTATTAGCATAATTTACCTAAAAACATTTGACCTAAAACATTTGATCGAATTTTTTTTACCTTATTTAATTTTATATATATATATATATAATAAGGGTGTGGGTAAGAGTATAGATTAGTTTGAGGGAAGTGGAGGGAGTTTGCAGGGGTCTCCACCCACATACTAGACCCAAAAAAAGGTCAAATACATTTGATCATGATTTGGTCAAATGTTTTAGGTCAAATACACCCAAACACCTGCCAAGCACATTGGGCATTTCCTCTACTTTCCCCCCAAACTCATAATATGTCAGTGTGGTAAAAGACGCAGTACTGTCATTCATATTGGTGGTACTTCAAACACTGTGATCCATGGTAAGTGGCGCCTATGCATTTCAATGTGTATTTATATTTCAATGTTTTTCTTCATTAAAGCATTGATTCGAGCAGTGTTATCCATACCAGGAATAGATAACACAATCCAGTTATTTCCCTCAGAAATTAGCCCATATATTCCACCCAACTCTTATTTTTCCTACCACCCTCCAAACAGGGCATAACAAGACCTCGTAGTTAACCAAATATAACTGCCCAGTATTTCGCTGCCCCCATTGAGTCATCGCAACCAGTAGCATGGTTTTAGAAGGTGGCAACAACTGGTCCAAAAATAATGTGGTCAACGTCAGCACCCCCGATGCCTGCGAGAGGCCAGAAGATCCACCCATTTTTCCTAGCAATTTCGACATGGCGCAGTCAGAGATGCCAGAGTTTGAAGCACAGGCAGGCCATGCGCACCACACTCAAAAAAGGGTGTATACCCCCACTCTGCAAAAAGAGAATCTATTATTGAGTTGCCTTCATTTTGAAATACTTTCAGGGTAATTCATAGAATTTCGCAGAAAAGTGTCGCAAGCGGCTGGCGCAGAGTGTCTGTGTGCGATTGACTGCGCCAGGCACGTGCGCTAAAACCGATTTCCGCGCACAGCGTATTCATGGATTTTAGGCTCCCAAACCAGCCGTGGCGCAGAGTATCGCAGCGACCCTGCAGCAGCGCCAGTAACGCCCCCAAGAACGCCCTCGCGCAAGGAAAAGCCATCAAAATCGCTAAATCATCGCAAAGGGCTGCGCTAACCCTGGACCAGTTTACAGGGCTGCCAAACAAGGAACGCAAAGCGGGTAACGTTCATATCAGGGGTACGCGGGAAGTTTTACACGCGATTAGCCAGGGTACGTGTATTACAGGGGTACGCGGGAAGTTTAACACGCGATTGGCCAGGGTACGTGTATTAGAGGGGTACGCGTGAAGTTTTACACGCGATTAGCCAGGGCACGTGTATTACAGGGGTACGCGGGAATTATCACACGCGATTTGGCTGGGTAGGTGTATTACAGGGGTACACGGGAAGTTTTACACGCGATTTGGCTGGGTACGTGTATTACAGGTGTGCGCTGGAATTATCACACGCGATTTGGCCAGGTAAGTGTATTACAGGGGTGCGCGGGAATTATCACACGCGATTTGGCTGGGTACGTGTATTACAGGGGTGCGCGGGAATTATCACACGCGATTTGGCTGGGTACGTGTATTACAGGGGTGCGTGGGAAGTTACACACGCGATTAGGCTGGGTGGGTCCTCACAGGTGTTCCCTGTACACCCTCCACGGCCCCTGCAGGCAGCCCACAAAACAGGGGACTACCCTGCACACCTGCTCATGTCCCCCTGCACCCCCACCCCCCAGCCACCAGGGGCACCCTCCACCAGGCCCCCACTCATGTCTCCCTGCACCCCCATACCCCAGCCACCAGGGGCAGCCTCCACCAGGCCCCCACTCATGTCTCCCACCACCCCCACCCCCCAGCCACCAGGGGCAGCCTCCACCAGGCCCCCACTCATGTCTCCCACCACCCCCACCCCCCAGCCACCAGGGGCAGCCTCCACCAGGCCCCCACTCATGTCTCCCACCACCCCCACCCCCCAGCAGTGCAGGGGCAGCCTCCACCAGGCCCCCACCCATGTCTCCCACCACCCCCACCCCCCAGCCACCAGGGGCAGCCTCCACCAGGCCCCCACTCATGTCTCCCACCACCCCCACCCACCAGCCACCAGGGGCAGCCTCCACCAGGCCCCCACTCATGTCTCCCACCACCCCCAAACCCCAGCAGTGCAGGGTCACCCTCCACCAGGCCCCCACTCATGTCACCCACCACCCCCACCCCCCAGCCACCAGGGGCACCCTCCACCAGGCCCCCACTCATGTCTCCCACCACCCCACCCCCCAGCCACCAGGGGCAGCCTCCACCAGGCCCCCACTCATGTCTCCCTGCACCCCCATACCCCAGCCACCAGGGGCAGCCTCCACCAGGCCCCCACTCATGTCTCCCACCACCCCCACCCCCCAGCCACCAGGGGCAGCCTCCACCAGGCCCCCACTCATGTCTCCCACCACCCCCACCCCCCAGCCACCAGGGGCAGCCTCCACCAGGCCCCCACTCATGTCTCCCACCACCCCCACACCCCAGCAGTGCAGGGTCACCCTCCACCAGGCCCCCACTCATGTCACCCACCACCCCCACACCCCAGCAGTGCAGGGTCACCCTCCACCAGGCCCCCACTCATGTCACCCACCACCCCCACCCCCCAGCCACCAGGGGCAGCCTCCACCAGGCCCCCACCCATGTCTCCCACCACCCCCACCCCGCAGCAGTGCAGGGGCAGCCCCCACCAGGCCCCCACTCATGTCCCCTATCACCCCCACCCCCCCAGTCACCAGGGGCAGCCCCCACCAGGCCCCCACTCATGTCTCCCACCACCCCCAAACCCCAGCAGTGCAGGGTCACCCTCCACCAGGCCCCCACTCATGTCACCCACCACCCCCACCCCCCAGCCACCAGGGGCACCCTCCACCAGGCCCCCACTCATGTCTCCCACCACCCCCACCCCCCAGCCACCAGGGGCAGCCTCCACCAGGCCCCCACCCATGTCTCCCACCACCCCCACCCCGCAGCAGTGCAGGGGCAGCCCCCACCAGGCCCCCACTCATGTCCCCTATCACCCCCACCCCCCCAGTCACCAGGGGCAGCCCCCACCAGGCCCCCACTCATGTCTCCCACCACCCCCAAACCCCAGCAGTGCAGGGTCACCCTCCACCAGGCCCCCACTCATGTCACCCACCACCCCCACCCCCCAGCCACCAGGGGCACCCTCCACCAGGCCCCCACTCATGTCTCCCACCACCCCCACCCCCCAGCCACCAGGGGCAGCCTCCACCAGGCCCCCACCCATGTCTCCCACCACCCCCACCCCGCAGCAGTGCAGGGGCAGCCCCCACCAGGCCCCCACTCATGTCCCCTATCACCCCCACCCCCCAAGTCACCAGGGGCAGCCCCCACCAGGCCCCCACTCATGTCTCCCACCACCCCCACCCCCCAGCCACCAGGGTCACCCTCCACCAGGCCCCCACTCATGTCTCCCACCACCCCCACACCCCAGCAGTGCAGGGTCACCCTCCACCAGGCCCCCACTCATGTCTCCCACCACCCCCACCCCCCAGCCACCAGGGGCAGCCTCCACCAGGCCCCCACCCATGTCTCCCACCACCCCCACCCCGCAGCAGTGCAGGGGCAGCCCCCACCAGGCCCCCACTCATGTCCCCTATCACCCCCACCCCCCCAGTCACCAGGGGCAGCCCCCACCAGGCCCCCACTCATGTCTCCCACCACCCCCACCCCCCAGCCACCAGGGTCACCCTCCACCAGGCCCCCACTCATGTCTCCCACCACCCCCACACCCCAGCAGTGCAGGGTCACCCTCCACCAGGCCCCCACTCATGTCACCCACCACCCCCACACCCCAGCAGTGCAGGGTCACCCTCCACCAGGCCCCCACTCATGTCACCCACCACCCCCACCCCCCAGCCACCAGGGGCACCCTCCACCAGGCCCCCACTCATGTCTACCACGACCCCCACCCCCCAGCCACCAGGGTCAGCCTCCACCAGGCCCCCACTCATGTCTCCCACCACCCCCACCCCCCAGCCACCAGGGGCACCCTCCACCAGGCCCCCACTCATGTCACCCACCACCCCCACACCCCAGCAGTGCAGGGTCACCCTCCACCAGGCCCCCACTCATGTCACCCACCACCCCCACCCCCCAGCAGTGCAGGGGCAGCAGGCAGTCAGGCAGCAGCAGGTGGGAGTGCTCGGGCTCTGGGGGGCAGTAGTTCGGCCTTCCGGGCAGGAGCGTGGTATTCCGTGTGCGTACGCGTGGCCAGCTTGGTAGGGAGTGATTTTGCACGTGAAAATCCTGCACGTCAGCGTGAAAACTGAGGAAAGGCCCTCAGCGCGTAAGCGCGTCTGTGACGTGACCCGCACAGGTGTTTCCCACACAGCACGTGATGACAGAGCACACGTGGAAAGACTGCACGTCAGAGTGTAATTGCGTGTGATTGGTGGAAATGGCCCTACACGCAGAAGTGACAAAGCGTGTGATTGGTGGAAATGGCCCTACACGCAGAAGTGACAAAGCGTGTGATTGGTGGAAATGGCCCTACAGGCAGAAGTGACAAAGCGTGTAATTGGTGGAAATGGCCCTACACGCAGAAGTGACAAAGCATGGAATAGGTGGAAATGGCCCTAGCGCGTACACGCCGCGTAAGTGACGCTGGACGTGTGGGCCTGTATAAAAGGTACGTGTAGAACACGTTTTCCTTGTACGTGCTTTTCGTGGAGAGCGAGTGGGTGAATTCTGTACTTCTTGTCGTTTCACACGCGATTTACTTCACGGCGTTTCAAGTTCGTATTCCCTGTTACCTCTGACAGCTTTTTCTCTTTTTTCTCTTTTACTGGTTTACCTGGGCCTGTTCCCTCAAACAGTGTTCCCTTCTACTGTTGTCCTGTCTCCTCAGACAGCGGACAAATCTTCTTTTGGCGGGGGTGTTGCCAACCAAACGTGCTCCTTTTACACGCTCGTTTACCAGGCAGACGGTGAGTCACGCACGTATCTAACATCTGTGCTTGCCCCGTGTGTAGCCTACCCCTTCAGAGGTCATTCTAGGCTGCGTGTGACACGCATACGTTCATTCTTGTGTTACTGGGTGCCACAGCGTAGTGCAGGTTTTTCTTTCTGCACACGTGGTCTAGGAGGGGTTGCGTGCACGTCATCTCCCTTTTTTGGGCCTCCTGTGCGTTGCGTGACCCGTCATCTTTCCCCAGGGGTTACATTCAGCCTTGCTAGAGCACTAGGGTACAATTACCATCTGGTACCCAACCCCTTTGACCCCCAATTGCCCAGGACAATAGTCTACATCCACTCCCATACGCACATTAACATCAGTGCCATGGCTGGGAGGCGAGGATTCCGTAAGGGTGGCAAAGGTGGAAGAGCCACAAGTGGTGGCCGTGGTGGATCCGGTAGGGGACGTGGTCGTAACTTGCAGGGTGAGCCTGTCCCCCCATGTGTGGAGGACCAGTCACGGGCACCCACAATCCCCCCCCTTCCCCCCCTCCCATTGAGGCTGATGTGGCTGACACCATCCATGCTCAGCCCTTGTTGGACCAGCCCATTGTGGCACCAGACCTGGCTGACTCCATGGCTGACTTCCAGGTCAGCAGGGCTACGACACGTGCGCTGGTGCACGTTGATGCCATCATGCCACGTGGATCTGGGGCAGCAAGGTCATCTGCTGCACCAAGGAGGCAGGGTGGAGAGGCTGCAGGGGCAGCTGCGGCTCCATCCACCCAGCCCTCACACACCCAGCCAGGACAGTGTCGGTCCTAGTCCATGCTAGGACATTCCCCCTGACACCATCACACTAGAGCCAATGCCTGCACCAACTCCCATGCTGAGTGTGCAATCCCACACTCCTGATACAGAGTCCACCAGGGCTCCTGCCCCTAGTGTCCAGAGCGGCGCAGGACACTCAGGATCACCACCACCTTCCAAGCGGAAGAGGAAGAGTGCTCGTCCGGCACAGGCTGATGCCCCAGACACGGCTACACAGTCCGGCCCGTCCAGGAAGCCCAGCTTCACGGATGACGAACTGAATGCACTTGTCGAGTATGTGTCCGGACATGACAACGAGATGGTCATTGTTGCAGGATCCTAGACCACACCTGCACAACGCCAGGCACACTGGCAGACCGTTGCGGACATCGTAAGAGCCCTTGGAATCGTGAGGCGCACAGCCAATGATTGCTATAAGCGCTGGAATGACCTAAAGCGCAGGGCAAAGAGTAAGCTGGCCTCAAGTCATGCCGCAACTCTAGTGACTGGAGGTGGGTCTCCAGTAGTAGACATGGAACTCACTCCACATGAGTCAGTCGCTGGGACCTACGTCACGGAGGAACAGATCCAAGGCGTGGGAGATCTGGCTGATTACGAGGCATTGTCCGGTGAGTGCACATGCATGTGTGTGTCATCCATGCGCATGGTGTGTGTGTGAGGGCTTCTGTTCGGGTGCCAGGTGAGAGTGTGTGCGCCTGAGTCGTATGGGTCAGCCATGTGCTTCATGTAATCCTTCCTGCGCAGCTGCATTTGGCCATAGCAGTATCCCTTCTGCCAACAGTAGACATCTAGCACAACTGCACGCCAGTTGCCCTTGAAGTGTCACCTTGACACAACATATTTGCTTCTTTTTCACTGTTCATTCAGTCAGTTTGTTTGCATTCCACCACTTTCACTAGGCATGTCGCTGTCCACTAGTCACATGTCTGACATGGGTATGGTAAAGTGGAGTGACTTTGTTACCTGGATATCATTTGTACACACATGTCCCTGTGCAATTTGACCATTTCAGACTGGCAGCTCCAGGTGAAAAATCTGACCTGTTAGAATTAGAAAAGCAATTACATGCGGGAACTGGACTGAATGAATAGGTGCTGCCCTCCTCTCCATCTTCACTCAATAGCAATGGTACATGCCATCTGTGTGATGGCATGTGTGTTTCACCTGCCAATCACAGGCCAATGTGTGATGCCACTGCCAGGCAGCATGCAGAAAATGTGTTCATCTTCCATCTTGATGTCATCAGTGTGTGCCATTTGCCTGCACTTCATACGCAGTGAGGGTGCATGCATGGGAGGGTTTTAGTCATGTGGGACATGTGTCAATCAAGTACTGGTTCTCTTGCTTCTCAGCCCTCAATGTGTGCCATGGTGCTAATGCCTGTTTCCATTTCTTTGTTTTCATGTCTTTGCAGGGGAAGACGCACCTGATACTGCTGGGGTTGTGGAGATGGTGCAGACCCAGGAGGTGTCCCAGGGCCGACCAACCACCAGTGAGGGACGTGGTGTGGTGGTGGGGGAGAACCCACAAGTGCTGCAGGTCGTGCTCTCAAGGGGTGTCTCTGGCTGCACCTCCCCCGAGCTGTACTCAGGTGTTGATTCGGATGAGACCTACGTGCTGTCGCAGGTGAGTGTTCCAGGGAGGGATTCTGTTCTGTCTCACCCACCTGCACCAGGGTCAGTACCCTCCATGGGGATGTCAGTGTTGGCAGCTACGCCTTCGGTGGTTACGGATGCAGGGTCACACTCCGCGACATCTCATCCTGTTCCTGGGCCAGCAGATCAGAGGGGGAATGCAGTCCTGCAGCCTCAGGCAGTGCCGGCACAGCAAGGCGCAGTTCGCCTTGCCCCAGACAGGTGTGGTGCCCGCCGACGTGGTGGCCGTACGCCACCCGGCAATACCGCATGGGAGCAATCCATTTACGGTATGGCTACCCAACAGGCTGCATCATCCGAGATGATGGCTCAGGCCATGGATAGGGTGGCCACTTCCATTGTCCCCCCAGAAAGGCTGATGGAGCGACTAGAGCAGGCAACCGACTCCATCTGCCAGTCACACAGGGAGGACATGTTGGGGTCCAACAGGGACAGGCGGGCGGCACTGGCGACTCTGCAGGAGGCCATCTCCATTGAGTCCCAGGGCCACAGGGAAGCCCTGAGGCAGGAGCTCCTTCACCTCAGGACGACTCTTGTTGAGCTTGAGGCTTCAACACACCAAAGGACAGAACAGCAGCTGGAGCGTCTCACCCGTACGCTCTCAGCTGAGATGCAGGCAACGAGGGCGGAGGTCCGGGCATCCCGTGAGTTGTTGCATGGGGACCTTCGCACACTCATCCTCCAGAACCAGACCTACCACACTCGCATGCTTGCAGCCATGGAGGAGCAGACTAGGGCCTTGCGTGGGCTGCCTCCCATAGTGCAACCACCTCCGGATGCAGCTGCACAGGGTGATAATAGCGACAGCAGTGATACTCCCACAATAGGGTAGCCGTGTGGGCCATGAGCCCATGGAGGTGTTTTATCTTCCCAGGATCCACGCAGGTGGGTTCTGGTGTGCATCCTGTCCTCGGACCTCCTGGGTGGCCTCCCCAACCTCCCCGGGCCCATCAATGGCCATTTTTGATTGTTTCTTATTTTTATTTTTATTTTGATTTCTTTTATTCCCAATTTTTTTGGGACGATCTGTTGGCTTCCGTGGTTCCTGTGGGCATACGCTGCATTGTGGCTGGGCACATGCAGGCTTGTAATGTATTTGGTTCAGATGCTTGGGTTTGAGTCACACACGCCCCTCCTGCTTCCCGTTTCCATGGGCTTGCAAAGGGTGTGCCCAAGTGACAGTGAATTACACAGTGACGTTGGACTCCCATGAGCTGTGTGGCCAGTCTGTAGTCAATACTGTGTATACATTCATAGTGCATTTTGCTGTTGTGTTGTACACTGCATGTTGCATTGATGTGTAACTCTTCTTCTGTGTCTACCTCCCAATTTGCAGGTCCCTTCCTCATGTCCACACAAGGACCTCTAGTCTGGAGATGGGGACCATGTTGGCAGCAGTGCACCTACAACTCTACATGGCGACAACACTGCACAGTTGGTAGTGGTGGGAGTGCAGGCATTTCCAGGTGGTGAGACTACTAATATGTAACATTTGTGATGTCATGTTAATGGTACTACGTGCTCAAGTATGTTGTTGGTCCGGCATTGCTGTGAGCATTTCAGGTGTTGCAGGTTTCTAATAGTGCCACTGTACATAGTGAGACTGATGTCATGTTGTGGGGATTACTTTGTTTACCTGCAATTAGCATGACATGGCACGGTGTGTCGTGTGGCAGTGCTGGGGTTGGGTTGGCTGACATGGCACTGTCCTCTTGTTGCATTTTGCAAGTGGGTATTCATTTTAGCTGCTTCAATGTGTAACTTCACAAAACTGCATTGGTGGTGTCTGTGTGGGTAGGGATGCACACATTGTGACACTTCCAGGTGAACAATCTCAGGCTGACATGGTATTCCCGGTTCATTCTCCAGACATTCAGGATCAGTGTCAGGTTGAGTCATCATTGATTGTCAGATGGAATGTGCCAGGGCAGTGTGCACTCCACAGGGGTGTGATTTCTATGTGAAGTAATTAGCCACTAGCTGTGTACGGGCTGCCTCCCCCCGTGCCCTTTCCCCTCCCATGCGCAGCGGCTGTGCATGTGGTTGGGGATGTGGGGCCACCACCATGTCCACGGCCAGGCCCCGGCGTGTTGCAACGTTGTGCAGGACACATGCTGCCACTATGATCCTGCACACTACTGGGGGAGCGTATAACAGCTGCCCGCCAGAACGGTCAAGGGAGCGAAAGCGTGACTTTAGCACTCCGAATGTGCGCTCCACTATGCCCCTGGTTGTAATGTGGGCTGTGTTATATCTTACCTGGGGTGGCGTGGTGGGGTTCCGAATTGGCGTCATCATGTGGGGGCTGAGAGGGTAGGCACTGTCCCCTGTGGAGGTGGTGATTGGTATCATTGGTGGGGTTGTGACCTTGCTCAGTATCCAACATGCATGCATGTGCAGTGGCATACATACTCACCAAGCAGCCATGTATCGCCATGCCGCCCAGCTTCTAGGTCCCGGCTTAGGGTGGACATTCGGTAAATGAAGCTGTCGTGGGTGGAGCCGGGATAGTTGGCATATACTGAGGTGATGATTCCCTTGGCATTACATGCTACCTGCACGTTGATGGAATGCCAGTGCTTGCGGTTCCTATAGATGTGTTCAGATGCCCTGGGGGGACGTAGAGCCACATGGGTGCAGTCGATGGCACCTAGCACTTTGGGGAATCGTGCCACAGCGTAAAAATCCAGGGCGGCAGCATGCCTTTCTGCAGGTGTTCTGGGCAGGTATATGTGCCTGCGGACTGATGGGCGTGCAGTCATGATGTTCAAGACCTGGTGTAGGCAGCGTGACTGGGTGGCCTGTGACACCCCACCCACTATGGCACTTGTCCGCTGAAATGATCCAGTGGCTAAGAAGTGCAGTACATTGAGGACCTTCTCCAGGGGGCTGAGTGCTTGGGAGCACAGGGTGGGTGATGTGAGGTCATCCTCCCACTCACTCACCAGGTCCAGTATGATGTGTGGTGGAAACCTGTACCTCCCATACACCTGGTCATCAGGCATCCCTAAAAGGCTGGTTCTGGGTGTGAATATTCTGGCCCTGACTATCCTCCTCCTCCTCCTTTGGTAGCCCACTGCCACTGCTGCTAGGAACGGTATGTTCATCTTGGCGTCTGAGCTTGTTATTGTTAAAGTCCGCTATTTTATGCTTTGCGCGTGTTCTAGGCGAGCGTGTGACCCGCGCACCCCTGGAATCCAGTTCCCAGTCCAATAGCGTGTGGAAATTCACACGCACCACGGGATACAGCGTGTGACCCGCGCACCCCTGGAATCCAGTTCCCAGTCCAATAGCGTGTGGAAATTCACACGCACCACGGGATACAGGTTCGCTGACGTACTTGCGTGTGTAAGTGGCCGCGCACCCATTAAATACACGTACATAGGCCAATCGCGTGTACGCGCACTTTTGTCCAATTACACGCGATGACACTCTGACGTGCAGTATCTCCACGTGTATGTATGTTTGTATGTATTTAGTTTTTATATAGCGCCGATAGCCCAAGGGCATCAGGGCGCTTGTACACAGAACACAGAGACTGCGAGACAAACAAGACGGACAACCCGTTTGAGACGGACAATGGTACAGCTAGCTATTGAGCGGCGAGGTCTCAGAGTGAGGTCCTGCGCCCACGATCCTATCTGAAGAGGTGTGTTTTCAGCCTCTTCCTAAAAACTGAGTGATTGACTTCAGACCTAAGTGATTCCGGGACGCTGTTCCACAGTTTAGGAGCCAGCACAAGAAAGGATCTGCCCAGCCCTGTTTTTAGCTTAAACTTGGGCACGTGCAGAAGGCATTTTCCACCCGAGCGTAGATTTCTGGTGGGGTTGTAGGGCCTTAAGTGTGTTTTCAAATAGGAAGGCGCTGTGCCATAAAGGCATTTGTGGACCAGGCAGAGAGCTTTAAACTTAATGCGCTCCTCTACTCTGAGCCAGTGCAGAGCTAGCCTCTCTTCGGTAACCTGGTCTTTCCTTTTCAGATTTTTTACTATTCTGACCGCGTTGTTCTGGATGACCTGACAACTGGATAGATCCTTGGAAGCGGCCCCCAACAACAGGGCGTTCCCATAGTCGAGCCGTGAGAGAATGATGGCTCTTGCTATCGTAGCCCTGTTTACTTCGTTAAGCAGTGGTTTAATTGCTTTCATAAGCCTAAGATAGTATGCTGTGTTTTTTTGGAGGAAATTAGTTTGGGCGTGAGAGTCGACAACTGAGTCGACCATCATGCCCAGGGTCTTCACTTTGGGAACCACCTGGATAGTGGCATTTTTAATTTGAAAAGAGTTATACTCTGCCCCCAGTTTTTCCAACCGACGACTTGAGCCGAACAACATTAATTCGGTTTTGGAGTCGTTCAGGCACATCCAGTTTGCCTGCATCCAGTCGTCAATTAGCTTATAAACCTTGGTGAGCACTTCGCTATCTGTGGCGTGATTCCTGCCCCCCAACTCCAATATGAGTTGGGTGTCATCTGCGTAGTTAGTAAATGACACTCCGGCTTTCACCAGAAGGGTGCACAAAGTGCGCATATATATGTTGAAAAGCATTGGGGATAAGCTAGCACCCTGGGGCACTCCGAATATGATGTCACATGAATCGGAGAAGCTGTTACCCCAGTGTACTCTCGCTTGGCGATTGTGCCCCGTCATCACGTGCTGAGTGGGGAACACCCGTGCGGGTCACGTCACAGACGCGCTTATGCGCTGAGGGACTCTGGTCCAATAGAATCGCGTATGCGTGCTGACGCGCTTACGCGCTAAGGGCCTTTCCTCGGATTTCACGCTGACGTGCAGGATTTTCACGTGCCAAATCACTCCGTATCAAGCTGGCCACGCGAAAACACACGGAAGACCACGCTCCTGCCCAGAAGGCCGAGTTACTGCTCCCCAGTGCCCCGAGCAGCCTCCCACGTGCCATCTGCTGCTGCCTGCCTGCCTGCCTGCCTGCTTCCACCGTGCCCTGCCATTTGGTGCCTGCACATCAGCCATCTGCAGGGGTCCAGTTGCTGTGTCCACCCCTGCTGGAACTGAAGACTCCCGACTGGGATTACATCGCTCCACAGCCCAGCCCCAGGACCAGGTTGCCCACCCACACCTGCCTCGGGGGTTGCCATGTCGGGCACTTCCACATCTGGCACCAGTGGCAACCCCAGGCCAGAGGGGCAGAGGGGCAGAGGGGCACCAGCTTCACTGTCACCGAAGTTGGTGTCCTGGTGGAGCATGTCCTGGGGCAGTATGATGCCCTCTTTGGATCGTCCCGCGCCAGCAAGGAAGGACGGCAGAGGATCTGGGCCGACTGTGTGGTTGCCATCAACGCGGAGGGGGTGGCAACCCGCGACATCCTGAAGATCAAGAAGCGCTGGGAGGACTTGAGGTCCAGGACCCTTGTGAAGGCCCGGCGCCTCGTGGAGGGGGGCCGGGGCCGCATGAGTTCCATCCAGATGAGGGTCCTGGAACGCGTACGCCCAGCGCTCCACGCCCAGATCCTTGAGAGGGAGGCCCGTCTGGAGTTGAGCGGTAAGTGTCCATGCATTACTGTGTGAGACAGGGCATGTTGCGGTGTGCTGGTTCTATGATACTTGCCTGTATGTGTGCCATAGGCCATGTATGCATGTATGTGTGCAGGGACATCATGGTAATGCATGTGCGACCAGTGATGTGTGATGCACAGGGTTGTTGCATGTGTTGAAATGCCGCATGGGGAGCCCTATTCAGATTTTGAACATGAGAGCATGCCAGTCTCTGTACCTGGACATGGGTGGGGGTGAGGGATGGGTGCTGATGCCAGGTACATATATGGTAGCCATGTCTGTGTGCCTGACCTGCGTGTCTGTGACTTGTGCATGCCATGGATGCATGACACATGTGTGTGACAATGCAGAGATTCAGTAAAGCAGCCAAATTACCCTTGTATCCGCTGTGTTTGGTGTGTTTGGGGCCAGATGGATGTGACTGAGGTGAAGTGTGTGCATGTGATGGGCATGAGCCATGATGCATGTGAGTTACATATCATTGAATGTTTCAAGAGTCCATTGGACATGCATGGAAATGTCCATGGCATGCACCATGCCTGTTACTGTGTGTGTTTTGCCTGGACTGACCCATGTGTTGTGGAGGGACATGATGGAAGTGTACTTTGACAGTGGTGCTCACCTGCTATTGCTTCCTGTCTAGGGGACCATTGTACAGTGCCCTGATGCTTGTGTTCTTTGTCTCCCTCTACGCAGCGGCTAGTGAAGAAGAGGGCGGAGACGGCGCTGTGGAGCAAGGCGACGGGGATGCCCCCACGGCTGCAGCGGAAGGGGTGGGTGAGCCCCCACAGGGGCCTGCTACGGTGGGAGACGGTGAGGAGCCATCCAGGTTGGTGGTTTGCACAGAGGAGGAGGAGGCCGCCACTGGGGCACACATGGGGCCTGGTGGGGGCATCCCTGCTGGTGCAAGTGGTGCAGTCCAGGGCCAGGGGCAGGAGGCAGCACAGGTCACCATGGAGGGGCCTGTGCATGTCGCTGTCCCTGACCCTGTGAGTGCACCACCATGCACCAGCAGGGATGCCCCGTCCCAGGCCTGTCCGCAGGTAGAGGGGATGTCCATGTCACCTGACTCCCCTCCACCTGCGGACGTGGGAACCCCTGGCCGTGCGGAGAAGGTCCTGATTGGGGTCGCGATGCGCACGGCTGTGATTCGTGATGCCGTGCGTGCTTCCCGGGAGGAGCACGCACGTCATCACGAAGTGCACCGTGCCGACGTAGCCCAATTGGGATCGGCCATGTTCGGGGGTTTCCTGCATGTGTTGGCCAATGTGGCGGCCCTCTCCTCCTCTGTGCAGGCTATCCACCAGTCGTTCTCCTTGCCGTCTTCCAGCCCAGATGCCACCAGGGCCCCCTGTGGACCTGCCCCGACCAATGCAGCCAGCTCGGTGGGGATCCCATCCCTGCCACAGTCGGGAGTCAGAGATCCAGCAGGGGTGGACACCAGAGCAACTGGACCCCAGCAGATGGAGGATGTGATGGCATCATCGGGCAGGGCACGTGCACGACGGCGTCGGTGGTTTCCATCAGCCTGGATGCCGTCGTGCTGGCACAGGCAGTTGCGTCGGAGGCAGCAGCAGGCTCAACGTGGGAGGCATCATGGCTCGGGGCCATCAACATCAGGGGTGCAGGCATCGGCCGGAGGGCAGGAGAACCCTGAATGGGAGTGGCTTCCGTGTGGGAGCGGTTGTGCCAGCGGATAGGTGCGGAGCGGCAGCGGGCAGAGGAGGAACGGCTCACGATGGTCATGGCGGAGGACTCCATGCGGAGGGCGCTGAGGCGGGCTGAGTGCCTCGAGGGTCTTCGCAGGGAGTTTGAGCTTGACACTGCGTTATCCCTGCGGGACCTCGGGGCCAGGGAACATGCCCGCCTCCAAGCCATTGACCAGGAGTTCGATGATGCCCTGGCCCATGACAACAACCAGTGAGCCGTCCGAATAGCCCGCTGCCTTTGTATATAGTTGTATAGTTAGGGTTAGGTTTCCTTTGTTTTTTTGATTTTTTTTTGGTTGCGATTGGACAATGCACCACTTTTTTGTATATAGTTCACTTTTTAGTTAGTAGTCATAGTTAGGTTTAATTTGGTAGGGCTCATGGACCCAGGATGATCTTCTTCATTGGCTTATTTTAATTTTTCAGATTATTTTCTTGGACATTCATCTTGTTTTGTTTGATTTGCTTTGTGTTTTTTCTTATTTCATTTCCATTCTACTTGCTGTTAAATACATATTATTTTTTTAATCTTCAATGTGTCGTATCATCTCATTGCTTTCAGGCATGTCATGTTGGGTGTTTTGTCATTCACTTGCAGCCATTGTGTGTGACAGACATGTGTTCAATTGCATTATTTAAATTGGGGGTGTAACATGTAATTGCCTTTGATATGTGGGTGGGTGTGATAGTTGGTTGGGCCTTTTGGCAGGGGAGGATGGGCATTACGGACATGATTGGGGAATGTTGGGACCCAGGTGCAGGGGGGCATGGATTGGACATGGGTGGGGGCCTGCTGGCAGGTGCCCCACAGTGCTGGGGGGGTGGGGGTGGTGGGAGACATGAGTGGGGGCCTGGTGGAGGGTGACCCTGCACTGCTGGGGTGTGGGGGTGGTGGGTGACATGAGTGGGGGCCTGGTGGAGGGTGCCCCTGGTGGCTGGGGTTTGGGGGTGGTGGGAGACATGAGTGGGGGCCTGGTGGAGGGTGCCCCTGGTGGCTGGGGGGTGGGGGCGGTGGGAGACATGAGTGGGGGCCTGGTGGAGGGTGACCCTGCACTGCTGGGGTTTGGGGGTGGTGGGAGACATGAGTGGGGGCCTGGTGGAGGGTGCCCCTGGTGGCTGGGGGGTGGGGGTGGTGGGTGACATGAGTCGGGGCCTGGTGGAGGGTGACCCTGCACTGCTGGGGTGTGGGGGTGGTGGGTGACATGAGTGGGGGCCTGGTGGAGGGTGACCCTGCACTGCTGGGGTGTGGGGGTGGTGGGAGACATGAGTGGGGGCCTGGTGGAGGCTGACCCTGGTGGCTGGGGGGTGGGGGTGGTGGTAGACATGAGTGGGGGCCTGGTGGAGGGTGCCCCTGGTGGCTGGGGGGTGGGGGTGGTGGGAGACATGAGTGGGGGCCTGGTGGAGGCTGACCCTGGTGGCTGGGGGGTGGGGGTGGTGGTAGACATGAGTGGGGGCCTGGTGGAGGGTGCCCCTGGTGGCTGGGGGGTGGGGGTGGTGGGTGACATGAGTGGGGGCCTGGTGGAGGGTGACCCTGCACTGCTGGGGTGTGGGGGTGGTGGGTGACATGAGTGGGGGCCTGGTGGAGGGTGCCCCTGGTGGCTGGGGTTTGGGGGTGGTGGGAGACATGAGTGGGGGCCTGGTGGAGGGTGCCCCTGGTGGCTGGGGGGTGGGGGTGGTGGGAGACATGAGTGGGGGCCTGGTGGAGGGTGCCCCTGGTGGCTGGGGGGTGGGGGTGGTGGGTGACATGAGTGGGGGCCTGGTGGAGGGTGACCCTGCACTGCTGGGGTTTGGGGGTGGTGGGAGACATGAGTGGGGGCCTGGTGGAGGGTGCCCCTGGTGGCTGGGGGGTGGGGGTGGTGGGTGACATGAGTGGGGGCCTGGTGGAGGGTGCCCCTGGTGGCTTGGGGGTGGTGGGAGACATGAGTGGGGGCCTGGTGGAGGGTGACCCTGCACTGCTGGGGTGTGGGGGTGATGGGAGACATGAGTGGGGGCCTGGTGGAGGGTGCCCCTGGTGGCTGGGGGGTGGGGGTGGTGGGAGACATGAGTGGGGGCCTGGTGGAGGGTGACCCTGCACTGCTGGGGTTTGGGGGTGGTGGGAGACATGAGTGGGGGCCTGGTGGAGGGTGCCCCTGGTGGCTGGGGGGTGGGGGTGGTGGGTGACATGAGTCGGGGCCTGGTGGAGGGTGACCCTGCACTGCTGGGGTGTGGGGGTGGTGGGTGACATGAGTGGGGGCCTGGTGGAGGGTGACCCTGCACTGCTGGGGTGTGGGGGTGGTGGGAGACATGAGTGGGGGCCTGGTGGAGGCTGACCCTGGTGGCTGGGGGGTGGGGGTGGTGGTAGACATGAGTGGGGACCTGGTGGAGGGTGCCCCTGGTGGCTGGGGGGTGGGGGTGGTGGGAGACATGAGTGGGGGCCTGGTGGAGGCTGACCCTGGTGGCTGGGGGTGGGGGTGGTGGTAGACATGAGTGGGGGCCTGGTGGAGGGTGCCCCTGGTGGCTGGGGTGGGGGTGGTGGGTGACATGAGTGGGGGCCTGGTGGAGGGTGACCCTGCACTGCTGGGGTGTGGGGGTGGTGGGTGACATGAGTGGGGGCCTGGTGGAGGGTGACCCTGCACTGCTGGGGTGTGGGGGTGGTGGGAGACATGAGTGGGGGCCTGGTGGAGGGTGCCCCTGGTGGCTGGGGGGTGGGGGTGGTGGGAGACATGAGTGGGGGCCTGGTGGAGGGTGCCCCTGGTGGCTGGGGGGTGGGGGTGGTGGGTGACATGAGTGGGGGCCTGGTGGAGGGTGACCCTGCACTGCTGGGGTTTGGGGGTGGTGGGAGACATGAGTGGGGGCCTGGTGGAGGGTGCCCCTGGTGGCTGGGGGGTGGGGGTGGTGGGTGACATGAGTGGGGGCCTGGTGGAGGGTGCCCCTGGTGGCTTGGGGGTGGTGGGAGACATGAGTGGGGGCCTGGTGGAGGGTGCCCCTGGTGGCTGGGGGGTGGGGGTTGTGGGTGACATGAGTCGGGGCCTGGTGGAGGGTGACCCTGCACTGCTGGGGTGTGGGGGTGGTGGGTGACATGAGTGGGGGCCTGGTGGAGGGTGACCCTGCACTGCTGGGGTGTGGGGGTGGTGGGAGACATGAGTGGGGGCCTGGTGGAGGCTGACCCTGGTGGCTGGGGGGTGGGGGTGGTGGTAGACATGAGTGGGGACCTGGTGGAGGGTGCCCCTGGTGGCTGGGGGGTGGGGGTGGTGGGAGACATGAGTGGGGGCCTGGTGGAGGGTGCCCCTGGTGGCTGGGGGGTGGGGGTGGTGGGAGACATGAGTGGGGGCCTGGTGGAGGGTGCCCTTGGTGGCTGGGGGGTGGGGGTGGTGGGTGACATGAGTGGGGGCCTGGTGGAGGGTGACCCTGCACTGCTGGGGTTTGGGGGTGGTGGGAGACATGAGTGGGGGCCTGGTGGAGGGTGCCCCTGGTGGCTGGGGGGTGGGGGTGGTGGGTGACATGAGTGGGGGCCTGGTGGAGGGTGCCCCTGGTGGCTTGGGGGTGGTGGGAGACATGAGTGGGGGCCTGGTGGAGGATGACCCTGGTGGCTGGGGGGTGGGGGTGGTGGGAGACATGAGTTGGACATGGGTGGGGGCCTGCTGGCAGGTGCCCCACAGTGCTGGGGGGTGGGGGTGGTGGGGGACATGAGTTGGACATGGGTGGGGGCCTGCTGGCAGGTGCCCCACAGTGCTGGGGGGTGGGGGTGCAAGGGGACATGGGTTGGTGTTCATTAGTTCAAGGAGACATGTGCCTTTGCTGGGGGGCATGCCCATGGTGGGTGGGCTGCCTGCGGGACATGACCAGGGATGCAGGGTAGTCCCCTGTGGTGTGGGCTGCCTGCAGGGGCCGTGGAGGGTGTACAGGGTACACCTGGGAGGACCCACACTGTCAAATCACATGTGGAACTTCCCGCGCACCCCTGATATACACGCGCCCAGGCTATTCGCGTGTGAAACTTCCCGCGCACCCCTGAAATACACGCGCCCAGGCTATTCGCGTGTGGAACTTCCCGCGCACCCCTGAAATACACGCGCCCAGGCTATTCGCGTGTGCAACTTCACGCACACCCCTGGAATACATGCGCCCCCAGGCTATTCGCGTGTGGAACTTCCCGCGCACCCCTGGATCTTCCCGCGCACCCCTGGAATACACGTAGCCCGCTCCCCCAGGCCCGATCGCGTGAGGAACTTCCCGCGCACCCCTGGATCTTCCCGCGCACCCCTGGAATACACGTAGCCCGCTCCCCCAGGCCCGATCGCGTGAGGAACTTCACGCGAACCCCTGTAATACACGTAGCCCGCTCGCCCAGGCCCGATCGCGTGAGGAACTTCACGCGAACCCCTGTAATACACGTAGCCCGCTCCCCCAGGCCCGATCGCGTGAGGAACTTCACGCGAACCCCTGTAATACACGTAGCCCGCTCCCCCAGGCCCGATCGCGTGTGAAACTTCACCCGAACCCCTGATATACACGTAGCCCGCTCCCCCAGGCCCGATCGCGTGTGAAACTTCACGCGAACCCCTGTGATGCACGTACCCTGCTGAAATCGCGTGTTAGACTTCCCGCGCACCCCGGTATACACGCACACGTATTTTTTGTCAGCGGGTGTCCGTGTTTGTGGGTACACCTTTGCACGTCATTTTTCCTGGAGGGCCACAGTATGGGACATTCATCATGGCAGTATATAGGTGCTATTTGTTGGCGCACCTTTTGGTGCACATTTCTTACAGCCGCAGAGACGCTACCGCCTGCTTTCTTGTGGCGGTCGTGTTTGTGCCTGTGCGCTGGTTTGAGCGTGCGCTTTTTTCCCCTATTCTATTCCATGAATACGTGTTGTAGGCGAGCGTGTGGGCGTTCCGCGCACTTGTGCCCTGTACTTCCCCCGTGACGCCCACGTTTTGGCAAGTTGTTCCCCATTCCGAGTGTTACGCCCGTGTTCCGCCTACTTTTGTTGCGTGCGCCGCGCTATGTGCGAATTTCGCTGTGGCCTGTGCGATTTTCGCTGTGACCTGGCGCACGCTGTTAGATGGCCTGTGCGCCAACGTGCGCCGCGCACTTTTTTATCGCACATCCGCTGGTTTTCTCGCGCACGGCCTTCCATGAATCGACGTGCGCTGCTTTTCGTGCGATTTTCGCAATTGCACTGCGATTTTCGCTTTTCCACTGCGAATCGCACGTTTTTGCCCACTTGCGCCGCGCTAATTATTCCATGAATCGGCCTCTGAGTCTATTTAATTGCCTTTGTTTATCTGTCCCTGCTCCTCACACCTCTTCCCCCCTCCCCGCCACCCCTGATTCCCAATGGAGGGGTGTTGCACTATGGAACGCTGGCTGGTTGTAGAGCCCAGCCAGTGTCATACGGAATGCATATCACTGCTGTGTCCCCAAGACTCTATCCATTACTGAGTGGATCTGCCCCAGGTTGAACAGAAGGAGCCTGTCATCATAAGTCCTCGTTACCAACATAGGCCTGGGTCATGCTGTGACACTATCGCCTCCAAAAGTGACCTTGCTTCCAGAATGAGACCTCAAAGCCCAAATGTATATCTGCCCATCTGAGGGGGAAAGCTACATAAACAAATATCACAGGGGTCATTGGAAGTGCTTGCACTTCATTCAATGTAATATTGTAATAGGTAATTTATAACGCACTAAATACCCAGAGGTTTCTAAGCTCGGACTCAGGGATCGAACTGGTGTTGCTCCGCATAATTTTGCTTCCAAGGCGAGCACATTGCCCTTGAGCTATCCCCCCGAGACAATGTGGGTGGCCAATAAATCCAGGGCCTTTAGAAAGTCCCCCAGTAAGTTCCAAACTCCTGCAGATGAACCCTCTTCTTACACTGGCCTCGCTAGAGTTACCACAACAATTCAGAGAGGGACAGCCCCTCAGCAGTGTCCATTCACTGCCAAACTCCTCCATCTCCGTCTCTCCTCTGAAATCACATTTTCAAGAAATCTAGCTGGTCTGTTGCAAGCTCACTGGTCCCTCAGAGGAGGAACAGACCCCCAGGGCACTTAATAGGTGGTCACCATCTTACTTTTGCCTCTGGGAATGGCATAGAGGAAGGAGCTCACTTTGTGTTATCCATCTCACTGCGCGCACCCCATCAAGCTAAACTTTTTTACCCTTCACACTTCCATTTTCCCTACCACACCTGTCAGGGCCGAGCTACAGGTGCTGGCTCCAGAGCTCCAGAGCAACAAGTCCTTTCCAGCTTGTGGGGTGCTTGATGGGTATTTCTAAAAGACAGTGGGCCTCATTAGGACCCTGGCGGATTTCGCGGTGCTAAATGCACCGCGAAGCACGGCGGAAAGCCGTCGATAGCGCCATGGGGGTTGGCGGATTTACCGCCCCATTCCGACCTTGGCGGAGCGGTAAATCCCCAATCCCCATTCTGCCCTTCCCCATTCCCATTCTTGCCCCATAGGGTATAATGGGAGTGGGGAAGGAGTTAATTACGCCACCGTAAAATACGGTGGCGTAATTAACAACGAGGTCCCGTAGCGCCATGGTTTTCTCCGCCTGGTAAAACCAGGCGGAGAAAACCTCCATGGCGCTAAGGGAACTCGTAGTACGGCGGACGGGTCCGCCGCGATTAGCGCTGGCGGAAACCCACTCCGCCAGGGTCCTAATGAGGCCCAGTATCCAGTCTGCAGTGTGCGCAAAGACTAAAAGGACTTTTACTATGGCGTGAACTGCTAGTCCTTTAGAAAAATTCTGTTGGCTTCCACTAGTGCATGTGAATTTCGGCCTTTTATGTGCCCTCTTTCGCTAATAAATTGTGATGACAAAAGGCATGTTCCATTATTAGTCATGTTCCATTAGGAGTTTGCCGGTGCGGCATTAACGTGCAAGTAATTCCGTTTACTGGCACGTTTCCACTACGGCAAACTACAAGTTTGCTGGTGGGGTGGCGGAATTACCTCCAGTCAAGAGCTGGAGGTAATTCTGCCAACCGACCAGCAGAAATTGCTAGTATTATTGGCACCGGTATTACCAGTAAAGGTAGAATCCCCCTATGGATTCCTATGGGACTCAATGGAAATGGGAGTAACAACCCTTACTAGCACTTGTAATGTGCCGGCAATTCCAGCAGATCAAGTGTCGGTAACTAGTAGCTGTGCTGTGAGAGAGGCAAGGAATTGGAGTTCGCAGATGGAGGTTTTGTTGAGGCGGAAGAGCAGGATTTCGTAATAAAGCAATATGCCACGAGCGGCGGGGGCATTATCGGCTCAGGTAATGCCCCGGGGCATCGTCCGGAATACTAAAAGTAATATTTAGTGTTTAATTTAAACTTACCTTGCTGTTGGTCGTTGCGCGTGACATCGGGGCTGCATGTTGTCTTTGAAGCGCGGATCTTGAATGAAGAGGAAGCGTGGAATGCTTTCTTGTGTTCCGTTATATAGGACTGAGGGCATGTTACGCTCACCTGGCTCCCACAGGGGCTTCGAGCTGAACTGGACAGCTGCGGTCTCCACCAATGTGACGTGTAGTGCCGAGATGATGGACTGGACTGTCCCACTTAGCTTCGTTTGCTTGGCCCGTAGGAATATTCTTCTGCAAATGGAGAAAGGGAATTAACCACCCGTGGAGTTGAGCGTTAACCCCCCCACCACTCTCGCTGTTCTCCCCACTGATCACCTTTGATGTCCCCTCTTATAGTCTCACCTGATAGTTTGGAAAGATGAGCTCTCCATCCTGGATTGAGCGCAGGGGCGCGTAGATAACCAGTTGCTTCACTGGCTCGATGGAATTGTTGAGTTCCAGAACAATATTGACTCTGAGATTCCCGGCAAGACGCCGTAAGTATGTAGTTCGTAAGAGTTCAAATGTCTGACTTTCACTCTTGTCCGATTCCTTGCAGGTTGCAGCTTGACCCTAGCGAAGAGTTCCTCATGGCAACTGGTAATATTCAGGTAAGGATTTGTATTATCCAACACAGTTCGATAAAATAATGTCAATATTTAACCTGTTGCTTTCTCCCTTATTGAGGCGCTGAGAGAAAGTATAAAGTCTCTGGGAATAATGCCTCCGGCGGTAAAATCAGGTGAGTCTTTTGTGGTGAGGAGGTTTCCCCTTGTTTGTCCCTTTGTTTCACCTTGCTGTCCTTTTGTTTCCCCTTAGGGGCAGGGGTTAGGCGAGGATGCAGTGGAAGCTGCGCCGACCCGTGAAGAGGAATAGTACCCTCGGTGGTAAAATCAGGTAAGTCTATGGGGGGTAACTATATTGCCTCTGTGTATTCCCTTATCTCACCTTGCTGTTCTTGTCTTCCCCTTAGGTGCCGGAGTGCTGCGGGAACATGCAGAAGGATGCGGTAGAATGTGAAGATGCTGCGAAAGCCGGTGAGTTCAGCGCGGCGCTGCAGCAGGTGAGGCGACGCGCATAAAATAACTTCTTTCTTCCAGCTCAAAGGCGCGATGGATCGGGAATTCAGGTAAGGATCAAAGGTATTGCTTCTTCTAACCTTTTCTCCTTCTTTCTCCCTTTTCCTAGGAGCTCCAGGCTCGAGGCGGGCGTGGCAGAAGACTGGATGCAGACTTGCAGATACGGTGAGCGTTACGCTGCTGGATGCAGAATAACATGAAGCGTGTGCTGCTCTTTGGGTGTGGTTTAAATAGCCTCCAAAGTAGTCCCAGGTACGTATTCCTCCCCAGCCCCACCCGAGTAAAAAAATAGTCCCTAGGTAAAGTAGTCCCTTCCAAGCTTCTTTTGGCTTGGAGATCTGGCAGCATGGTCTGCATCAGGTAAGTTTTGCAGCATGGTCTGCATCAGGTAAGTTTTAATCTATGAGACTGGCGCCTATGGCGCCAGGACTGGACTCTCCATATGAGCCTGGCGCCATAGACGCCAGGACTGCACCCAAATAGCCCCTAGCAGGGGTTGTTGGGCTTGCTTGGAATAACTTGATGCCTGCTTCCGGGGTTGCTGGACTTGGTCATTCTTCCCTGTGGTTTAGGTTTGTCTGGGAAATTTTGGTGGAATTTTTTCACCAATCGGGGTGCATGAACGTGGTCACTAGGTTCCTATGACCTTTCCTGTGGTCCGTAACCTTTCCAGTCGATTAAATAAAAAAGTTAAAAAAGTTTTGACTTCATCAGCTTGGAGTCCAGGATGTTCTTAACTTCAAATTCAGGTTCCACGTCTACAAGGATGGGGTCTGGTGGTTTGGTTAGTCCCTGGTTGCACTGGCTTCAAAGGTGACACATGAAAGACGGGGTGAATTTGCATATTAGCAGGTAAGTCCAACTTGACAGCCACCGGGTTGATAATGGCCTTAATAGAGTAAGGTCCCAAATAACTGGGGTTAAAGGTCCGTGTTCCCTTTAGAGGTATATGTTTTGTGGCCAACCATACTTGGTCCCCTATCTGGTATTGTGGAGTATCACTTCTATGCCGATGAGCATCTTTCTTGTATTTTTCTTTCGCCTTTTTTAAATGTGCAGTTGCTTCCTTAAAGGCTTGTGTAATCATAGCGTGCAGATGGTCCACTGCGGGCATTTCTAAGTGTTGGGGTGAGTCAGGGTATCAGGTTCGAGGATGGTGCCCATATAAGGTATAAAAGGGGCTTTGTCCAGTTCCAGAATGTACTGAATTATTGTATGCATATTCGGCGATCCAAAGAATGTCTTTCCAATTACTCTGTCTGATGTAACATACAACGCAGGTATTGTTCAAGAGTCTGGTTGGTCCTCTCCGTTTGACCGACAGTTTGGGGGTGGTGACTGGTCGACAATCTCACATCGATTTGCGCCAATTGACATCATTTTTTCCAAAAATGTGAAATGAATTGACTGCCCCGGTCAGAGAACAATACGGACAGAAATCCGTGTATCCGAACAATGTTTTCGAGGAACTCCTTGGCCAGGATTGAAGCTGAAGGTAATCCCTTTAAAGGAATAAAGTGGGCCATCTTGGAAAAAAGATCCACAATAACTAGAATGGTGTTAAATCCGTTGCATGGGGGTAGATCAGTAATAAAGTTTAACGATAAGGTGTGCCATGGTGTAGGCGGAATGTCTAAAGGTTGTAAGAGTCCAGCTGGTATTTTCTTTTGACTTTTGTTTTGGGCGCAAATGCCACAAGACATCACAAATTATTTAATATCCTTTCGCCAGGTGGGCCACCAGAATTGTCTCTTAATTTTAGCTTCAGTTTTTGCAATACCTGGGTGCCCCTCCATTAGGGTATCATGATAACGGGAAATGACTAGCTCTTGTAGTTCCTTGTGTGGCAGAAATAGCCGCCCTTTGTAATAAGGCAGGTCATTGGTGACAGAGTAGTCCGGGCCTTTCTTTACCCAGTCCTGCAGAGCTGTAGGATCAAAGAGTTGCTGGATCTTTACCTGAATGTCCTCTAGTGTCTGTAGAGTAGTCATGCCAAGAATCCTTTGTTCGGAAATTATAGGTACTGGTTCTGGGTTCACTTCTACCTCTCCCATCCCTATTCGGAATAAGGCGTCTGCTTTACCATTCTTACAACCTGGTCGATAGGTTATCATGAAATCGAACTCGGCAAAGAACAATGCCCATCGGAGTTGGCGTGACGATTGGGCCTTGGCTGTCTTTAAATAATGTAAGTTCCGGTGATCGGTGATCACAGTAATGGTATGCCTGGCCCCCGAGAAGATAGTGCCGCCAAGCCTTGAACGCAGATTTAATGGCTAATAACTCCTTGTCTGTAACCGCATAGTTTAACTCGGGTGCCGAGAACTTTCTAGACCAGAATGCTACTGGGTGAAGCTGACCAGTTTCAGGGTCCTTTTGAGACAGGACAGCTCCCATGGCTAGACTGGATGCATCAGTTTCCACTATGTATGGAAGTTCAGGGCGTGGGGCTCTTAATACAGGTGCAGACGTGAATTTCGCTTTCAGCTCTTGGAAGGCATTTTCAGCTTCTTCAGTCCACATAAAGCATTTATTTTTTCGCAAGAGTGCTGTGATGGGATGTACAACATGTGAAAAATCCGGGATGAATCTGTGGTAGAAATTGGCAAAGCCGAGCATGCTTTGTACTCCTTTAACTGAACTTGGTGATGGCCACTTAAGGATTGCGTCCACCTTTCGTGAGTCCATTCGGACTCCTTTTGGGGTCAGGATAAACCCAAGGAATTCAACTTCTGTGGCATGAAAAATGCATTTTTCCAGTTTTGCATATAGTTTGTTCTGGCGCAATTTCTCAAGGACTGCTCGAACGTGCTTCACATGGTCAGATTCTGAAGAGGAGTATACTAGAATATCATGGATATATACGACAACACAAACGTCAATGTGTTCACGAAGGACATCGTTCATGAAGTATTGGAAGGCTGCTGGTGCATTGCACAACCCGAAAGGCATCACCTGGTATTCGAATAACCCATACTTAATGCGAAAAGCAGTCTTCCATTAGTCGCCCTCTTTTACACGTACCAGATGGTATGCCCCCGGAGATCTAACTTAGTGTATATGCAAGCATCCTTCACTTGATCTAGTAGTTCAGGGATCAGAGGCAATGGGTATCGGTTCTTAACAGTTATCTGGTTCAATGCGCTGTAGTCTATGCACGTTCTGAGGTCACCTTCGTTTTTGGGCACGAAGAACAAAGCTGAAGATGCAGGGGACTTGGATGGGCGAATGAAGCCATTAGCAAAGTACTGGTGTAAGTATTGTCATAGGTGAAGGTTCTCAGGTTCCGTAAGGGCGTAGATCCTGCTACAAAGGGGTTGTGCGCCGGGTATGAGATTGATTTGACAATCGTATGATCTGTGAGGTGGTAAGGTGTTTGCCTGTTCTTTTTGGAATTCTTGGTATTCTGGAGGTAGTTGCACGACTGCTGTGGTTACTGTGGCAAGGCCTGTGTTCAGATTTTTCTTTGGGTAACAGGTTTGTGCACAATCCGGGAAGGTTATTCTCTTCTCTCGCCAATCAATAAATGGATTGTGTTTCCAACCAAGGTATCCCCAGTATTATTTGGAGCTGTGAGGCTTCGATTAGATCAAACACAATAGTCTCTCGATGCACATCCTGACCCAATAGTGTCATTTCTGCGGTGGAATGAGTTACAGGCCCGGAAGCAATTTCAGTTCCATTGACTGTGGTGATGACATCTGAGGTGGTTTTTCGGCAGAGAGGTAGATTCATCCTGGAAGCCAATTCGTAGTACACATAGTTTCCTATGGCCCCGCTATCAATGTATGCCCTTACTGCGTGCATACGCGATGGCTGCCTTGGATCTACGAGGACCATTGGTATGATGAAATGCGAGGTCTGAGTATCGTTCTTCAAGCTCGGCAAGCGGACCTCTACGCTTGTCGGGCGTGGTCGTTTCCCGAGTCTGACTCCTTATGGCTTTTATCAGCAGCTCCTACCACCTTCTTGGGTGGTTTTACAGGGCAATCCCGTAGAAAATGCCCAGAAGTTCCACAATATAGACACAATTGCATTTGCCCTCTCCTTTCCCTTTCCTTCTGGGTTAAGGGTCCTTTAACCCTCCGATTTGCATGGGTTCTGAAGCATCTGCTCCTTTGGGGTTGGCGTGGGTTTTGACCAACACCCGATTCTAAAACTTGGCTCGATCAGCCTTTTTGTTCTGAAGTCTGTGATCTAACTGGACCACTAAGTCTATATATTCAGCGCAGTCTTGAGGTGGGTTCACAACTTGAGCCAAGACATCCTTGAGTTCTCCTCGAAGCCCTCGATGAAATAACGTGATTCGTTTTACCTCAGGCCATCCAGTTTCCACTATCAACCTATTAAAGGTCGCAATGTAGGATAGAAGGTCCTGGTTACCCTGTCGTAGGGACAAAAGTTCGTTATCCAGGACCTGTCCTTGGGAGTGCCGGGCAAATAGTCTTTCCATGCCCATTTGAAAGCCCTGAAAATCCTGAAGAATTGGGTCATCCTGAGTAACTAGTGGAATTGACCAATCAGCTGCACTGCCGCTGAGATATGACAATACAAAGGCTACCTTGGCTTGATCGTTTGGGAA
Organism: Ambystoma mexicanum; assembly: GCF_040938575.1. Lineage (NCBI taxonomy): Eukaryota > Metazoa > Chordata > Amphibia > Caudata > Ambystomatidae > Ambystoma > Ambystoma mexicanum. Next base: position 883,365,831 of record NC_090939.1, read on the forward strand.
GGATCCAGGTCTGCATAAAAAGTGCAAGCGGCATTGGTTCATAAACACGGCAAACCTTTTGGGATCTCCGGCAAAGCGTTCGGGCGGAGCTAATGGAATATTTCCTGGTAGGATTATATGCACAGGGTTACTCGATGACACAGGAGCTGGATTTCCCCCGGACCTGGTAGGGGTGCTTGTCCAGCCTGGCTTTGCAGTAGTTGCCTAGCAAGGTCATCATTTCCCTCCTTTGACAAAAACAGTTCTCTCCTAAGAGCATTAGTTTCTTGACGGGCGGAATGCACTTCAGCCCTCAGTTCCCCTAGTAATTGGGCCAATTGGTCAGTTTCTGAGGTATCCATAACGCCCGGGTGGGAATTTGTGGGTAGGCTTCGCGTTCTGTTACGCTCACCTGGCTCCCACAGGGGCATCGAGCTGAACTGGACAGCTGCGGTCTCCACCAATGTGACGTGTAGTGCCGAGATGATGGACTGGACTGTCCCACTTAGCTTCGTTTGCTTGGCCCGTAGGAATATTCTTCTGCAAATGGAGAAAGGGAATTAACCACCCGTGGAGTTGAGCGTTAACCCCCCCACTACCGCTGTTCTCCCCACTGATCACCTTTGATGTCCCCTCTTATAGTCTCACCTGATGGTTTGGAAAGATGAGCTCTCCATCCTGCATTGAGCGCAGGGGCGCGTAGATAACCAGTTTCTTCACTGGCTCGAGGGAATTGGTGAGTTCCAGAACAATATTGACTCTGAGATTCCCGGCAAGACGCCGTAAGTATGCAGTTCGTAAGAGTTCAAATGTCTGACTTTCACTCTTGTCCGATTCCTTGCAGGTTGCAGCTTGACCCTAGTGAAGAGTTCCTCGTGGCAACCCGTAATATTCAGGTAAGGATTTGTATTATCCAACACAGTTCGATAAAATAATGTCAATATGTAACTTGTTGCTTTCTCCCTTATTCAGGCGCTGAGAGAAAGTATGAAGTCTCGGGGAATAATGCCTCCGGCAGTAAAATCAGGTAAGTCTATTGTGGTGAGGAGGTTTCCCCTTGTTTGTCCCTTTGTTTCACCTTGCTGTCCTTTTGTTTCCCCTTAGGGGCCGGGGTTCAGCGAGGATGCAGTGGAAGCTGCGCCGACCCATGAAGAGGAATAGTACCCCCGGTGGTAAAGTCAGGTAAGTCTATGGGGGGGGTAACTATATTGCCTCTGTGTATTCCCTTGGCTCACCTTGCTGTTCTTGTCTTCCCCTTAGGTGCCAGAGTGCTGCGGGAACATGCAGAAGGATGCGGTGGAATGTGAAGATGCTGCGAAAGCTGGTGAGTTCAGCGTGGCGCTGCAGCAGGCGAGGCGACGCGCATAAAATAACTTCTTTCTTCCAGCTCGAAGGCGCGATGGATCGGGAATTCAGGTAAGGATCAAAGGTATTGCTTGTTCTAACCTTTTCTCCGTCTTTCTCCCTTTTTCTAGGAGCTCCAGGCTCGAGGCGGGCGTGGCAGAAGATTGGATGCAGACTTGCAGGCACGGTGAGCGTTACGCTGCTGGATGCAGAATAACACGAAGCGTGTGCTGCTCTTCGGGCGTGGTTTAAATAGCCTCCAAAGTAGTCCCAGGTAAGTATTCCTCCCCAGCCCCACCTGAGTAAAAAAATAGTCCCTAGGTAAAGTAGTCTCTTCCAAGCCTCTTTTGGCTTGGAGATCTTGCAGCATGGTCTGCATCAGGTAAGTTTTGCAGCATGGTCTGCATCAGGTGAGTTTTAATCTATGAGCCTGGCGCCATAGACGCCAGGACTGCACCCAAATAGCCCCTAGCAGGGGTTGTTGAGCTTGCTTGGAATAACTTGATGCCTGCTTCCGGGGTTGCTGGACTTGGTCTGGGTCCCCGGGGGTAGGCATCATGACAGGGCAGCCATGTTGGAAGAAGGAAAAGGCGCTGCGTAGTGAATGCTGTTTTGTACAGAATGACAAATGACAAATAAAATAATTGGGGAATCATGAAGTATTCCGCAGAAAAATTTGGATTGTGCATTAATGGTACCCAAAAGCGGTTCCCTTTATTCAGGCTGCAAATTGAAAAAATCATTTATTACACGAATAAGATTTTTAAAAACTTTTTTAATTTGTGAAAATTAGGCAAACCATACCAGGAAATAGCATGTCTGGTTTTAAGCATGAAAACAAAGATGACAGACAATACACCTTTTTAAAGGCACTTAAAAACTAGGAAAAGTATTCTAGGGCATTTCAGTGAACAATCACAGTAGAGAGCCTTATTAATTAGTACCATTAAATTGAAAGCGCATCATAATGATCAGCATTGTGGGGCATTGCATTGAACATATCAGAAAAGAGATCTTTATCAGAACAGCACATTAAATTAGATGTAAAAATGGGCTTTTGTATTACTAGGTGATGAATGTACAACTAGAGAAAACAGTACATAGTAAATGTCATCCAAAGAAAGAAGGAAACGTGTTGATTTGTGTGGCATTTGAAATTCACAATAGAACGCTGTGTGAAGTTATAACATTAAATTGATTATACATACAGTAGTAAAACTGTTGCTGTGCATTGAAATTCATATTGAAAAAGGAGGGTTTTATCAAGCAATAACATCAAATTACATGAAAAACTGAGAGAAAAGAATTTGTAGCATTTAATTTGCACATTTTCAAAGGAGTATGATATCAAGCTAGAACATTAAGGGGCTGATTCATCGAATTTGTGCGCCGAAAAACGGGGATTTTGTGCGCCATTCTGCCCGCAAATCCCCATTTGTTAAACAGGGATTTGCGGGCAGAATGGCCCACAAATCCCTGTGTTTCGGCGCACATATTCCATGAATCAGCCCTAAATCTGCTGAAATCAAGCATGAGTGTTATCATTTGGCGTTGAATTGTACATTCCCAAGGAAAGTAAAAGAACAATTAGAAAATTGGGGAAAGGAATAAGAGGAACAGACAGGGTTTTGGAAGGTGACAGATGAGGTTGCGGCACAATAGGGAATGCGGTCAGATAGTGGAGAAAATATGTTGGTGAAGGAACTTGCTGATGGCGAGTGAGAGGAGGTTATGTTGCTTGACCCGTGATGGAGGATGGTTGACCACTTCAGTTTCTCGTCAGATTGGGGTTTCCAATAACTTTAGATAGAGGATGGGTTGCGATGTCCAGTCACAGCCATAATTTGTCTTGTTTCAAGCCTAGCGTTGGACAGAAGTTGTACTGCTGTTGCTCGGATGGAGTGGGTGGTGATGTGGTTTTTCAAATGAGCACGTCTGCTAAGCTTAACCATAAATGATCCGAGTGGGTTCTTTCCTAATGGTTTTTTGGTGTACCATATTTGTTCTGTACAAAGTTCCTCCTTAGTTAGATTGCGAGGGGCCACGAAGAAACATGGGGCATCTGTTGGAAGATGGGATATTTATTGCAATAATGACTGGACAGGGCAGTCGGGATTATCAGGGATTGCATACATGTGTCCACGAAAATTACTGCGATGTCGTTCAAATAGTGGATGATGATTTTTGATGACCTCATTGAAGGTTAGGCTGGCATATTTGTGGCCGTTTTCGTCTACAATGACAGTAAATGCATTTGGTGGTAATTGCTGTAGTCCTTCATGTCCGCGCCGTGCGAAGTGGATTTGGATGTCAAACCACATTTTGAACTGGAGTGTATCTGGAGCGTCGAGGGAAAAAACACTGCAGTTGCGCAACTGATCTAGAGGTGAAATAGACATTTTATGGACAGAGGTGTCCTTTCCTGCTCGGCGAAGATGCTTTATGATACTGACAAAGACATTGTTTGCGCTTAGAAATTCTTAATTGTGCATTATGTTTATATTTCGGCTAAATGGTGGATTATTTATATGCCGATTGATTCCAGCACGGAGCGCTATTCAACTTTGGGGTTGGTATTCGGATCCAGTGGCTGTGCGCACTTCGGCATAAAATTGGCGCAGAATAGCTGCTAGGGAATGTATGGACTCATATTCAAATGAAAGATTTATACCTTTTTGGGAAAGCCAACTTTTCAGAGTATCAATTGCCCATTTTGTGGCTTGCTGTGTATTTGCTTCAGATTTGCAGAGTTCAATAGTGTTTAAATCCATGCTATCCAAAGTAGGATGTCTACAGTGTGCAGATGACACAGTAGTTGCAATAGGGAAGGGACTAAGTGATATTTCTCTTTGTTGTCCCTCTTTAGTGTCGTTGTCACTGAGTTGGAGCCACTCCTCTACTGTATGTGGGCCAAGAACATTAAAGTTCAGTTGGACTTCATTAGCTTGTGGAAATAAGTTGTCTCTGGGCGTACTTGCCATGTTGAAGAAAGAGAGTTGTAAATTGTTGTGGATTCGTGCTCCTCTGCGGAAATCTGTTGATTTGAGAATCCTGTAAAACAGAGAGAGCCGGAATGATGCAGCGACGAATGAAGGCAAAACGAATATGAAACTGCATGGTGCTCTGTGAATGAAGCGGTGCGTGAGATGGAATGCGGCTTTCACTGTCAGGTATGGACCCTATCTCATCCAATCTCGTACGGCGTAGCATCTACTGCGTTCGTCTCCGGGGTACTAATATATATTATCTAGAACAGTTGGAGGAAATGGGAATTGCATTACTAGCATGTAGCATAATGATATGGCTTAATGCAGTTCTAGTATTAGACCATCACACTTACTCGTACACTGCTGGTATAGTTTCTGTACGTACACATGCAAACCCCATACTCTAAGGAATATAAGAATTTGTTGCTTAGCTAGCATATTTTTGCTAATTAATGCTATTTAGCATGAGACACAAGCATACCACATTAAAGGATACATGAAACTAGCTTATTTATTAAGTCAAAAACATATTGCCCTAAGACATTCCAAACCCTATTCAATCTTGTGAATGCCTGACATTAATGGCCTGATTTGCAAAAAGGTTTTCAATGGGAATTTCCCATGTCAAAACATTTTGTAAGTCGGGCCCTTAGTGCATTATAAACTAATTTTAAAAATTCAGCTAATGTTGTGTAAGTGGTTTCGAAACTTTTACTTATTTATTTATGTCTACAAGTGCTTTTATTTCTGAATGATATAACCTTATATCACGCCCCTCTCTTTGAATCCCCCCCCCCCTGAACTAGGAAGCAGGCTGTTTTGCAAAGTTAAAAATATTCATGTTATGGATTTCAAAATATATATATCACACTTCTTAAATATTTATACAATGATCATCAATGGGGTGGTGTGTCAATAAATGTCTTTAATCACACGGAGTAATGATAGGAAAAATAATGCAGCATAGAAGAATACTTTGTGTGGGTTCAATCAAAATGCAATGTGATTACTCTTTCCCCCTGCACACTACTCAATCCCCCACAATATGTAGTATAAAGAGATGGAAGAAGAGAAAACAGGTTTCAGGAATACAGAATTCAACAGTATCCATCTCAATTTCCCCCAGCAAACACAGAGAAAACAGGAATGATTGCAAACTTGTCAAAATGATTTTGAATTTGGCTTTGAAAGAATGGTAAAAACACTTAAAATGGATTTAATTCACTAAAATGGTTTCAATACTAGTGGGAGCCGCTTCGTATGGTATCAGACAAACACTAGCAATGATTATTGAGTAACTAGCAAGTTGAAAACTTAATTCTGAGGTCGGATGCAATGAACAGCTATTCACACGTGATAGAATTGAGCCAAACGACAAATTTGCGGCAAACTTTTCTGCGCGCGGGAAACGTGATTGCGGAATAACTATAAGGAGTTTGGATGCAGTTTTGGGTTTGTTGGAAAGCGGAGGATGTTAACTTCAATTTTACACTTACATTTCGTTTCTAGCATAAACGGTAAAGAAGTTATGAAGGTTTTTGTGGAGGTCGGTTTTTTTTCAGAAAGAGCCACAATAGCAAAATAAAGATGCGCTTTTTAAAATTAACAAACAAGATTTCTTTACACTAGGAGACTATGAAGATGCCAACTACACGACAGCGCAGCCACCAGATCAGGATATCACTGGTTGGCATGCCGAGACGCTCGCCTTTCTTCAGAAAATATATTAGCGCAAAGATGATTTTAACACTACTATTACAAAGGACTATAGGGTAAGAGAAAGAGTTCAGGTAATACAAAATAATTTCAGCAATACAGTTCTGGATATTATAGAATGGGTTTGGATTTAAGTAGGATGACCTATGGATAATACATTTGCTAGTGACAATCCTATGCTATGGATAATCACTACCACTGTTTGGAATGGACCCGTCAGGGAAACTTTCTGAACCGGAATTCAGCTAGTACACTGGACTGGACTCAAGGCGCTCTGGTTCTGCAATCAGCACGGCACTCTGACAGGTTCTGGTTCGCAGCTATCTGGTTACAGCACAGCTCTACTGGGTTGGATCTTTGGATTCTGGCAATAATTTTGAGCAAGAAAGCGGCACAGCACAGCCAGGCTGTCCTTTTGTTCCCCTTAGAGGTCTGGGGTAAAATCAGGTTTCTGGATTTTTAAAGGCCAAGCTGAGAATGGTTCAGCTTTGGAAATGGGCCTTTCTGCTTTCATAGTTCTCGAGTCTGGAGTCTGGGATATGGATTTCTCTTGCAAAGTGCTCCGCCAGCAAACGGTTGGTGGGTGAATATGTCTGTCTCTCTAGGTCCTAAGCTGTCTCTATTTATGTATTTCCTAAAGGGGTGGGTATGCTGAATTATACTAGGCACAACCCCAGGTATTCTATTGGTTAGGGTTTTTCCTCTCCCTGGATTTGAGAAGAAAACAGTGTGTCATCATGATGATGTGTTTCCTGATCAAGGGAAAACCTCCCCTTTGTTTCTGCACATGAAATCTATTTTTCATACCAGACATATTTACAATTTTGCAAACTTGATATCAATAACATTTGTATCACAGATTTGGTGGAGCAAGTATTCATCCAAGCCCCGTCGCGGTGAGAGCTTGGGTCTAGATTTGGCAATCTTTTTGCACTTTTGGTCTGGTACCCAATGTCAGATTTGTCCACATTTTTACACATATGTGCGCCTGGCATAATCATGTGAAGTTTCATGTTTCTGGCATCACCACAATTGCTACAAAACCACAAATTCTGCAGTCATGTCCCTGAACATAACACAGAGTTCTGAGTACTTTTTAAAACGTGCCCAGAATTCTCATATTAACAATACTATAATTTTACAATTTTTACAAATGTGCACAGTTCTTTGTCAGTCCTTTTCAAAATATACTTTTCTGTGCTTTAAGAATACACCAAACTGTCTATGCCCCCAAAGTTCCTGGTGGCTCAGACAAATCCCTGCCTCTTTCCTCTGGCAGGGGCTTCTGTTGACACTGGCATCTGCATATCTTTTCATCAAGGAAGTCCTTTGTCTCTCCCAGGAGCAGCCAGGCCCAAATCTCCTCCCCTCTCTATTGACACCTAAATGTGAGTTCCTGGGCCAGAGAGCAGAAGGAAGGTGCCTTTTTTTGGGACAAGCTGTGGAATGTGCTTTGTAGTTTTTTGGCTCAGAGGTTACTTTAAAGTCAATTTCTTTAATGAAAAATAAACTTCCATTTTCAAAACAGGCAAGCAGATCTCTAATTCCAGTCTTTTTAAAACATAGAGATTAAATAGTTGCAACCTATATTGCTTTTGATAGCAAGTCATTTAATTCCAACCATTTGATTTTAACTGCACCAGTTTAAGCTTCCAATGCACTTAATTGACAGCTGTCATGCAGGCGGCCGGCGGTACTGCGCCCATATTCTGACAGATTTTTACAGACAAGCCCCATTTTAAATGTGGATATTCTTTTGAGGAATTCTGCTTTTCCTGACATGGTGTGCTTATGTGGATTCCTTAAATAAGCGACAGGTAACACCCAGCAATGATGTTGGATATTTTCTGAAGCTTGGAACTATTATTTTGTAATCTCAGCAACCAAGGAAAAAGGATTTCAGAGCACTTCTGGATTTCTTTGCAATAAAGCACTGCCTTTCAGGTAGTTTCCATTTTTACTCTGTGGGCACCCCAATGACAGGTTTCAGCAGTGTGGTCTCCTGTTCCACCACTGACACAGGCAAAGTAGATTGGCATCCAATGTTCTGATTTCACAGCACAATCTTTATAGGTTTATCGCACATAGGGCTTTTTGCGGCCATTTTGCTGGTTCTGGTGCCACCAGCACACAGTGATGTCGCAGGGCAGAGCCTAGTGGGTCAGTACATCCCACAGATGATTTCTAAAGTGAGTTAGACTTTCAGGTCCTTATTGAAGGAACAGTGCAGTCCAGTGAGCGGTAGCATTGGCTCAGTCTCTTCTTCTGGGAACAAAGCATGTGAGTGTGACTGTGATGACGCCCTAACTTGGGGGACTTGGGGACTGTGGGTGGCAGTAAGAGAGTTAAATGCAAATAAATATACACTGATGCACTGCTGGTCAGTGTGGTATCTCTGTATGATTCCCTTTGCTCCCTTGTAGGTCAGGAGGATTGTAGCTGTGAGAGAAATGGGCAGTAGGGTACTTTGGTCAAGCTTTTACCTGCGAAAAAAAAGGTTTGGACTAAACGTACGGACCCTCGGTTATGGACACCTTTACCCATTCTAAAAAGCTCTAGTTGGCAACCCGCTGGACACTGGGAGTGGGAGATTCTTTGTAGGTGCCTGAAAAGGCCAACACTTAAATGGGACCAATGCCAGAAGACACTGATGGGATAGGAACCCTTGAGATTCCATATGGCGGCAATGGGACACGCATGGCACTAAACTGACTTGGATGGCATTGCAGACATATTTATAGCTTTGCTTGTCATATGATGGTAACTAAAGGACATGTGAGTCTGCACATTACTGCCGGTTCTCGAGCATGTACCTGAGGCATTACTGGGGTGTTTGAGGCTGCACTATATTATATACAGCGCCTGCACACATCAGGCTCTGCCTTACCTGTCGTGATATACCCTGCATTTTAAACATTGGACGCAGTACTGGAGCATCTGAAACTGTACTGGACATATGGTGGCAGCAAAGGAACATGGTGGGTCTTCAACATATGGTGACTAATAAAATGCATTTGTTGCATTAATTGTAATCAGAATAAACCCTGCACCTTGCACATGATGATAGCTCCTGGATTCCTTAAGCTGTAATTAAAATTAACTAATTTTTTGTAATACGCTTAGCACCGGAGACCAGTCTCCAAGCACGGGACTAGGATTCAGACCTGTGTTGCTCTGCATGGTGTTGCTTCCAAGACCTCCTGGCCCCAAGGCTGTACCTTGCATATTAAGACCATAGAAGTTATGTGAGGGTATAGCAGGAATATGATGACCGTCATCTACATTTGGTATACTGAGACAGCACCTAGGAATGTGAGACAATTGTAGTCCCTTCCCTTCACTCTGTGTTGGTGAACCTGTGGCTGTGATGAGCGAGTGAATGCATGCATATTTAGCACCCTGCAGGGGGGAGCCAACCAATCAGGAAGCTAGGAACGTGGGCCGAAACTGGCGAGCTCAGCCTGCATTCCAAGCAGCCTGCCATATTCCACCTACCTTCTGTTCCTTTTTTTTTTTAAACTTCCCCCCTCTCCACTTACCTGATTGCAGCGGCGGCGAGTGCTGCTGCCACAGCTGCTGCTGTGCCTTCAGCTCCGCTTTGGTTTGGCTGCCATGAAATGGAAGTGGCCCTCCATACGGAGCCCCGCCTTCTCATTCCAAGGCAACCATCTTTGAACAGTATTTTCGTTCCATGAATGGGGCGCCGCGAGGCGACCCGTTCATGGAACGAAAATACTTTAAATTAGCCCTGTACCAGCCCATGGGATGGGTGCTAATAGCGTTAAACGGCTAGATAAGTCAGAAATGTTATTGGCTCAATCGATCAGGCATGTATTTTCGATCTGCGTGACCAGCAGGTACCGGATGTAGACCTAACACTCCAGAGCTCCCCCTGTTCGCACGTTACAATCCTTCAGTTATCCTGTCAGCAGGTTGTTAAAACCGAATCCAAACAGTGATTTAGAGATCGAAACGCCACAGACACCCGAGGATAAATCCATCGAGCAGCAAGAGGTAGGTATTCCTATAACCTCAAACGATCTCCCATGGAGGACACTTGCAGACCACACCAAGATGGTTGCTGATTGCCTCCCCTAACAGCAAAAAGCAGCAGGGCTGCTGATGAGGTCTGGACCCCAGAATCTCATATCTAGACCCAGGTGAGGGAAGTAAAAGAACTGCAGCCACTGCGACATGCTCATCAGCGCAACAGATGGACTATGCCCAGGTGCATGCACAGTGCCAGCATAGGGAATAGAGGTGAGCAGCTCAGACGCTAATGACCATGTGAAATGTGTGACACTGCGGCAGCATCGCAAACCACATACAGGGGAGAGGCCTCGGCAGTAGAGGGAGAGTCTGCTAGTTGATGCACATCGCACATGTTTACACAGTGGAACGTAATCTCTAGGTCGTCACTTACATCTGGATATTGAACAGAGCACGCAACCAACCCCAACAACACTTGTCACTGCTAATCCTACAATCCTACAAAGCACCTCAAGGTGGGGCGAAGGAGTCGGCAGAACACAAACTCTGAGGACCGCCACCTGAGCAGGCCTCCCTGCCACAACAAGGCCTGGAGGCCCTGAGGACCCCACACCCGCAACACTGAAGGTAAGCCCTGCAGGGTTATTGAGGGGAATGTGTCACACAGCGCACTTGGAGCGTTTGAAAAGCCCGGAAATCTGCTGCAACAGCAGGGTTTAATTAATTTATTTTCTTATCAAAACAAAATTCCTATGGCATCTATTGGTCTCTTCAGCATCCAGCATCAGCATTCCTGGTGTTTGACAACACCATTGTTCACCAGATCCTGGCCCCCTTTTCATCAATGCCAATGCTGTTGCATCCTCCACTGGGGTGGGGGGGGCTTGCTCGTCTTTAATTGGGCTACCAGCTGCATAAGTATCCAATCAGCTAAGCCGGCAGGTCGAAAGCTGTCCCCAACCAAAGGCCCACACATAAGCCCTGTATGTGCCTGTCCGGGCCTAGAAGGGCTGGGAGGGTCCCCACAGGTTCTTGCCCACCATAAACTATGCGACAGTCTGCTGGGTATATCCTGCTCTACAATGTACTTGGGCCTCAGCACCCCTACGAACCTTTGAGCCTCCAGCAAGCGATGGTTGAATTATTTTCTTTACCCCTTCCCAGCAGCCTGATCTATATCTTGGACACCTCATTTTGCTTATCCTCTTCTCCTTTCTCGTCTGTCTCTGGTGTGTGCTCTGCTCCAAAAAGTTTTTGGCTCTCTGTATTCTCATCCTGCCCCTGATTCACTGCATCTGTGGCATTTCATGAAAATCGTTTTTTGGGCTGTGTGTATCTTCATTCTGTACTATGATTCACTGCATCTGTGGCCTTTCATGGAAATCGTTTTTGGCTGTGTATATTGTCATCCTGCACCCTTATCCACTGCATCTGTGGCCTTTCACTGTAATTCGATTTTAGCTGTGTGTATTGTCACGCTGCACCCTGATTCACTGCATCTGTGGCCTTTCATTATAATTCGATTTTAGCTGTGTATATTGTCATCCTGCGCCCGGATTAACTGCATTTGGGGCCTTTCATTGTAATTCAATTTTAGCTGTGTGTATTTACATTCTGCACTCTAACTTCATTGCATTGTGTTCCTTGCTACTGCTAGGCCACCTGTGAGATTAGGTCAGAACTATGCAGTGCAGTCACCCTCTCTCCTTTCAACTTCCCTCCTTCTCCCTAATGGCACCCACCCATCTCTCCTATCTTCTATAACTGCTACTCTATCTCCTATCCCCCTGCTCTCACTAAGCCCGGAATGAAAAACCATAATAAAAGACATCCTACATGCAAACCCTGGCCTTCCCATCACAGACACTTATGTCAGTGCTACCTCCAGAGAGGTCTTCACGAACATCCTCTTCTCTGTCTCCTCTCAAGATCTTAGGACTCCTCATCTCATCTCATCTCTACTCTCTCTCCTTTCACTTCCTCTCCCATTAACGGTGGGACCAGGTGGGAAGTGTCTTAGCTGGCTTCTCGTCTTCAAGCTGAATCATTAATGTCTACCACACTGGCACTATCCTGGTCCAGGGTCCTCAACCCAATCTCCTAGTCTATGATGGGATCCTGCCTTCCCTCATTAACTTCCTTCCATCTGCTGCCTCTTCCCTCACCATTCTCACTAGCCCCCCTCCCCTGACTGGAGTACCACGCACCTGTACTCCTCCTCAGAAAACCTTCAAAGGCAGAGACCACCTCCACCTGACAACTCTTAATGCCCGCTCTGCCAACAAACACTCTTCTGACATCTGCCTCCTTCTTGAAGACACTGACCTCGACTTTCTTGCTCTCACCAAGACTTGGTTCAATGCCAGCTCAGTCACTGCTTTTGACTACCTCCTCCCTGTCGGTTTCAAGATAATTTCCAAGCCTCGACCTCACTGTGCTGATGGTAGAGTCGGCTTAATGTATCCTGAGTGGATTCCTTCTTCCATCGTACCCACCCATTTCTGTACTTCCTTCGAAAGCCTGGTCTGCAAGTTGGTCATCTCTCCCTCCTTCACTCTGACCATTGCAACCATCTACTGGCCTCCTGGCGCTACCACCCTGTTTCTCTCAGAATGGGCTGATTTCTGCTCCTCCTTACTTTCATCTACTTCGTTCCTTCTCTTCTTGGGGGACTTCAACGTCCAATTGAACGCCTCTGCCTTAGCATCCACTCTGTTCATTGACCTCTGCGCCTCCCTCTCCCTCTCCATCCTCCCCTCCGGTCCAACCCACTCAGCTGGACACACCCTGGACACCATCATCCACTCGCGCTCGCTCCCCCTCTGGTCACCCCTCTCTCCTAGTCAGACCATGCTCTCCTCTACTCTCACTTGGGTCCCTTTGGCCCCCCTACTACACCCACTAAGAGCCTGCCAACCTCATTCACAAACATTCACCTGATGAAACGAGTGTCAGCTGCTGTCTTTGCCTCTACCTTCATCCCCCTTTCCCCCCCCCTACCACAGACTCCACTACAGACTCTGCTCTTGGCAATCTTCACTCAGCAATCACCAATACCCTTGACATACTTGCCCCAGTCATGAGGATCCGCCTGAAACCTGCCTCTAAGCATAACACCTGATATGACTCTGCACTTGCAGCCCTGAAGCAAAAGTGTAGAACAGCAGAATGGAAGTGGTAAACCTCAGGTTCACCCTCTGACAAACTATCCTATACCTGCTCCAAAGGCAATACAGACTTGACATCCGTGCCAAAAAAAGGGCCCACATTCAGGCACGGTATCAGGGGCATCCAATAACACGGCTGAACTTTTCAAAATCTGCAGGGAGCTAGCCAACCCTTCTGCAGTCTCTTCCTCCCCTCTTCCTTCCCAGGCCCTCTGCAATGCACTGGCCACACACTTTGCCACCAAAACCCAGGACATCCTGAACACCCTTGTTACTCACCCACCCAACCCATCCCACTCCCCCTTGCCTCACTTGGTCACTCACCCTCCTCCCTCCTCCTTCACCCCGGTCACACCTGAAGAAGTCACCAGAGTTGTCCACTCTATGAAGGCTTCTTTCAAACAGGTTCCCCCTGCTCGTCCAGAACTTTCAAGGGCAACATTGTCTCTCTTTCCCCTGCACTCATTGATTTCTACAACCAATCTTCCACCACAGGCTCTTTCCCCTCCTCCCTCAAGCACTCCCTTGTGTGCCCACTACTGAAAAAGCCTTCAGATGACCCTGCCTGTCCATCCAACTACCGTCCAGGGGAAACTGCTGGAGAAGCTGGCCTTGCCCTAACCCATCTCTCACATTGAACTTGTCTGTGGTCTCCACAAACATCAATCTGGATTACTAGCATCCAGAGGCATGGAAACTGCTCTTCTGAACACCCATGAAGAACTGCTTTCATCACTGGACTCCAAATCCCCAGCTGTCCTCATTCTACTTGATCTCTCTTCTGCCTTTGACACTGTCAACCATTCCATCCTCATTCAAAGGCTCCATGATACCCTTGGTATCTCGGAATTGGCTCTGGAAAGGCTAACCTCCTTACTAACTAACTGCTCTTCCCATGTCATCCTGGGCACCTTCTTCTCTCCTACTTCCTTCTCCTGTGGTGTCCCACAAGGATCTATCCTCTCCTCCTGGCTCTTTAACATCTACCTTGCTTAGCCTTCTCCCCCAACTTCCAGTTTTATACAGATGACACCCAACTCTTTTTCAGACTTCCTGATGACTCACTCGCACCTTCCTCCATCCCTGACTGCCTGTCTGCCATCCAGGCTTGGTGTTCTTCCAATGATGTCTGCCTCAATGCCAGACAATTTGAGATCCTTCCGATTGAGACCCCTGCTCCATCCTTCTTCCCTTTTCTCTGACCTCCCACTTTGGGCTGTCCCCCTGCTTCTTCCTCCGAAGCCAGAAACCTTGGAGTCATCTTTGACTCCTCTCTTTCCTTCCTCCCTCACACTCAGGACATTGCCAAGAAGTCCTTCTTCCAACTCCTCCTTCTCAAAGGAACTCTCCCTTTTCTCATCTTCCCCCAGAAGCTCAATGTTTCGTGAGCCCTGGTTCTCTCTAGGCTTGACTATTGTTACAGCCTCCCCCTCAACTTACCTTCTTCCACTCTGCGACATCTTCAACTGTTCCAGAATAGAGCAGCGAGGCTTATCCTTGGCATTAAGCACAGGGACTGCATCTCTCCTGCCCTAAAAAGCCTCCACTGGTTCCCGGTTGCATCATCCACAAGGCTGTCTGGGGCCGGGGACCACACTATCTGCAACTCTCTCTTACCAAATGCTCTCCTTCTAGACCTCTACGCTCCTCTGGCACCAACTCTCTGTGTGTAAAGCATATAGAGAGCAGGGGGGTGAACGCTTTCCCCAGCTGGATCCCTCCTCTGTAACAGCCTCCCCGTCCCTCTACGTCTTGAGCAGGACCTTCTGAAGTTCCAAAAGCACCTAAGACTCTCGTCTTTTCCTCCTCCTTCCCTTCTTCCTTCCTCTGCTAACCCCACAGTTGCTGTGATCGGTGTCTTGGACCCTTATGCATCCTCTGGGCCTCTGACCATTCATATCCAATCTTCACAGCATCTGTCTTCCTCAGAACTTGCGTCGGCACACCCTGCGCACTGGAGATTCGCACTTTCCACATAACACGGCACCTGGCCGCATAGCACTTACCACACCTTGCATTTCTTCTGTGGCTCACCTCGAGCATGGACACCACAGCACCTATCCAACTGCCCTCTTCCTGCACTTGCACTTTCTGAATACTCCCCTCTTTATTCCTTGTATTTAATTGTACTACTATCCCATGTCCCCTCCTTGCTACCCTGTGGGCGCTTTGAAACAGAATGTATTTCCTGTGTAAGCGTCTAACAAGCAAACAATACATAAAGAAAGAAAGAAAGAAATCTTAAAAAACTTTTCCAATACAACTTACCCAAGTTTTTTTCACTTTAACAAATGCGAAAACGGCGTGTTGGGTACCGCCAACTTGTGTTAGTATTATCAGTTCATCCATTGCCCTAAGTTCAAGTGCCCTGACGGCACTAATTCAGATCACCCACCCCTAACGCTGACATCACTAGATGGTCACGATGAGCTCCACCTATTTTAATGACGTTAGTGGGCAGCGTAGCCCAACATACCCTTTCATCACCAATGTCATAACGTTATCTAACGCAGAACCAGGAACATAAACACACGCATCCACAACAGGCGCAAAACATTTGTTTCTTTTCACAAAAATTATAAAAACAGTTTATTTTGAAGAAAACACCAATAGTTGGGAGTGTAACAAGTACTTTTAATTTTGACATAATACTGAAAATAGGTTTTTAAGTACACAAAAACATGGGTAACATTTTCCAATAGAGGTTATAGCTAGCGAACATTGCATGGTTCTCCTTTTCTGTTTAACTGTGAATGGTGATCTTATAATGCTGAATCCGTTCATCGATCGATTAATCCTAGTCTTTGCATTCTTCACAGAAAGTTATTACCTTCCATCACCAATTTTTAACCGACGCAAATGGCGAAAGAAGAAATGAGTGGTTTAAATTTCAAATGCAACACTCTCACACCTGCATGTTTTCAGAATCTATAGGCTGCCATGTTGCTCCTTATTACTGCAACCGCAAAAGGACAGATTGGTGTCTGGCGATCATCCCAGATAATGGTTACAGATGTGTTGTTGATGATATTTGTCCAATTACGGTTGAAGGAGCCGTCAACCAGTAAACTTTGCACATGATAAGCACACATTGGTATAATATAACTCTGTAAAATTGAGAATGCAAAAATATATTTCAGTACCCAATTCATAATTGTATATACACGAGACATATGTATGTTAACTATCAATTTAAGTTACAATCAACACGTACGATGTCTATTATTTGCGTCAAATTGAACACTCATCCGTCACAACGTTAATCATGTAGCATACAGCACACTTGCCATCCTCACTTGCATAAATATTATTTAAAACTTTGCTTACATTGTGTCTTGTGTTTCCATTCTTTCTATGTGACAGGTGACCATCCACTTTGAAAGACAGATCTCAGTAATACAAAATTAACTTTCCTACGTAAGCGTTCAATATAGTGGATCTTATCACTTCTATGTGGATATTGGACACATTTTGGCCTTCAAATTATTAGTGCGGGGATTCAAGGACAAATAATGCAACCCTTCATCCAGTTTTCACAGCATGTTAGAGATAGTTTTATTTTGGGAGCACATGCCACATAAATGAACAATATTAATGGCAAGCTGTGCAGTGAAAAACAACAAAATATTTCAAATGTCCCACATATGAAAATATTTACTTTCATTTGAATGGTATGTGCCTGGTCCCACAACATTTGCGTATTCTTCCAAAGATGATCCTAGGTGAGGTGCAGACAGGCTCAAATTTCCATATACTTCAATAGGGCAATGCCCCTCCCTCCCCGCAAAAAAGCCAAATTAATAGTGTGGGACAGTTTTTTTGGCCATAGTGAGCCACTTCTTTTCTAAAATAAACAGAATTTGATTACAAAAGCGGTGGGTTAGTATACAGAGACGGCACGGACGGACCGGAAAGGGTGGGGAGGAAAGGGACAATTTCGCACCAGGCTGGGTGGACTGTTGCAGCAAGGGCAACACTTGCAATGAGCAACAATAAAAAGAAAAAAGTTTACATCACAAAATTTCCAGCATGCCTCGAATGAGTGCAGTTTTGAAAGGTTTACTGGCTTCTTTGTATTGATTGATTGCATATTGATTGCTGCATTGATGCATTTGTCACCTGGTTGTCCTCCACATGTGGGCCTCCACAGTAAGATGTAAATGTGCAACGGCCACAGGTGCATGTTCATAGTGCACATTGGCAAGACATATTCCTTTGCTCGTTATTTCGATGTTGGCTAACATTGTGGCACATAAACATTTGGTCTATTACTATCTGCAGCCACTTATCATGATTTCTACTTACCAGCAAGTTTAGACTTCATTTATTTAATTTATTTATTGGTTATTTGTAAAAAGCATATACAAAAAATGGTGTTTCAAGGCACAACAAGACAAAAAAGGGGGGGCCTGGAAGAAAAAAACAATAAAGGTCCTACTAAGCCTTGTGTCGGATCATGCAAGAGCAGTAACAAGAAGTGCAGGGGGAGGGAGTAGGGAGAGGGGGAGGTGTAGGTCAGGGCAGAAGGGTACATTCTAGGGTGGGAGGAAGGTGTGTGACAAGAGGAGGTATACTAGTGCAGGGAGGGAGGAGGAGCAGGAGGAGGAGGGGATGAAAAGGTCCAATGGGGCTAGGCATGTGCTGAGGCGAGGCCAGGTGGGCAAGTGCCAGGGGAAGCAGGGAGGGAAGACCACATGTGAAACACGAAGACGGGGGTGGACCAGGCTCAGTAGGGATGCACACCCCACCAGGCTTGTCAGGGGAAAGGGGTCCAGAGGGGTAAGTGCAGGTTTTGGGGGGCAGGAAGATAGGGTGTTAGGGTATACTGGGCAAGGTGGGCCTGGTCCCCTTTAGAGCTCAGAAAAGACCAGGCAGCCAGTCAATGCAACAGAGGGGGGGGGCATTAGCAGGGGTGAATGAAGAAGAGAAAAGTTGGGTCTTGAGAATCTTCATGAACTCAAGGAGACCAGGCAGAAGCCTGATAGGGGCAGGGAGGCCATTACAGAGGGATGCTCCTGCTGAGGAAAGGGATCTACCCCACACTCTCTGCTTGGAATAGCATCTGATCTGCAGAGAATTGCAGCTAGATGACTGAAGGTCTCTAAGAGGGAGGTATTTAGGGAAAGAGTCAGATGTAGCGGGGTCCCTGGTCTCAGAAAGCCGTGTGGATGATGCAGAGGGTCTTGAACTTGATCCTCGCAGCCTCTGGTAACCAGTGGAGATATTTA
The DNA here is from genome assembly GCF_040938575.1 of Ambystoma mexicanum. Classification (NCBI taxonomy): domain Eukaryota; kingdom Metazoa; phylum Chordata; class Amphibia; order Caudata; family Ambystomatidae; genus Ambystoma; species Ambystoma mexicanum. The sequence continues at coordinate 883,384,242 of NC_090939.1, forward strand.
TGGGCTTGAGAGATGCGGTCCATGGGCTTGAGGCCAAGGATACGTCTCTCAGTCCTATTCTGGATTAGTTGAAGGGGGCATAGGGAGGATTAAGGCATATTGAGGAAGAGGCTGCTGCAGTAGTCCAGCCTGGAGAGGACCAGTACTCTGGAGACATTGAGTCTCTGTATGTCTGCTGCTCCAATTAGCAGGGCTCGAAATTACGACTGGACAAGCAGGAATTACAAGCAGTGTCTGGGTATCCAGCAGTAACCAGTCACCAGGAGCTACCACGAGGGAATAAGGAGCTAGTTTATAGCTTTACATTGGTTGGCCTGGGGAGGGTAACTGTTGATTTTACGCTCACCAGTCTGTTCTAATTCTGATTTGATTTGAGTCACATACTTGAAATAATGAGACTGACATTTATTGTTGTAATATAAATCAGTTATATTGATATGATATGATAAATAATTTATAATCGCCTGTACACAAGTGTTACTAGGCGCAACAAGACAAGGGAGGGAAGACAGAGGTAAAACAAAACAAACGATCTTACTAGGCCTTGTGTCATTCAGATCGTGCGAGTGCATATTGATGGTAATACATACAAAAATCAAAGACAAATAGAAATGTTAAGGCCTATCTAGTGATATTTCATCACAAACAGTAATTAATTAAAAATGCATAATTTAATTACATCTCAAGTGACATACTATTCCATTTATTGTACAATGAAAACAGTTTCCAAACACTGTGAAAACGCTTGGAACTGGCGTTGTTAAACATTGTGAAGAGAGCCACACATCATTTGCATCTTGAAGTCAACCTTTCAACAAGTTCAAGTTTGGGAGGACAAACCTCTTTTGCAATGTTCCATGGCATAGACTGGGCCCTGGAAACAAAATCTGGGTCAATTCCATGTGTTTGCATGGCCAGCACATTCAAAGTCAGATCTTTCACAAATTCATAATCCATCTGTTGGAAGATTGGCTTTGCCACTCACTGTTTGCTTCTTTTGGTAAACTCCTTGTTGTAACAAGGCATCCTGAAAATTCCTGCAGTTTTTTCTTGTTCCCTTCCAACGTTCTCGTTGTGTGCAAGTACAGCCTGTCTTATTCTGGCCTCCATACTGTCTACGCCAAAATGCATCCTTTTAGACTTGTACCTTAGGCACATATTATAGACCACCTCCAAATATCCACTGTGGCAGATCTCGTAGAGTCTTCTCATGTCTCTTGAAAGTGTTTTGTCGTACACAATCTGGAGATCATCCTGGAACCAACCACCTTTTCTTACGCTCCTGCTCTTTGCTCAATGGTCCATGTGCACATTTGTGGAAATGTTCTTTTTTTTTCCAAGAGTCTATGTTAGAACAATGGCCCATCAATAAACGCCATTTTTCAAGTAGAATATCCATCACAAGTTTTTGAGCTCCACCAATGATGATTGATGATAAATTGTGACCAATTTAAAATGTTTTCTGTAGCCTTTTTTTCCAGCAGCTGTGATTTTTATCAAAATTGATTTTGCAACGTGCCAAACATCATATTGATACTTCATATCTGGCAACGGCTCTCGCATGGCCTTGGCTATTAAAACGTGCCTGTCTTTGGCTATCAGGTCTATTTGCATTCCTCTGAATTGCAGAAGTTGAATGGATTTAATGAAACCATATTTGTCCATGGCAACAGAAGATGTACATTCAGATACCTCCACGACCACTAAACTCACTATTTATTTGGTTTTCATGTCTTGGAAACGGTAAGTGCAGTTTTTGCAGAAAAATCTGGACTGTCACACTGTCCATCACCAGCAAGCCAAAGCCTTTTGCCAGCGAGACTATAGTCCATTGACATTTGTTTGAGTGTCCATGCCTGTCTATTATCGTCAAACAAGAAATCCTTCTGATATTTGTAGTGCTGGGTTTTTTAAAGGAACTCAAGTCCCACAAAGTTAGAAAAACTTGAAATTGTACAGTACGTTGATCCACTAAACAACAAAGCAGATGAACAAAGTACATTCCCAGCCGGCACTTTTCCAAGTATAGGTTTTTTTTAATTTTTATTTATTGGTCTTTTGTAAGGCGTTTTATACAACAGAATTGTGTTTCAAAGTGCCACAAGGCTAAATGAGAAGGGAACAGGGGAAAAAAAGTAACTGTGGCAAGAAACAAAAAGCAATAATAATATATATACAGTCGAGGTCCTACTAGGCCTTGTGGCATTCGGCCGTGCAAATGCATTGATGAGAAGTGCAGGGGAGGGAGATGGAAAGGGGGAGCAGAGGAGTGGACAAGTGCTGGAGGAGGGCCCAGGAGGGAAGTGCTAAGGGCTAGCAGGAGGAACACCTCAGGCTAAGTGCTAGTACAGGCAGCTCGTAAGGGTGGTATGAAGAGCCACCAGGCAGGGGCTCGCAGGGCAATGCAGTGTGGAGGGGGGCTGCTGGTAATGACTAGGAGGATGGGCCTGACAGCCGGTGGGGTTCATGAAGATCAGGCCACCGGTCAAAGCGGCAGTGGGGTGATTAGCAGGGAAGAGAAAGAGGGAAAGAGGTAGAGAAGAGCAGAGTTTTGAGCAGTTTACCTGAACTTGAAGAGGTCTCGCTCAAATCTGAGCAGGGCAGGGAGGCTGTTCCAAAGGGAGCCACCAGCCATGGAGAGAGATCTCCCCCCCCCACTCTCTGCTTAGAGAAACATTTGACAGTAAGAGAGTTGAAATTAGAGGAGCATAGGGCTCTAGCAGGGGAGTATTTAGGAAAGAGAGTTGGAGATAGCATGGTTCCAGGCCGCAGAAGGCCTTGTGGATGATGCAGAGGGTCTTGAATTTGATCCTTGCAGCCATCAGGGCCAGTGTAGAGATTTTAGGGCTGGAGAGATACAGTCCCTGGGCTTGAGGCCAAGGATATGTCTTGTAGCCTTATTCTGGATTAACTGGAGGGGGTGAAGAGAGGAGAGAGGGAGACTGAGAAAGAGTATGTTGTAGTAGTCCCACCTGGAAAGGACCAGAGCTCTGGAGACATTGAGCTTCTGGTAGAAGGTGAGGAAAGGAAGAATGTCTCTGAGGAGGTGGAGCTCGAAGTGGGACTTTTTGGTAAGGTCCATAATATGAGGGGTGAAGGAGAGAGCGGAGTCGAAGATGACACCAAAGTTTTGGCCTCACAGGATGGTGGGGGCAGAGGGCCCACTGAGGGTGGTCAAAGGGTAGGAGTAAAATAGGGCACAGTTTTCCCGATGAGGAGGATCTCTGTCTTACTGGCATTGAGACAGAGATAGTTTGCTGAACACCATGCCTGAATGGCGGACAGACCGTCGGGGATGAGAGAGGAGGAAGAGGGGAAGAAGAGGAAAAATTGAAGGAAGCTGTTTGTCATCAGCATAACACTGGAAATGAGGATAGAAGTAGGAGATCAAATGAGCAAGAGGGGCGAGTTAGATATTGAAGAGTCAAGCCGATAGGATAGAGTCATGGGGACACCACAGGTAGAGAGAGTGGTGGAGGAGGAGAAAGGGCCCAATTGCAACTGGGAAGGGTATTTAGTGAGTAAAGAGTTCAGCCAGTCCAGTGCCCAGTCAGTGATGCTGAGGGTGTCACGCAGTCATTTTATGAGGATAGAGTGGTTGACCATGTCAAAGGCAGAGGAGAGATTGAAGAGAATGAGAACAGCAGGAGAGTTGGAGTCGACATTTGCGAGCATGGTTTCACAGGTGTTTTAAGGAGAGCAGTTTCCATGCCTCTGGATGCCTGGGATCCAGATTGGTGGTCATGAAGGCAGCCAACAAGATCAGTGTGGTGGGTCAGTTGGGGGAGGGCCAACCTTTCCAAGAGTTTAGACAGAAAGGCGGTAATAGAGATAGGGCGGTAGTAAGCCAGGCAGGAGGGGCCAGCAGATGGCTTTTTTTTTTAGAGAGTGTGCACAAAGGAGTGCTTGAGGGATAGAAGGAAAGAGTCAGAGGCAAAGGAGTGGTTGCAGAAGTCTGCAAGGGCCGTGGCAAGAGAGGAGATGTTGTCCTTGATGGTTCTGGAGGAGCAGGGGAGCACCTGTTTGGAGGAGGCCTTCATAGAGCGGAACACTTTAGAGACCTTATCTCGTGTTATGGGCAGGAGGGAGGAGAGTGAAGGGAGTGGGAGGAGGGGGGCCAAGGGAGGGGGGAGTAGGAGTGGGAGAGGAGATGGGGTGGAGGAGAGTAAGGACAGGATGTCCTGAGTTTTGAATGTGAAGTGGGAGGCCAAGGCAGTGCAGAGGGCCTTGGAAGGAAGGAGAGAGGTGGAGAATGGAAGTTGATTGGCAAGTTCCTTTCAGATTTTGAAAGGGTCAGCCGTATTGTTAGTCTCCAGTGATGTGGACTTGGATGTGAGCCTTCTTTTTGGAGCGGATAGAGAAGCAATATTGACTTTGGAGCAGGCAGCCGCCCAGTTTGTTAGAGGATGAGCCCAAAGTATGCCACTTCTGTTCAGCAACTATGCACTTGCGTTTCAGAGATGCTAGATATAGTAACAGCTGTTGTTCTTGATGGCAGGTTTTAGCGAGATCCTCATGGCAGGGGCAAGGATGTCGAGAGTGTTGGATGTGGCAAGATATAGGTTAGCAAGGATAGAGTCAGAGGGAGAGTCGGGAGAAGGGGTTGGAGGGGGTATGAAGGTGGAGGCAGAAGCAGCAACTGACACTTGCTTAATTTGTCGAACGACAGTGAAGGAGGCTGGCAGTGCAGGGGGTGGCACGGATCGAGGGCCAAGGGGCCCCACATAGGTGGAAAGGAGAGAGTGATTAGACCAGGAGAGGGGGTGGTGACCGGATTAGAGATAGGGATGTCACTAGAGATGAGGGCATCAAGAGTGTGGCCAGCAGAGTCAGTTGGGCTGGAAGGAAGAATAGTAAGAGAGAGGAAGTCACAGAGGACCCAGAACTGAGAGGTGGAAGATTCAGGAGAGTCAAGGTGAATGTTGAAGTCACCAAGGAGGAGCAGTTTGGAAGAAGAGGTTGAAAGAGATGAGGCAAAGTTGCCCATTCAGAGAGGAAGAGGGAGACAGGGGCAGAGGGCCTTTAGATAGTGGTGAGGGTGAGAGAGAAAGTGGGGGAGACCCCCAGCCTACAGTCGAGGCATTCAAAATAGGAGTAGGATTGAGTAGGAATGATTGAAGCAGGGTCCCAACCAGGGAGCATCAAGGCCACTCCACCTCCAATCCTTTTGGGTCTGGGTTTGGAGAGGATTTTGTAGCCCTCAGGAAGTAGAGTGTCAACAGCAGTGAGAGAGCTGGCATTGAACCAGGTCTCTGTAAGAGCGAGGATGTCCATGTCAAGGTCTTCAAGAAGGAGACAGATGTCGGAGGTGTGTTTGACAGCAGAGCAAGCATTCTGAGTAGCTAAGTGAAGCTGGTTACCACCTTTGAGGGTTTTTCGAGGGGGTGGACAGAGGTGTGGTATTCCCATCTGTGGCGGTGGAGAAGTGAGGAGAGGGGAAGAAGGGGTGGCAGGAGAAGAGAGGAAGTTTATGAGAGAAGGCCATTAATGGGTGAGGAGTAGAAAGGAGAAAGAGTGGAGACAAGATGGGGTTCGGGGGGTCCATAGGTCAGGCGAGGGGACAGTGAAGAGGGTGTCCGTGAAAGTCTGTCTGGAAGTGGTGTTGACGTAGGTGTCAGTAATGGGAAGGCCTGGGTTAGAGTGCAGGAGAGCTTTTTTCAGATTTCTTCTTCCAGACTTCATGGGAGAGGAAGGATAAGTAATAGAATAGCAGTTGGTGTAGATAGGAGAGATGGAGAGTGCCATGGGAATAGCAGGGGAGAGAGAGATAGGCAAGGGATCTGCACAGTGCATGGGAACTCACCAAGTGGCCTAGCAGCCAGACAGGCACAGTGGAGGTGTGCAAGGGAATACAGTAAAAAGGGCATCAAAAAACAAACAAGCTTATTTTTGAAATACAAAAAAACACAGTAAAAAGGGCATCAGTAGATCATGGAATGAAAGCAAACGTGCCTAGATTTGAAATTCCCAAAAACACAGTAAAAAGGCCATCACTAGAGCATGGAGTGAAAAGAAAAATGCCTAGATTTGAAGTTCCAAAAACACAGTAAAAAGGGCATCACTAGAGTATGGAGTGAAACAGAAATGCAAGGACGTAAGAGTTAAGCGAGATGACAAAACAGCAGTATTTTAAAAAGTACAGGACGCTCATGAGCAAGGCAGTCTGAGCTCGCAGGGGAGCAGAAATGTGCAGCAGGGGCTGACACGCAGCGGTTGATGCGCACAGTTTGGGGACAGCTTGAAAGGAGTCAGAGCCAGAATCGGGCACAAAGAGTTGAGCAGACCTTGAAAATGAGTTATGGTGGTGTACACAGCTACCCTTGATCTTCAGGTTGGTGCCTTTGACTACACAAGTAAACTTTACCAATGGCTCCCCACAAATCCTCCTATGCAATTTATGATCACATTTAATAATATTCATAATCTCGATCAGGCAGCAGTCAAATACAATGTATTTTGATTCCTTTAATAGCCAATTGTCCAGATGTATACTGGTTTGCGATTCCATGGTGGTGGATAAGTCTTCAACACTAGGAAGAGTGAAGTACACATCACAAGCACAATCGTCAATCAGTTGCGAAGATGCTTCGGTTATTTCTGTGTGTGATATTTACGATTTGTCCACATGTATTGGGGAAACAGAGAACATTGTCTGTTTCTTAGATAGCATTTATGTTTTTTGAGTGTGTGGATTGTGTGAGCAGTTCTGCAAGCAATTCTGCAACACCTTCAGTGCTTTCTGTTTCTTCTGGGTGATGTTGTGTGCTGTAACAATGATCCAGGGTTACTTTCCATGGGTCACTGCTGACATTCAATTCAAATTCCGGCCACTGGACATCTGCATCACAGCACTGAATCTTGGGAGGACCATGCAAAGCCTCAAAACGTAGCTGCTCCCAAGTGACAGCGTTTTGGCAAGCAACATCATTAATTTGTGTAGTTGTCTGAGTCTTTAAGCTTCTCTTATTCCTAGACCTCTAATAAAAGAGAAATAAAATGCTTAATTTATAGCACACATACAGAATATATGAATTACAACATGAAAATGCAATATCAATGAAATAACTGATAAGCAACTTATTTAAAAAAAAAATCTTTGTTATCTGCCCTTTTTTCCGACTTTTCCTTGAAACAGTCAAATTGGATTTGCCCATCACCAGACCAAGCTGAAAAACAGCATTTTGAAATTGTATAAACCTTGAAATGTGCTCTTCCACTTAAAGAATCATGTATACATATATAACAGAATGTCACTGTGGAAACCATCAGAATGTATTAAATATTAGATCACAGTTAAAATGGATGATAACAGATATTTTTACAATTTCTTATATATACCTCTTGTCCATGTGAATCTTCAATTTTGACCGCTTCAGTAGTACATTCCCTGTACATAACAAAATCAAAGAACATTTATTAAATTGTTAAACTATTTAATGTTAAAATCTTTGATCTCACAATGTACATCTTGAGAAAGTTGATTTAATGATTGTCGACCTTACAATATAAGTTAAACTATGTAAAAAGGTACGGTTAATTGTCTGACTAAAATGTTTTAATTAGTATTGACATAAAATCGAACACTGTGTACATGTAACATTTTAAAAATACATATTTGAAAACTGTACCTGATAACCTTCAGAGATGTCGCAGTGAGTTGGTGCAAGATCATCTTGCAAAACATATTGATTACATTTTGGCCTTTTTAATGCATTGTAATGTTATTTTGTTTCACTGATTCCATTTTTCGCTAAGCAGCTAAAGTTTATAAACAAAAACATACACTATTCATATAGTGAAAGGGTCTGTTATTTTTTTAAAATTTCTTTTATTTTCCAATTAACAACATATATACATACAACATACAAACTTCAACTGGCATTTTGGCTTTCCGGCGGATTCTGCTATGGGGTCATCATCCTGGAGTGTCCAGCAGCTTTGTCTTCTCTGCATGTGGCCGCTTCCACTGGCTGCCTCGGTATCCATGTGATGTTGTCTATTCTTCAGTCCCTTGTGTCTCCCTGTCTTGGGCGCTCTGGTATCCCCCAGCCTCCTCCGGATCCTCTTCGTCAGTTTCCTCTTCTTCTCGTCCAAATAGATTCTGCACTAGGGAGTTCCATGCTGCTATTTTTCCAGCAATTTCCCCCTCCCCTCTCTGCACTGCTCTGATCCACACCGCAGTCTCTGCTAGTGTCCACTTTCGGAGGTCCGCCCACCATGCTTCTGTGGTCTGGCCTTCTCTAGATTTCCAGCACATGGCTATCCTTCTTTTGGCTAATATGCATATCAGGTCTTTCATTTTTGCTAGGTGCACTCTGTCCCTGCCTCCTCGTGGGAAGAAGCCCAGCAGGTACCACTCGGGGTGCTCCGCCTGTATCTGAAGGCCGCTCTTCACTATTTTAATCCTAATGCCTTCCCAGAAAGTCTGTACCACCGGGCATGTCCAAAACATGTGCACCATGTCTGCCTCATCGGCCGAGCACCGTAGGCACCCGCTGGGGTCGCCTCCGCGTATCACGTTCATCCTTTTAGGTGTGAGGTATGCCCTATGTGTCACGTACAACTGTGCTTGTTTGAACCTTGCGTTCCTGGACACTGTTTTTGGGTATCTCAGCACCCTGTTCCATTCTTGGTCACTTAGTGGCCTATGGAGTTCTTCTTCCCAACGCTGTTTTATATGCAACTCTTGTTCTGTGTGGGGTCTCAGCATTTGCTCGTATAGTCTGGAGGTCGTGTGTGTCCCCTCTGAAATGTCATACCACATATTCAATGTACCTGCTGGTTCTTCTTGGTCTTCCCATTCTGGCCATCTATCTTTAATTCTGAGGATTAGTCTGTTATACAGGATGAATTGGCCCTCGTGTATGTCGTATTCTTCCATCATCTCTTGGAAGTCTGCCCATCTCCCTTCTCTTCTCATATCTCCAATTTGCGCTACACCCTTGGCTTCCCATTGTGTTCGGAACACTGCCAGCAAACTCATGTCCGTGCCCACCAGGCCCGCCAAGGGCATTTGTGCTGAATAGGGGTCTTTCGTCCCCTGCAGTTTCCATGCTCTCCTCCACAATCTCACTGTGAGGTTAAGCATGTACGGCAAAGTCCTGAGCAGGGGTTTGTCCAGCCACAGTATTTCCCTCAGGTAATGTGTTTTCAGTGCGGGCTGGAAGTTATTTTTATCCATTGTTTCATCCTCCCCTAGCCATTTGACCACAAATTGTAACTGCCCAGCCAGATAATACCTTTCAAAGTCCGGCAATCGAATGCCTCCTCCCCCATAGTCTCTCTGTAGAGTCCTCATTGCAACCCTGTTTCTCCCCCCTGCCCACAGGAAGTTCCTTGCTATTGTGTTTAGGTTCGTGAAGAAGGTCCTAGGGATGCTATATGGGATGTTGGTGAAAAAGTATAACAGGCGTGGAAGTACTACCTGCCTATCATCCCCAATGGGAGTGTTCTCCAGAAGGCCATGCATTTTCTTGTTGTGTCTAGGGCTGCTTGTGTATTATGTCGGTGAGAGTCTGCAGTGTCATGGTGGACCTCTTCCCCACGCTAGGCCCACGTCTGGGAGTCCCTCCGGGGGGACCCGCCTCAGAATCGCCAGGGGGAAGATCAGGGACTTCTCTTTATTTATTGCTATACCTGAGAGTCTGGTGTATGCTCCTATTGCTTCCAGGAGGCAGGGCAGGTTAGTGCGTGGGTTTTCTACGAACAATAACATATCGTCCGCGTACAACGAAATTTGGTGGAGCACCCCGTCCACCTCAATCCCTGTGTCTCCGTACTCTGCTCTAAGGAAGACCGCCAGTGGTTCCAGGGCCAAGATATATAACATTGGTGATAGTGGGCACCCTTGTTTCGTTCCTCTATAGATCCTCCATTCCTTTGAGATATATCTCCCTGTCTTAACTCTGACTCTGGACTCACTATACAGTAGCCTGATCCATCTGAGGAACCCTTCGCCAATGCCAAAGTAAGCGAGGACCCTCACCATCCACCCCCAATTCACCGAATCGAATGCTTTGACTGCATCAAGAGACACTATCGCACATTCTCCCCGTCCCTGGTTCGTTCTGTCTATCACATGGTTTAGTCTACGGAGGTTCCATGATGTGTTCCGTCCAGGAACGTAACCTGTTTGATCAGGATGTATCAATGTGGGGATCACCTGCTTTAGACGGTTAGCTAAAACCGCTGTTAGTATCTTAACGTCCTGGTTTATAAGGGAAATTGGCCTATATGCCGTGCACCTTATGGGCGGTTTCCCTGGCTTAAGGATCGGGACGATAATTGATTCTGACATGCTAGCCGGTAATCATGCACTTTCGTATGCATCTTGATATGTCTCCAATAACCTTGGGGTGATGGTGTCTTTGAACTTTTTATAGAACTCTCCTGGGAGTCCATCTGGGCCCGGGGACTTACCTGTTGGGAGTTCTGCTATTACACCTGCTATCTCTTCCTCGGTGAGTGGGGCATCAAGTATTTGGGCCTGCTCCTCTGTTAACTTTGGCAAACTTATTTCTGCTAATGCATCGGTTATGTCCTCAGGGTCCACCTCCGGGTTGGGGGCGTATAGTTCCTCGTAGAACTCTGCAAATAAATGGTTAATGTGCTCTTGGCCCCTAACCTCTTCCCCTGTCTTGTCTTCTAACACTGTAACGGGCTCTCTCTTATTTTCTTGCCTAGTGAGCCAGGCCAGGAGCCTACTGGGTTTGTCCCCTTCCGCATGTAACCTTTGCAGATACCTCCCATAATTCAACCGTCCCAGCTTCTCCCAGAGTTCTATGCACCCCGTTCTCAACTCCATCAGTTCCTCAGGCTCCTCCCCCGCTGCCTGCGCCCTATGTTCTTCTATTTCTATCTGCTTTTCTAGGTCATTGAGTTCTGCTATGGCCGCTCCCTTTAGACCGCCCATTTTACCGATCGCTGCCCCCCTTAATACCACCTTGAACGCATCCCAGAGCGTGGCGTTATTCTCCACACTCCCTGTATTGTGTTCGAAGTAGTCATCTATTGCTCCCTGTAGGTGTTTTTGGAATTCTCCCTCATCCAGAGCTTCTGCCCGGAGTCGCCACGTTGGTATTGGGGCTTTCCCCTGTGTGTGTGCCCATGTTGTCAGTATTGGAGCGTGGTCTGAAAGCGTTCGGGCTTTAATGCTAATTCCTGTGTATTCGTGTAGTGATTCAGTGCCCGTGATTATGTAATCTATCCGTGTAAATATTCCGTGGGGTGCGCTGCAGTGTGTGTACCCTCTTCTCGCTCCATGTACCTGTCTCCAGACGTCTGCCAGCTTCAGGTGATCTAGGGCCCTCTGCAGTTCCTTGGCGGGTGGCGCCGGCCTCTTAAGTTTATCATCTGATCGGTCCAGGAGCGGGTTCAGGGCGCAGTTGAAATCCCCGGCCCAGATGAACGTTGTGTCTCTGTACTGGGCTAGTTTAGGTGTTAGTTTTTTTAAGTACTCTCTCGTATCGTGATTTGGAGCATAAGTGTTAACTAGGCACACTTCCCTATTCTCCAGCATTCCATGCACTATCACCGTTCTTCCTTCTTGGTCGATCTCCTTTTAATGAGTTGGAATGGAACTCCTGGGGTGATCCATATCAGTACCCCTCTTGCATAGTTGGAGTATGTGGCGCTATACACTTGCCCTCCCCATTTTTGATCGACCTTGGACTGCTTCTCTCTTGTCAGGTGCGTTTCTTGGAGCATTGCTATCTTGACCCTCATTTTGTTCAGCCAGGCGTAGACTTGCAATCTCTTAACGTACGCGTTAAGGCCCCTCACATTCCATGTTGCTATTGTTAGCTCATCCCGGCTCATGGGTGTTTGTAGTCCTGGCCTCATCATCCCATGGCCTTGTTTGTTTGCCCATTTCCCTGCTTTCATGTTCCCCGCTGCTGACCGGGGTCACCCGCGTGGGGCTCGCTCTCTTCTCCTCTTGATGGCCATGCCTCCTGGATCCTTGGTGTAGTTCACTCCAGTCACTGTGTGCTGATGTTTTCCCTTCATAGTCTTTGACCATTCCTCTAACGCCAATGCCATCTTCCAGTTCTTCGTGTCTATCCATAACCCAAACTGTAACTAACAAACTAACGCTCAGCCACCCTCCCCCTGCTCGGGCCTCGCCGCTTCTCTTGCCTTGCTCCTCTGGATGAGGCCGGCTCGCTGCAGCGTGATGCCTTAGAACTGGCATATGAACTCTCTATCAGACTTCTTGGGGGTGCGTTTTACTAGGCTGGTGCGGTTTGTTAGGGCAGGTCGCTCCTTCATATTTATTTTCCTGTTCCTGACTTCTCATTTGTTTAGTACTTGGCTTCCTTGATTCTAACTATCTGCAGATCTCTCGCCGGGGCTGGGCTCTGCCTCTGTTAGCGTTTCGCTGCTCCAGTTGAGGGATTCCTTGGGCGTCCATCCACGTATTTGCCTCTTCCGTGGACTCGAAGAAGTGTGTCTTCCCCTTATGTATCACCTTCAATTTAGCTGGAAACAGAAGCATGTATCGTATCTCTGCTTTCCTGAGGCGTTCCTTTATGGGGCCAAACTGCGCTCTTTGATTTGGACCGTAATTGTATAGTCCGGATATATGGTAATCTTGGATGAGTTTCTGATAATCTCCCCCCCTCGAGAACGCCAGTATCTTTTCTCTGTCCTTAAAGTTCATGATTTTGGCGATCATTGCTCTGGGAGGGGCACCCGGCTGGGGTCTCCGCATCAGTGCTCTGTGTGCCCGTTCCACCACAAAGCCTTGGGACAGTGTTCCAGCTCCAACCTCCTGTAGGAGCATGTTCTTGATATATTCCGTGGGGTCGTTCCCTTCCTCTCCTTCCGGAACCCCGATTATGCGGACATTATTTCTCCTTGCCCTCCCTTCTGCGTCTTCTGCTCTCCTTTCCAGGATCTTGACTCTCTGGAGCACCTCTGTCAATTGGGTCCTCGTGGTGGCAGAGTCCGCTGTGTTCTGCTGGACCTGCTGCTCCGCTGTTGTCACTCTGTCCGCCAGGTTTCTCGCGTCCTGGCTAAGGAGGCCTACGTCCACCATGACTGTGTCCAATTTTTGTTCCAGAGATGCCTTCAGGGCCCCTATGGCTGTGTCCATTTTTTTCTCAAGCTTCGCCTGTAGGGTGGCGATTGCCTCTAGGATTTGCCCATCTTTACCTCTGTCTGGTGGGTGTGGGGTGTTAGCCTCCATCAATGCTGCCTCCGGTGAATTCAGCTGCCTATTGTCTGGTGCCTTGGCAAAGTTATCCATGCTGACTTGTTTCGTTTTCCCCTCCACCTTCTTATTGGGCATACTCGCTGTGCGGGCCTTGGGTACTGCACTGCTTTTTGACCGTTGTCTGTGGCCTGTACGCAGAGTCCATGTGGGGTCAGGTTCTAGTTGGGTGGGGGCTTCCGGCAGCCGATTCCTCTCGGCTTGCTACGTTCCCCCTATTCTCCTCCTGCCCCTCTTCCCCCGGTTTCCGGATTCGGGGTCGTTGCCACTTTCCCGGAGGGTTATGGGTTCTGCCTGTTGTGCTAGGGCGGTCTGTATGCACCCTTTGTCTCTCTGCTAGGGGTTCCCTGTGTTGTCAGGTGCTTCCGCACGCCCCTCGGGTGCCGTGCGGGCCTTCTGGCGCTCTCCTCACCTGCTAGCTGTTGGGTCTCTCCAGTGCCCTGGAGCTGTCCAGCGGCGGGCTGTCGTGCCCTTCTGCTCTCTCCTAGGTCCCCAGCTCTCGATCTTCCTTTGGATCTCCTCTCCGTGCTAATGAGGCCGGCGGGGGCTGAAGGTGGCGCTGTCCTCGGCACGGGTCCTCTTCGGATTACAGAGCTTGTTGCGCTCCCTCGGCGCCGCCTTCTTGCAACCGCTTCCTGTCGCAGCCGCTCTCCTCTCCCCAGGCGCTCGCTGTTGCCGTTTCGCGGAGCCCCGGCGCCTGCTCCTTACTGCTTGCTCCCTCGCTGGCTTCCTGGGGGCTTATCCGGCTCTCTCGGCGCCGTCTCCTCCTCAGGCGCCCGCTTCGCTTGCCCTGCCGCGGCCCCTCTTCCTCTTCTTCTGCGCCCCCACTTCTGTCCTCCTTCCTTCTCCGGGTTCGCAGCACCGACCGGCAGCCGCTCATAGTCTCCCGCTCTGGGTCGCTACGCCGTTGGTTGTGTATTAGCGGGCCGCCATCTTGCCTTCGGTGCTCCGCGTGTTTGCTGCCCTTTTTCGCCTCGTTCCCCAGTCCGGTTCTCCTCAGGGCTTGGATCGGATGGTCGGTAGATCTTCCTACGCCTGTCGGTTAACTTTCCAGCTGAGTAAGTCAGTTTTTAAAGCGGATTAAATCAGGATCATTCGGGAGCTTCCCTTTCGTGCTCCTCACCGCATGGCCGCTTAGCCACGCCCCCGGGTCTATGTTATTTAGTGATAAAGTACATATTTCTGAAGGTTTACATTCATTGTTGCATGTGTTTCTGCGATAAATACATCAAAGCTGTTGATCTAATGCTTTGCAATTCGCTGTCAGTATTGCAAATTATCAAAAAAAAATAGTTATCTTAAATGTAAAAAGATATTGTTAATCAATAACTATTATATAAATCAATAAATTATCACTTCTCAAACCTCATCCTCCAGACCGGTTGCAGTAGAAGAATAGTACATTGTTGAAGTTCCAGGCTCTGCCTATATAACAGTAATTGTCGTAATAAAGATGTAACATAAAAAATAAATTACATGTAAAAGATGATCAATATTGACAAAGAAGCCTACAAACCAGTTTGTATAAAAAGCTAATATTATACATAACAATAATCAATATGTTTTAAGTTGAACTTGAACAAATACATATTTTGTATAGTTGCATCTGAGGGAATATTCTACAAGAGTTACTTGAAAGGTGAGTGAGGTTGCTTGTGACTCTGGAATAGTTATCAATGTAGCATCACGGTTCTTTAATCGACGTATATATTCATACCGTTGTTCAGTAGAAAATGAACATTAGTATTATAATTTAGACCACATCAAAAACGATGAAAAATGTTTGTGTGCAAGTTGCTTGGCCTCACCATTAAGAGGTTGGACGTGTCTGACGTTACCTCCATGGTAACGGTCTGTAATTCCATCACTGCGTAAAGACAGGCATTGTAATTTTGAAAAAATGACCTATTTTTAAAGGACACGATGTGAGTGTGTGTTTAGAAAGGTACCCATTGCACTGAACTATTGCAGTATCTCTAAAGTAAGGATACACAAAGTAATCTAAAATTCAAAATGAACAAACCACAGCACATTGTGTCACAAAGGAAACATGATTAATAAAATATCAATGGAAATATTCCACAAAAACTGAAAACCGTTCATTATGTTACCTGTTCACAGACTATTTCAAGGTATTGAGTGGTCATTTATAAGACATATTATACAGGCAAATTCAGAAAATGGTAAAATATATTTAAAAATTCAGTGTCCACTACTCACCTGGATCAGCATTTGTTGAAATTCTGTTGGAACTGCATTGGGAAGTAATTTGCTAAAGAGTTTGGGGCGACGCTTTTTAGTGTACTGTGATGGTTCGTATATATCTTCTGAGAAGTGCATGCTGCAGCCACGGAATCAATTGCCCCTCATGTCATCCAAGACATCCTTGGCTCCGCTTTCAATTTTGGCCACTGGAAATCCACAGCTCAAGAGCCATTTTCTTATTAAATTGAAATCCTTTGGAAACACATCCAAGAATGTACTCTGACTTTTAGCATGGCTGTTATTAGTGCAACCCAAAACGATACAAGAAGGCATTGTTGGATTGTCCCTATGATCTGTTAAAGAAATATAGATAAATATTACTATTAAAAAAGTATCAAAGTAAGTAAATCAAACATCATATTTCTTTGATAATAAAAATAAATGTATGTTTATAAAAACATGCATTGAAAACATGCACTACGAAAGATTACATTTGGAAACAATACTGTGTTGTGTTATGTGCTAATTACAGAGTAAAAAATGCATAGAACATTTGATAATGTTATATATATGAATAAAATAAAATGAGAATAGGGTGTTGTGACAAATCTGATGTAAAGGAAATCAGGGCTCTGGCAATATCAGGTCAAACAGGGCAACAAAGGGTTAAGGTTGCTCGCCAGCTAGAGAGAAAGACTGACAGGTTAATTGACCAATCCCTGAAAGAGTTACGGTTGTTGACGGTCCTTTGTTGATGTTTATCTCGTTGCTAGGAGGCGGAGGAGGAGGAGTCCGGAGAAGACCGTTTGATGTGGGTGTATTGATGGAAGCGAAGGGTTAGGAGTAAAACGACATCGTTGAGGGAGTTGCGCCTTTTGAGGAAGGTGGTCCTGTGAGAACAACAAAGGCGAACGTTGTCGCTGCGCTCAGCAGGATGTCGGAAGAGAAGAGGTGACCATTGTTGCCCTGTGAGTTTAATGAGGAGCTGGCGCCGTTGCGCTCGATGACGAGAGGAAACATATAAGACGACCGTGTTCGTCTTTATGAGGTTTGGAAGCAGCAGCGCCGTTGCGCTGTACGTCCAAGCGAAGTTATCCCTGAAGTAAGGCTGAAACCAGCGTCACAGCGGGACCCGGTTAGCCGCTGAACAACGTCTGCAACGTGTTACCGAGTGAACAGGAAGGTAGGAGCGGGGTTTTCTCTGAACTGTTCAGAAACGGAGTAAAAAGTGCTCTGAGCTAAAGACTATTAAAGGTGTAAGACCCACACTTAAGAGAGTGTACGGCCGAAGTGAACTTTGAGGCTGAAACCGAGGGATGGAACAAAATGTATATTTAAAGGATGTCACATTTAACAGGGAAAAGTTGAATTACGTACTCTGAACATTTAATCAGGTGATAAAACGTGCAATCAGAGGCAAGTAATGCTGATGCTCCACAACAGAATATCTTGTTCAAGATTAGAGAAAATCCCAGAAAGCTGCAGGAGAGGGCTAACTACTCTAGAGACAAATGAATGAACGTTTCTGACAAACTAACAGAGGGGAAACAATATCTTTATTAAAGAAAGGATAGAGAAGAACTGAGGTTGAGAGGAATTTCAGAATAAGAAGGAAAGGGAAAAGAAAAAGCAAAGAACAATATAAACAATTTCAAGACCATAAAGAACTTACCTGTGGTTTTCCTGCAGCCATCAAAGAAAACCTTCTCCCTTGAACTTGCAAAGACAATCTAAAGACATATCCTTTTCAGTATACCTAAAGAAAAGAAAAAAATTGAGAAACAGTTAATAAAAGAATTGGGCTCTCTTTTAGTCCAAACAAACTACTTTCTGGCTAAGACTCTTTTGTCCTTCAAGTTCATTTAACTAAATTATTACAGGTGTACATTGAGTATAAAGCAATAGAAAGTGGCATAGCAGAGAACGTTGACACTACAGAAAGCAATAGTAAAAGTTGACTAACCGACTCAGCAAGCAGGTAAAAAGTGGAAAGCTGGCGATGTGCGTTGTCGATCTCACAGATGTTTTCTTGTTAACTCCTACAGTGTTTATAAAGGATTACAGAAGCGGGTGTGTATGTGAATGTTTGACGTATTTGTTCACACCCAGCCTCTATGAAAATGTTTGACCTCCTCAATCCCACTGCAGACCGCTTTCGATCGAATGCCCACAGGTGCAAACTGTCATTGTTAGCGGAGGGGGATGGATGTGGATGAGGCGAGCGCAATAGGCCCGGAACACAGTCAAAGGACACAGACATATGTTGATTGCAGGGACGGGGTCTTCAAAGGGGAGTCTGAAGACACCAGGTCTGGGGTGGCCATGTGGATAAGGGTGCCCGTGCAAAAGACCCTTTGTGGTATGCATGGTATTCAGCACCATGAGCGTTCCCAACATCCCAGCCCCCCTTGCGAGCGAACAGCCATTGATCGCAGAGGAGGTGAGACGGGGAGAGTGATAGGCCAGTAAACTTGTTATCGCACACCAATCTTTTGTGAAGCTCTTAGATGTTTGGACAGGATGTGGACTTACAAAAAATTTCTAACAACGGTTAAGGTTAACTCATTTTTTATTTTTTTATTTAGTTTGGTGAAGTGGATGGCAATGACACTACAAATTATACTGCTGCAGTTGAGGTACTGTCTGTATAAATCCACGGTTTTGTACGTGGTCACTGGGAAATTCATCACAAATGGCTCGACCCACACAGGCAGGTATCATTCGTCGAACGCAAAATCGCAGTCTTTCATGAATCCACCATCTAAAGGCACAATATGCCACAAATCTGTACCAACTGTGTAAGAGATACATAAACAGTTTACTTTTTTGTTTGCACTACCTTGTAAACTGTAAGGCATTGTTATGCTTTAAAAAGTACCTTTTTCGTGCAATGTACTGACAGTACTTGTGATTTCAAGCAGGGATCAATTAGAAATGTGAGCACACATTCCAGCAAAAACAGTATGGGAGATACTTCCAAGTGAAAGAACATAATTGTTCGGACCATAAATCTAAAGATAAACACTTTGGTTTCAGATTAGAATGAGTAATTTATTCAATTTACAGAAAACAAAATTCATCACTGATCCATCGAAGTTATATTGATGTAATGGAACAACATATTATGTTAGCTGCCTCGGTCGTCAAACACAAAACATATATAGAGTGAACATACTCGTTATTTGGATTACGAGGGCGAACTGTAGCTTGAAGTTTGTGCATAAGGACCATCATCATTCGCAGCACGGATCTTGTAATGCAGGTGGCCCTGAAGTCATGCAGCTCGGTAACATATAGCGGTGGTGTGTCTTCTTTAGCACAGTTGGCCAAGCAGCCAGAGTTTTCTCTGCAACAGTAGTTCTTCACCAGTGTAGGCATAAGTTCACAACGATGGCAGGTACACCAAGTGGAAACGTGTTCCTTGCGGCTGGGTTCAGGCTCTGGTGATTGATCTTTCCTGACCTGTATCATCCTCAAGCAAATGGCTTGTTGGGACGCACAAACAGGTTTATCAAAGGGGCCATGCAACTAGAAGTGGTGAGTGGACAAAGGGAGATGTGTGGAATAAGGAATAAGAGTGGAGGAGGTGACAGAAGGTGGCAAGGGGAGGCGAGAGAGAAGTAGGTGGAGGGCAAAGAAAGGAGGAGAACAGTGGGAGGAGAAGGGGGAAAAGAGTTAATGGGAAACAAGAGAGTATGAGGGGTGGGAGGTAATGGGGAATGGAAGTCTAGGGCTAAGTAGCTAGGTGAGACAGGTTGGTATGTGGGGGAAGTATGGATGGGGTGGACAGAAGGGACCTATGTGATTACTGCGAATCAAACACAGCGCAGCCGAAAATGCTGAAATGTCTTTCTTTAAACACATTTTGCTGCATATATATGCGAGGGGGGGGGATCAGCCTCCCATACTGCTCCACATTTATTATAACCCTAATCCATCCACCTACATATATATGCGTCGAAATGCAGCATAAAATATGAGACATTTTTGTGTTTGACTGTGCAGTAATGGGGTATTCCGACAGAGTTGTGGGTGAGGGAGACACACCCCATTCTACCTTGAGGAGTGGGTAGGAGGAGTGGGTGTTGGTATTGTGGGGCCATTGAGTGTAAATGTTTGGGGTTGGTTGGGTGGAAATGGGAAGGGGAGACAGTTGTGTAGTAGAACAGTGCATGAGCATGCTGGATGGGAGTCCAGTGTAAGATTTATGAGTGCTATATATGGACCATAGAACAGTTGTGGGATGGGGTGAGATTTATAGAGGAGTGTGTCATGGTAGTAATATGGGGTAGGTTTATGGGGGAAGTGTAAATGAGTGGGTGGTGGTGAAATGGGTGCAGAGTGTTGTGGGGGAAAGGTTTTTGGAAGGTGGGTGATGGGTGGAAGGGAGCGAGGGAGGAGGGGGGCACGGTGGCTGATTGTTGAGGTAGGAAATAGGGGTGGGCAGGCAAGTGGGAGAGAAGGTGGGCATGGAGAGATATGTGTAGGTGATAGAGGTCTGGATGGAAAGTGAATGAAGGGGCTGGGTCAAAGATGTTGTGATACACTTGTGTGGTGTAAGAGATGGGGTAGCTAGGGAGTGGAGTAGGAGAGAGGTAAGGTGTAGAGTGTGGGTGTAGAGAGGGAAGGGATTCAGGTGAGAGAAAGGGGTGGGGAGAGCGGGGAGGTAGTAGTGATAGGAAGCAAGAGAGGTGTGAGGGAGGGAGAGTAGGAAAGGGGAGGCTGTGAAGAGAGTAGGGTGGTGTGAGAGTAGGGCAGGTGTGTATGGAGGGAGGAGGTAAGTGGAAAGATACGAAGGGTGTGCTGGTGCTACAAGGTAGGGGCTGAAAGGGGAGAGCTGAAAGGGGGAGATGGTGTGTCAGATGTGAAATAAGGTGGGTGTGTAGGTTTGTTGTGCAGATGGATGGGGTGTGGCTGGAGGGTATTAGTGGTGGGAGGGAGTGGGCGGTGAGAACATTTTAGATTGGGGAGTCGGTGGTGGGGATGTGGATACTAGTGAGGTGCTGGCAGAAGTTTGGAAAGCAGGTTAATGGCAGGTGAGATCGAGCGTGACAGAGAGAGGGAGGGGCGAAAAGTCTTTGGTATGGGGAATATCTGATGTGAGAGGAAATGCAGGAGAAAGGCTATGGTAGGGAGAGAGATGGGGGTTGGGGCAAGCAGGGTTGGAAAAATTGAGGGTTTAAAGTGAGGGGTTGGGTAATTTGAAGAGGCAGAATGTTGTAGGTTTGTTAGCAAGGAATACACAGTGACCAAGGCTACTTACGGTATGTTTATTGGTCCACAGGTACACATCAGGTAAGTTACATAAGTAGGTACCCAGACAGTAAGACACTGGCACATCCACACCTTCCAGCTCCAAGATGTAACTGCCACACATAGAATCCCCAGCAGTCCCCGAGAAACAACATTCTACAATGACCCAGCTACATTCCAAAGCACATCACAGCATTCCACAAGCATAGGTTTGCACCTCCAGAGCAAGACTATTACACAGGGATTGAGATGGAAAGAGTATTAGTTGGGAGGATGAAGGGTGAGGGGGGAGACGGGAAGGACATCTCAGGACTACTCAGGATGACTGTTAAAGGTACGAAGAATGATTGCAGAGTGGGTAAGCAAGGTACAGAAAAGAGTTATCATTCAGAACGGAAGAGTTTAGAGTGCTTGAGGTGTTAGCATTTCAAGTCTGAAATGTATATTAGAAGCAATATTCAGTGGATGGTTTAGGTTGGTTGATTCTGAGTGGTGAGTGAGGGTATGGATGAAAGGGGATGTTCAAGTTTCTATTCAGCTTGGTATTCAGTTCAGTTTTCCATATTTCCAGTTGGTTTATTTACTCGCCCTTATCCCCTTGAATCCCAACCCCTTACCAACTTCAGTGTATTGGTACTGATCACCCCTTTGCACATTCTGGTGGCTCACTGCCCCTTGCTCCACTAATGAGCCCTCCAGTCCAGGGTCCTGGTCTCCAATGCTGCACTCTGTGGTGAGCAGCCTTTTATAGCAGGGATGGGTCACAGTGGAGAATCTGCCACAGGTCCTTGTTACAGTGTGGTGATACCATGTTCCTCCTGACTGGAGAAGGGAGAAGAGCACAACTAGAAAACAGACTTCCACTTACACATTTACTACACATAATCATACTCGTGTTGTACCTTAAAGGAAAACAACTGGTTTTGAGATATTCTATCACATACATGCTGTCTTTACCTTCACTGAAGTAGAGACCAACCCTGTGTATAGTCTAACATCTTCAGTTCTATGTGAAAAGACCTCATTATTAAGGTCTCATGAGAAAAAGACAGATTTTTATTGGCTGTTTTTCTTTTGATCATACATCATGAGACCTCAATAATGAGGTCTTTTGACATAGAACTGCATTTTCTTTTTTCTTTTTTTTTTTTTTTTACATTTCGGGAAGTTTCACCCACTTACCCATGCTATTACCTCCAAATCCTGTTTTTTGCCCCCAGAACCTCCCTCGCTCAGCCCCCGCCCCATACCTCCCTTCTCAAGACTCCCCTAATCCAAAACACATACATACACACAACACACACACCAACACACAAGCACGCACACACTTAGCCGTTCTCCCCTTCCTTAGCTTCCGGGTCACGCTGAGCCTGTCAGACCGTATGCGCACTCATGTGTGGCAGGGGCGTGACAGTTCGATTTAGAAAGACTGCTCTGTCCGATCACAGACTGGTCTTTCTAATTTGTTTTGGAAAAGATCTTTATAAAGAGATCTTTTCACTTAGCACCACTCTTCATGTCCTTAGAGAGTTGTGACATCACAGAGCTGCGACAATGACATCCTAGGTGTTCTAGCCCCAGAGATCCTGATGCAGCTGAGAAGTTAGGGGACCAATAAAATACATTTCAATGAATAGATCTTCTCGGACTTCACTTGACAGAATGCTTGCATATTTAATGCCCTACCTTATTTAATCACAACGTACATTATCCCCTGTCCCTGAGCAATTGTGATAGTATTGGAGAATTGTCCTGCAGTAAAACAGCTGTTTTTTCTTCAACGGTACAGCACATTTTCTTTTTGTCTGTCTGTTTATTACTGCTCCCCTGCCCAAGATGTCTATTTGCCACTTGGCAAACACATTTTCTATTAGATAGGTTGTGCAGTAGGACATATTTTAAGAAGAATTTGGGAAATATTGACACCAGTGCAGTAATAAAATCTGTAGCATTGTAAAATATGCTGCAAGAGGATTTACTCTCCAAATAAGTGATATGTGTATTTCGAACAACAGCGGATAACCCTCAATCACACTTACTCTGTCAAGGGAATCCCGCATTTGCATATACAAGATGTGGGAGACGAAAAGTACAAGGCCAAGGGAGTCTGTCACATCCCTTTCTCTTGTAGCACGTGGACACCCAATGTAGTCGCCATCTTGACCCTAGGTCTGATTACCTTGTATGCAATCTTCTCAGAATTGTTTGTTTCCTGCCTGCCACTCTATATCTAATGAACGTTCAGTTATTTCATGAGGTGTTTCCAACCCATTTATGTGCCTGGTCATCCTCCTGGCAAAAGCACACTAGCAAAATTAAGGGGTTACGTTATGTTATTTTGATTTATAACGTGCACCGCTGGCACCCAGGTGCAGTCTCCAGGCGCTCAGTTGGTGGTTTTTCCCATCAGCCCCCTGTGAAGGACCCAAATGCAATTCCAGGAAGCTCCAGCATCTTGAGCCTGTTTCGAAATCTACTGAATTCACCCAAATAAGAAAACGGTTCTATTTGGGTGAAAAGTGAACCATTCCCTTGGCTAGGACCTAGATGGAATGACACTGCGTAACTGTGACGGTGATGTGAGAGAGTGGTGTCAGGACTGTGCCCCAGAGAATGCCTGAAGGGACTTGTTCTGACCAACACAGGTCTCCTTCCATTTTTACTTTACACGCTATTTCGCACCTCTTTCCACTCTTGTAATCCTCATATTGTGGTGGGGAAAGTTCTGAGCGTGACCTTCTTTTGGCTTCCACTGCCTCTGAGTGGAGCCATGAGACTACCTTTGCCTTGGCACAAATGAACTCCAAGTGTGTTCTGCAAAGGAAAGACTTCACATGTAATTGTACATACAGGCAGGTTGCAAGTCTCCTCTCGTCCTTTATCCAAGCTAGATTTCCGGTCCCAAATCAGTATCAGGCTCGTCAGACACGCAGTGCTGTAATAATGCCAATTATTTATTAATAACGTGTTAATACCAGGAGTGGTTTCTAAGCACCATCGGGATTCGAACCTGTGTTGTCTTGCTTCCAAAATCAAATGCTTTGCCCCTGAGCTATGCTTCCCCATTGCAGTCAGTAAAACAGAAGCTTTCAGTTTGGTGGCCATATTCTTCATCAAGTGGGTGCTCCTTGGGAGGATAGCTCAGGGGCAATGTGCTCGCCCTGGAAGCAAGACGACACGAGCAACACAGAATCGATCCCCGGCGCTTTATAAATAACCTATCATATCATTTGTGGCTCAGAAGGCAAGCCCGTAAGGTTGCTCTTGAGCAGATTAGTGGAAAAATGGGAGACTCACAGCAGAATGGAAGAGTACCAACTGAGAGACAGAAAGAGCTTTTGCACGCCAAGAAGGCCAAAGCCCTGAAAGGCTCTGCAGGGGGAAGTTATGTTATGTTATGTTAAAGGTTCTTATACCACACACTGGCCTCTTCGTACTCTGGCAGATCTGTAATGCAAGGAGGGTAGGGGTGGGGTGGTTTGTAGGCTTGAGCAGGAAAAAAAGAGCAGGAGAGCTGTGATGTGCTGTTGCCAGCTTCAGTTCCAATACACCATTTACTCAGTGTAGGTGTGATTTTTTAGTTGGTGGCTGCCATTTGGTGTTGGGCGAGATTATGTGTGGTTTGATTTGTTGTTGTTGTGTGAAGTACGTGCGGTTTGTTGCGCTGTAGATGAGCGGTGTATTCAGGTGGATGAGTTTTTAGAACGGTTTGTTAGTGGCAGTACATTTCCTACCCCCGCTGTTCTGACTAAATGCGATTCATATCCCTCCCCCTGTCGATCATTCTAGAGTGTGGCAATTACCGACACTACAAGGTCCTCCAGGGGTAGTGTGTACAACACAGAACCCCGTAGCAGTGGTAGTTCGGTAGTAAAGGAAATGAGAGGAGACCAGCAGCAAGTGCCTCTGCGGAGGAGTAGAGGCCATGTGATGCCAAGGAAATGGCTAACAAACACACAGGAGGAGTCATGCAAAATGAGCCTATGATTAATACATATTGGTAGCTATTGTATTTTTGCAGCTGGATGAAATCCAGTTGGAGAGTCATGAAGGGGGTTCAGGGGCAAGGGTGTACTCATGGGGCTGTCTTCATAGTCTTTACCACGTTATTTTGCTGGCAAATTAAACAATGTCAGCAATATGCATGGATACTGAAGCTAAACCTGGTGTGTGCTAGTTCCGATTGAGGATGGCAATTATGCCCCCCCAATGCTACTTGGGTGAGTCCTTGGTAAATGTGATCCATGTAGAACAACACTATGTTTGGTGCAACTAGGTGGCAATGCTTATCCTGCCCAAGGCTATCGGACTGCAGGCAACATCCCTCCTTAGACCAGTGTCCCTTTGCTGACAGCTAGCTCTTGCAATTAGGACAATGGTGGGGATTGTGCCTGACTCTATGAACTCAACACAACACCAGTCTGACAGCTTGAACGTGGTGTGTTTCCCGAAGAGTTTCCTTTCGAAATGTTATGGAGGAGCTGGACGACAGCACATTTCATGATTGCAGTTTGCTGGGATAACAAAAAAGCATCCAGCATGGTGCAAAAATGCATGTCATCTTTAATAGGGGAACTAGATGACATAAGGAAACTCCTCTGATTCCCTAACTGGCTGGTATTGTGCGCTACGCATCACAGATGGCCCCAAGAACACACCAACTCATAAAAACAGTTCAAGGGCTTTTAGTTTCTGAAAGGGGTTCGCTAGGGACATTCCCTCCCTAACCCAGGCATCCCTCAATTCCGGGATGGCTCTAGAGATCAGTGATCCCTTCTGTCTGGTAACGCCTACAGGGAAACGCCTTATTTAACTAAATCTCCATTTGGGGAAAATCTAGGTGTTCCTTGTTGTAAGTTCTCCAATGTGTTGTAACATAAGGGTGTGTGCCCTCCAGCAACACAGGCTCCACTTTATCTTCTCCTTCTGATGTACCCCTCCCTAGGGCTCTCTGTCACTCTCCCTTTCCACCTACTCCAGACACCATCTTACCTCTCTCTTCCCTACACTGCCTCCTTTATGCCTCTTAGGTTTCTCTCTCTACCTCCACCCTCCAGTCTTACTGCCTGCTACTCTCTTTCTCCCTCCGCCCTTTCCACCTTGCTACTACTCTACCCTCTCTACACTACTCCAGCCACACCTTGGCCCATGGTCAATCTCCTTTCACTTCTCCAGTCACCTTTTCATTCATTCTCTTCTCTCTCTACACTACTATGCCTCATTAACCTTACATGCACACTCAAACCCAAGTACCACCCTCTCCCACCAACCAATACCTCACACACTCCTTCAGCATTTCTCCTGCACGCTCCTCTGCTCTGTCCTTCCTCCATCTTGCCTCTTGGTCCTCCGCCTCCCTTGACCTCAGAATTACAACCCACAGCCCCCTGCTTCCTGTTCTCCCTTGCATCCTCCCCATTGCCCCTGCATTTGCCCTCTCCCTCTGCCGGTTCGCCGGACCAACCGCTGACTGTTTTTCTGCCCAGAGAGGTGTTACAAGCAAGGAAGAATATAAAAGGTCAAAGCCACGCACCCTCTTCGTACGCAGGTCTGCTGGTTGCCATCAATGACCGCCCGTAGCATTCAATGTCAATGTTCCACTTCATGTGAGGGCTTTCCGGCTTGTTTGAGATGCTGGCTTCGTTAGGATGTTGCTTTGCAATGCCCTTGCAGGTGAGTAAAATATGCTCTGTATTTCATCCACTTGGCTCTCTATCTCTGTGGGCTTGGTTGCTGGCTGGCTATCCCACCTTTAGGGATGCTGAGACTGGAAGTCCTGCGAGGCAAGGAGAAAGAAACTGACCAGAATGTGCAGGCATGGGGTGAATGACAGAGGTACTCTTCTCAAACATGGAGGCACAGGGAGAAGGGGCAGGGAAAGGGGCCCTACTTCTACACCCTACCTCCGGAATAGGACCTACCTTGGCATCAACCCTGGCAAGCCTCCCACCCCAGGCTGAGAGGGATCCTCATCCATTCCTGATAGGGACGGATCCCTGACCTTGTCACATACCCTAAAAGCTTATCTGGAGTCTTTGTAAATTGTGACACCGTTGACCAACATACATGCACAAGTTAGGGCTAGCAATTCCGCAACCTGGGCGGAGGGAACATTTAGTAATTTGCCACTTCCTACTACAGCTTGGAGGGAACCTACAGCCGGCACCTAATTACCACTTGTCCCTCTTAAATAAAGAACCTGTCAAGAAATGCAATCAAATCAGGATTATGTATGGGAACTCCTGGATCCTTTCTGAGTTGTGGAAGTTCATTGGTAATAGCGATACAGTTGTGGGCCCCGCCAACTACTGGACTAGGCAAGAAGGAAGCAGGATTTAAGACAGGGCAACGTGTCTGTGTGATGTGGGAAGAGTTCAAAAGTACAATCTCATGTTTGATTAACTGGGATAGTGAAAGGTGTTGTGTTTTCCTTTGAAATAACAATGCAGTATGCAGGGTTCGACATTCAGGGGAGCTGGGAGCTATTTAGCACCTGCTTATAGCCTAGAAGAGCCTGGCTGGCTTGACACCAACAGCTGCCAGGAGCTACTGTTGGCTCCCCCGGCCAACTGATGCCGAACAAACACAACTATGTGAATTTAACTCTGTACATTTGGGACAATCTGAGGGGTCATAAATAAGGGGACATAAATAATGGAGACAATTATGCATTTGCATCTGATGTGAAAGTTAGATTTGCAGGACGCTATGTACTAGCTCCTCGTTCCCCAGTGGTAGCTCCTGCTGACTGGTTACTGCTGGATACCCAGGAGTTGCTTATACCTCCTGCTTATCCAATCCTAATTTGGAGCCCTTCAGTATGGCATGTGGAATGGTAACTTCCAGGCATGCACACTGTTGCATTGCTAGTGCGGTTGCAGCGACTGACCTGAGAAAGGAGTACATTCCTGCAGCCACCGGGTCAAGAGGACGGTGCTCTTCACCGTACTCCTGTAAAAGTGCTCTTAACCAAATTCCCTTTTTCTCATAGCCGTACAGGGTCCATTTCTAATTATAATCAGGCCACCCCAGGGCAGGTGCCTTTTTAAAGCGCACATTGTACTGGTGTGAAAGCATGTCCTGCCTCGGTCGATCACGGCAATGGTTCCAGTGTGTTTGGTTTTGTTCGTTCCTGTAAAGGAGGTCCTCTGGAAACCGTCGCCTTAGAACCTATCTGATGATATCCCGCCATTCCTGGAAACCTGTGCATCTTTGTACTTGCTGTAGGTCTCGGCACCCTCGTTTTTGCTTTTGAATGGGTGTTCGTTAACAATTGGCGTCCTGCCATGACATCATGTGCTAAATACTGTGCTCGGTCGCGCCATAACTGTGGCGTTTGTTTGGATGCTTTATGACCCTTGTCGGCTAGAGCTGTCAGTAATACTAGTATCTACTGTTTAAAGGCACTGTTGAGCAGTGAAGATGTGGGGGAAGCACAAAAAAATAATTTTCCCACGCATTTTTTACACCCGAAAATATACAAAAAAATCGGATTTGGGGTGTGGGGGTCCAGTCCAAGCTCAATGTTTGCCTATGTTTATAACCCAACCCCACCCTCCTCCCCACCAGTTGTAATCCCTTAAACCACCCCCATACATATATATTTGTTACACATTCTGTTTTTTCTTTATTTTCTTTTGGTAAAAAATGCTTTGAACTCTTTTTTCGCGAAAAAGATCTCTGGACACCGAAATAATTGACAATAAAGATATGTGCCGAACAAACTATACTCAGTAAAACAATCAAATTGACCATGCCACAATGATTTCACATCCCCCAACCGGCTTAGTTTTCTTTTCTTCTAGCTGACCCTTTAGATACTCCCCTAATCCCACTGGCTTTGCCACTGCTTGTTTTCCCCATGGGCCTTCCATCATCCGCTTTGTGATGGACTCAAAAGAGCTGTCCAGCAAGAGTTGAATTAAATTGAATACAGGGTTAGCAAGAGGAACAAGCGTTTCAGTTATTGCTGGTTATTACTGGTTTTAACCTGAAAGACTCTACTTCAGCAAATTGTGCTCTGCGGTGTTGGGAGTTTACGCTGCTGTGTAAATGACCCAGGGCTTTGTGCGCTGCTATAAATGTAAAAATAAATAAATAAACTCTGCTGTTAACGTCCACTTTGTCTGCAAAGGACCACTGCACTGGGGATACATACTGGAGGCGATTCTCCCATTGACGTTCTAACCATAAACTAGGGGGAACTTAGTCACGGCACCCACTGACTAAAACCCTGCTAACTCCATGGCTGGCACCGACCCCTGGAAAAGGGAGACAGAAAATCTACTAAAGGTACTCGTTAAAAAAAAAAAAAAAAACAGTGGGATGGTGCCCCAATGATTGGCATTACACTTTCCCCTTTGGTTTGTGCAAAAGAAAACTGGAGGCGTGCCAGGCCCTTCCCAGGTTTGCTTGGAACGGTAGATACAGCCAGCATTCCAAGCAACCTGATTGGTTGAGGCGCTCCTGCCAGGTACTAATTAGTTACTCAGGCAGGTGTATGATGAAAAAGGCTATCATTCTTGCAACATCAGTTTGGACATGTGGTATTTTATATCCTTAACCAAGTACAGCCAGATCAACGGGCACTCAGATTTCCTGTGACCAAGCAGAACGCTTTCACTTCTACATTTCAACTTGTTACATCATCACTGCATTTCACATGCCCTGTCACGCTTTATTTATGTGACAATCATTTGATTTATTTATTTATTTAGCGCTTACACCTAAGCGATGTACATAGAACATATTTACATTCATCATCCCAACCTTAGTTGCTACTCATTTATCGACCTCATAAGGATGAAAGACTAAGTGGGCCTTGCTGGGATTCGAACATGTGACCTACCGATCACACACACAGATCACAGCAACGAGCGCCAAACCCGCTGAGCTATCTTGCCGGCAAGCGAGCTGGAACTGCAGCATTCACCGGCCTTCCACCTGCCTCAAAGGGTTCCATTTAATAGTGTCCATGCAAAAATGTTGTCTGGCAAAAAACCTCCCAAAAAATGGCCGTTTTTTGCAGGGACATTATTACAGTGAACATGCGGGGGACACCCCTGCAACTCCCAAAATCTTTTTTTTTTCCAAGGGGAGCAGAGGACACCTCTGCAACACCTGCCCCCCTTGCCCCCTATATATGGTCAACATATATAATGTTGCCACAACCTTTTCCCGGCGACATTATGTATGGCGACCATACATATGGGGTCATTATACCTGATACCCCTCAAAGGCCTGCTTTAAAAAAAGAACAACTGCAAATTATTTGTGCATGGAACGGGCACTCCAGTTGCTAAGAGAGCAGATCTTAGATCGATGAGGTGACATGATCGCTGGATCAGACATCTGTCCAGCTGCCATGCTATTGGAGCCGTAATATGGCAAATCGGTTCCCCGATGCAAAATATTTATATAAAACCCCAGTCATCTGGGCTGAGTTTAGAATGTATTTATTAGATTTAGACTCTAATGATGAGAAATGCTCAGAAGAGCTACTTACGTGTCATTGTTTATATGTCTGGCAGTCTCTGTTGGCACAGGTAGACATTTTCCTTGGGCTCCAAGACTCCACTGTGGTGTCTGTAAACGGCTGGAATGACTGTATTCAATGATTATCAATGCAGTGTGCGACAAGATATGCCAACAATGAAAGTAAAAAAGGGAATTGCTGTCCACAGCTTATCTGTAATGTTAACCAAAAAATGATGTCTACTAAATACCTAGCATATCTTTTTTAATCTTCCCTTTTGTGCCTAGGCTGAAGGTATCGCACCAACCCAAACGTCACTTTCTTTACACCTTCAGCTACTCACTGGTTGTATCTAATTAGAATTAGAAACAATAATGGGCTACTTTCTAAAAAAATAATTTTAAAATCTTAATTTTTATTTTAGATACCATTCTGTTAGTCATTTATAGAAACCATGCTCATGACCCCACTATTGGATTAGGAGTAGAAGCTAAAAATGGAAAACAGGTGGGCACCACCGTTGGTTTGTTTCGTTTGGAGAGACAAGCCGTTTCTTTTGTTATTTCAGATAAATGTGTGCTTTTCTAAGGAGCCTGCCGGGTTGAAACAAAGCCCAACGACACTTGGGCTTTATAGTAAGAACAACAGTTAGAGAAACAGAGTGGAGACCACCCTGTAGTACCCAGTGCTCACTATTGCTTCCTGCCAGGAAGCTAATTTCATTCCTTTAGATCTGTTATTAATTGGTTTGTTCAGCTTAGTTATCCGTTAAGAAAAGCAGTTTCAAAAAAGCAGCTCAAAAAAGCAATTGTAGTCACTTCTTTTTCAAATCTTTACTGTTGTGGTTATGTTTAAATCACACAATTAATCAGTGGATTCACAATTCCTCTACAAATCAATATGGCTCTTGCCAATGGATTTCGGTGCCTAGCACCATCTTCAGGGCTACATTTTAACACAATTCATATCACAAAAATAGAATGTAAGTGTACATACCCACAGGTAATTCAGTCCCATTGTGTAGTTGGGTGAAAAGAAAAAGGAAGGACAAATTCCAATGTATTAATTAGTGACCATGGTAACGTAAGCAATGCTTCTTTGGAATGTACATAATGTGCTCGTAATCATGCATTTTTACCTTAGCCGTTCTTTCGCAATCCTAAACACCTCCTGTGTAAGTACACGTAAGTAGAGTGTCTCTGTCGGGAGAGAGGGATAATCAGCTTTCTACAATTCCCTTCTAGTGTTCCTCTGTTCGAGCAAAATGCCCTGTCATTGTAGCGCGTCTTACCTCCACTCTGCTTCTTTACGTTCTGCTCGCAAAATGAGTCGCGTGCGCGCGTCCCCGTGCAAGGCTTCCTCTAACGGCGTTCCCATGGAGTTTGTGGCACCGCCCATCGTCCAGGATTGGACAAGGTGGACCTGCCTCCCATCCCACCCCTACGCTTGAGCGGAGGGGCGGGACAGGGGACCTCCATGGCAACCGCCTGTGTTGGCATGATTGTAAGATTTCATAAAAATGCATTACGGTACATTTTTCATTGGTGTCTTCAATCATCATGAGTATGAAGTTATATGGGGCAGCCTGCATGGATACAGCGACTCATCTGCCGTCCTCAA